>NW_027436397.1:931500-1242000 GCF_964199755.1 Larus michahellis | reverse complement strand
AGGTGTGTGGGGCTACGCACGCAGTTCCCAAAGAGCTTTAGAACAAGGCCTAGTTTTCCCTGCTGGCTCTTTGGGTGTGGGACCAATCTCCAGACATATGGCCATTTTTGTGCCTGGCGCGGCGCCAAGTGGGAAAGGGTGGTTTTGAGGCTGAAGGCAGCAGGAAAGCCTGCAGCCCCCAGGTGTGTGGGGCTACGCAAGCGGTTCCCAAAGAGCTTAGAACAAGTCATAATTTTCCCTGCTGCTCTTGGGCGTGGGACCAATCTCCAGAGATATGGCCATTTTTGTGCCTGGCGCGGCGCCAAGTGGGAAAGGGTGGTTTTGAGGCTGAAGGCAGCAGGAAAGCCTGCAGCCCCCAGGTCTGTGGGGCTACGCAAGCGGTTCCCAAAGAGCTTTAGAACAAGTCATAATTTTCCCTGCTGGCTCTTTGGGCGTGGGACCAATCTCCAGAGATATGGCCATTTTTGTGCCTGGCGCGGCGCCAAGTGGGAAAGGGTGGTTTTGAGGCTGAAGGCAGCAGGAAAGCCTGCAGCCCCCAGGTGTGTGGGGCTACGCAAGCGGTTCCCAAAGAGCTTAGAATAAGTCATAATTTCCCCAGCTGGCTCTTTGGGCGTGGGACCAAACTCCAGACATATGGCCATTTTTGTGCCTGGCGCGGCGCCAAGTGGGAAAGGGTGGTTTTGAGGCTGAAGGCAGCAGGAAAGCCTGCAGCCCCCAGGTCTGTGGGGCTACGCACGCAGTTCCCAAAGAGCTTTAGAACAAGGCCTAGTTTTCCCTGCTGGCTCTTTGGGTGTGGGACCAATGTCCAGCCATATGGCCATTTTTGTGCCTGGCGCGGCGCCAAGTGGGAAAGGGTGGTTTTGAGGCTGAAGGCAGCAGGAAAGCCTGCAGCCCCCAGGTCTGTGGGGCTACGCAAGTGGTTCCCAAAGAGCTTTAGAACAAGCCACAGTTTTACCTCCTGGCTCTTTGGGTGTGGGACCAATCTCCAGAGATATGGCCATTTTAGTGCCTGACTTGGCGCCAAGTGGGAAAGGGTGGTTTTGAGGCTGAAGGCAGCAGGAAAGCCTGCAGCCCCCAGGTCTGTGGGGCTACGCAAGCGGTTCCCAAAGAGCTTTAGAACAAGGCCTAATTTTCCCTGCTGGCTCTTTGGGCGTGGGACCAATCTCCAGACATATGGCCATTTTTGTGCCTGGCGCGGCACCAAGTGGGAAAGGGTGGTTTTGAGGCTGAAGGCAGCAGGAAAGCCTGCAGCCCCCAGGTCTGTGGGGCTACGCAAGCAGTTCCCAAAGAGGTTAGAACAATTCACAATTTTCCCTGCTGCTCTTTGGGCGTGGGACCAATCTCCAGACATATGGCCATTTTTGTGCCTGGCGCGGCGCCAAGTGGGAAAGGGTGGTTTTGAGGCTGAAGGCAGCAGGAAAGCCTGCAGCCCCCAGGTGTGTGGGGCTACGCAAGCGGTTCCCAAAGAGCTTAGAACAAGTCATAATTTTCCCTGCTGCTCTTGGGCGTGGGACCAATCTCCAGAGATATGGCCATTTTTGTGCCTGGCGCGGCGCCAAGTGGGAAAGGGTGGTTTTGAGGCTGAAGGCAGCAGGAAAGCCTGCAGCCCCCAGGTCTGTGGGGCTACGCAAGCGGTTCCCAAAGAGCTTTAGAACAAGTCATAATTTTCCCTGCTGGCTCTTTGGGCGTGGGACCAATCTCCAGAGATATGGCCATTTTTGTGCCTGGCGCGGCGCCAAGTGGGAAAGGGTGGTTTTGAGGCTGAAGGCAGCAGGAAAGCCTGCAGCCCCCAGGTGTGTGGGGCTACGCAAGCGGTTCCCAAAGAGCTTAGAATAAGTCATAATTTCCCCAGCTGGCTCTTTGGGCGTGGGACCAAACTCCAGACATATGGCCATTTTTGTGCCTGGCGCGGCGCCAAGTGGGAAAGGGTGGTTTTGAGGCTGAAGGCAGCAGGAAAGCCTGCAGCCCCCAGGTCTGTGGGGCTACGCACGCAGTTCCCAAAGAGCTTTAGAACAAGGCCTAGTTTTCCCTGCTGGCTCTTTGGGTGTGGGACCAATGTCCAGCCATATGGCCATTTTTGTGCCTGGCGCGGCGCCAAGTGGGAAAGGGTGGTTTTGAGGCTGAAGGCAGCAGGAAAGCCTGCAGCCCCCAGGTCTGTGGGGCTACGCAAGTGGTTCCCAAAGAGCTTTAGAACAAGCCACAGTTTTACCTCCTGGCTCTTTGGGTGTGGGACCAATCTCCAGAGATATGGCCATTTTAGTGCCTGACTTGGCGCCAAGTGGGAAAGGGTGGTTTTGAGGCTGAAGGCAGCAGGAAAGCCTGCAGCCCCCAGGTCTGTGGGGCTACGCAAGCGGTTCCCAAAGAGCTTTAGAACAAGGCCTAATTTTCCCTGCTGGCTCTTTGGGCGTGGGACCAATCTCCAGACATATGGCCATTTTTGTGCCTGGCGCGGCACCAAGTGGGAAAGGGTGGTTTTGAGGCTGAAGGCAGCAGGAAAGCCTGCAGCCCCCAGGTCTGTGGGGCTACGCAAGCGGTTCCAAAAAAGCTTTAGAACAAGCCACAGTTTTCCCTGCTGGCTCTTTGGGCGTGGGACCAATCTCCAGACATATGGCCATTTTTGTGCCTGGCGCGGCGCCAAGTGGGAAAGGGTGGTTTTGAGGCTGAAGGCAGCAGGAAAGCCTGCAGCCCCCAGGTCTGTGGGGCTACGCAAGCGGTTCCCAAAGAGCTTTAGAACAAGGCCTAGTTTTCCCTGCTGGCTCTTTGGGCGTGGGACCAATCTCCAGAGATATGGGCTTTTTTGTGCCTGGTGCGGCGCCAAGTGGGAAAGGGTGGTTTTGAGGCTGAAGGCAGCAGGAAAGCCTGCAGCCCCCAGGTCTGTGGGGCTACGCAAGCGGTTCCCAAAGAGCTTTAGAACAAGGCCTAGTTTTCCCTGCTGGCTCTTTGGGCGTGGGACCAATCTCCAGACACATGGCCATTTTTGTGCCTGGCGCAGCGCCAAGTGGGAAAGGGTGGTTTTGAGGCTGAAGGCAGCAGGAAACCTGCAGCCCCCAGGTCTGTGGGGCTACGCAAGCGGTTCCAAAAAAGCTTTAGAACAAGCCACAGTTTTCCCTGCTGGCTCTTTGGGCGTGGGACCAATCTCCAGACATATGGCCATTTTTGTGCCTGACGCGGCGCCAAGTGGGAAAGGGTGGTTTTGAGGCTGAAGGCAGCAGGAAAGCCTGCAGCCCCCAGGTCTGTGGGGCTACGCAAGCGGTTCCCAAAGAGCTTTAGAACAAGGCCTAGTTTTCCCTGCTGGCTCTTTGGGCGTGGGACCAATCTCCAGAGATATGGGCTTTTTTGTGCCTGGTGCGGCGCCAAGTGGGAAAGGGTGGTTTTGAGGCTGAAGGCAGCAGGAAAGCCTGCAGCCCCCAGGTCTGTGGGGCTACGCAAGCAGTTCCCAAAGAGCTTTAGAACAAGGCCTAGTTTTCCCTGCTGGCTCTTTGGGCGTGGGACCAATCTCCAGACATATGGCCATTTTTGTGCCTGGTGCGGCGCCAAGTGGGAAAGGGTGGTTTTGAGGCTGAAGGCAGCAGGAAAGCCTGCAGCCCCCAGGTCTGTGGGGCTACGCAAGCGGTTCCAAAAAAGCTTTAGAACAAGCCACAGTTTTCCCTGCTGGCTCTTTGGGCGTGGGACCAATCTCCAGACATATGGCCATTTTTGTGCCTGGCGCGGCGCCAAGTGGGAAAGGGTGGTTTTGAGGCTGAAGGCAGCAGGAAAGCCTGCAGCCCCCAGGTCTGTGGGGCTACGCAAGCGGTTCCCAAAGAGCTTTAGAACAAGGCCTAGTTTTCCCTGCTGGCTCTTTGGGCGTGGGACCAGTCTCCAGAGATATGGCCATTTTTTGTGCCTGGTGCGGCGCCAAGTGGGAAAGGGTGGTTTTGAGGCTGAAGGCAGCAGGAAAGCCTGCAGCCCCCAGGTCTGTGGGGCTACGCAAGCGGTTCCCAAAGAGCTTTAGAACAAGGCCTAGTTTTCCCTGCTGGCTCTTTGGGCGTCGCACCAATCTCCAGCCATATGGCCATTTTTGTGCCTGGCGTGGCGCCAAGTGGGAAAGGGTGGTTTTGAGGCTGAAGGCAGCAGGAAAGCCTGCAGCCCCCAGGTCTGTGGGGCTACGCACGCAGTTCCCAAAGAGCTTTAGAACAAGGCATAATTTTCCCTACTGGCTCTTTGGGCGTGGGACCATTCTCCAGCCATATGGCCATTTTTGTGCCTGGCGTGGCGCCAAGTGGGAAAGGGTGGTTTTGAGGCTGAAGGCAGCAGGAAAGCCTGCAGCCCCCAGGTCTGTGGGGCTACGCAAGCGGTTCCCAAAAAGCTTTTGAACAAGCCACAGTTTTACCTCCTCGCTCTTTGGGCGTGGGACGCATCTCCAGATATATGGCCATTTTTGTGCCTGGCACGGCGCCAAGTGGGAAAGGGTGGTTTTGAGGCTGAAGGCAGCAGGAAAGCCTGCAGCCCCCAGGTCTGTGGGGCTACGCAAGCGGTTCCCAAAGAGCTTTAGAACAAGCCACACTTTTCCCTGCTGGCTCTTTGGGCGTGGGACCAATCTCCAGACATATGGCCATTTTTGTGCCTGGCGCGGCGCCAAGTGGGAAAGGGTGGTTTTGAGGCTGAAGGCAGCAGGAAAGCCTGCAGCCCCCAGGTCTGTGGGGCTACGCAAGCGGTTCCCAAAGAGCTTTAGAACAAGGCCTAGTTTTCCCTGCTGGCTCTTTGGGCATGGGACCAATCTCCAGAGATATGGGCTTTTTTGTGCCTGGCGCGGCGCCAAGTGGGAAAGGGTGGTTTTGAGGCTGAAGGCAGCAGGAAAGCCTGCAGCCCCCAGGTCTTTGGGGCTACGCAAGCGGTTCCCAAAGAGGTTAGAGCAAGGCCTAGTTTTCCCCGCTGGCTCTTTGGGCGTCGCACCAATCTCCAGCCATATGGCCATTTTTGTGCGTGGCGCGGCGCCAAGTGGGAAAGGGTGGTTTTGAGACTGAAGGCAGCAGGAAATCCTGCAGCCCCCAAGTCTGTGGGACTACGCAAGCGGTTCCCAAAGAGCTTAGTGCTAGGTCTAGTTTTCCCTGCTGGCTCTTTGGGCGTGGGACCAATCTCCAGAGATATGGCCATTTTTGTGCCTGGCGTGGCGCCAAGTGGGAAAGGGTGGTTTTGAGGCTGAAAGCAGCAGGAAGGCCTGCAACCCCCAGGTCTGTGGGGCTACGCAAGCGGTTCCCAAAGAGCTTTAGAACAAGGCATAGTTTTCCCTGCTGGCTCTTTGGGCGTGGGACCAATCTCCGGAGATATGGCCATTTTTGTGCCTGGCAAGGCCCCAAGTGGGAAAGGGTGGTTTTGAGGCTGAAGGCAGCAGGAAAGCCTGCAGCCCCCAGGTCTGTGGGGCTACACAAGCGGTTCCGAAAGAGCTTTAGAACAAGGCCTAGTTTTCCCTGCTGGCTCTTTGGGCGTGGGACCAATCTCCAAAGATATGGCCATTTTTGTGCCTGGCAAGGCCCCAAGTGGGAAAGGGTGGTTTTGAGGCTGAAGGCAGAAGGAAAGCCTGCAGCCCCCAGGTCTCTGGGGCTACGCAAGCGGTTCCAAAAAAGCTTTAGAACAAGCCACAGTTTTCCCTGCTGGCTCTTTGGGCGTGGGACCAATCTCCAGAGATATGGCCATTTTTGTGCCTGTCGCGGCGCCAAGTGGGAAAGGGTGGTTTTGAGGCTGAAGGCAGCAGGAAAGCCTGCAGCCCCCAGGTCTTTGGGGCTATGCAAGCGGTTCCCAAAGAGCTTTAGAACAAGGCATAGTTTTCCCTACTGGCTCTTTGGGCGTGGGACCCATCTCCAGAGATATGGCCATTTTTGTGCCTGGCACGGCGCCAAGTGGGAAAGGGTGGTTTTGAGGCTGAATGCAGCAGGAAAGCCTGCAGCCCCCAGGCCTGTGGGGCTACACAAGCGGTTCCTAAAGAGCTTAGAACAAGGCCTAGTTTTCCCTGCTGGCTCTTTGGGCGTGGGACCAATCTTCAGCCATATGGCCATTTTTGTGCCTGGCGTGGCGCCAAGTGGGAAAGGGTGGTTTTGAGGCTGAAGGCAGCAGGAAAGCCTGCAGCCCCCAGGTCTGTGGGGCTACGCAAGCGGTTCCCAAAGGCCTTAGAACAAGGCCTAGTTTTCCCTGCTGGCTCTTTGGGCGTGGGACCAATCTCCAGCCATATGGCCATTTTTGTGCCTGGGGCGGCGCCAAGTGGGAAAGGGTGGTTTTGAGGCTGAAGGCAGCAGGAAAGCCTGCAGCCCCCAGGTCTGTGGGGCTACGCAAGCGGTTCCCAAAGAGCTTTAGAACAAGGCCTAGTTTTCCCTGCTTGCTCTTTGGGTGTGGGACCAATCTCCAGAGATATGGCCATTTTTGTGCCTGGCGCGGCGCCAAGTGGGAAAGGGTGGTTTTGAGGCTGAAGGCAGCAGGAAAGCCTGCAGCCCCCAGGTCTGTGGGGCTACGCAAGCGGTTCCCAAAGAGCCTTAGATCAAGGCATAGTTTTCCCTGCTTGCTCTTCCGGCGTAGGACCAATCTCCAGCCATATGGCCATTTTTGTGCCTGGCGCGGCGCCAAGTGGGAAAGGGTGGTTTTGAGGCTGAAGGCAGCAGGAAAGCCTGCAGCCCCCAGGTCTGTGGGGCTACGCAAGCGGTTCCCAAAGAGGTTAGAACAATTCATAATTTTCCCTGCTGCTCTTTGGGCGTGGGACCAATCTCCAGAAATATGGCCATTTTTGTGCCTGGCGCGGCGCCAAGTGGGAAAGGGTGGTTTTGAGGCTGAAGGCAGCAGGAAAGCCTGCAGCCCCCAGGTCTGTGGGGCTACGCAAGCGGTTCCCAAAGAGCTTAGAACAAGTCATAATTTTCCCTGCTGCTCTTGGGCGTGGGACCAATCTCCAGAGATATGGCCATTTTTGTGCCTGGCGCGGCGCCAAGTGGGAAAGGGTGGTTTTGAGGCTGAAGGCAGCAGGAAAGCCTGCAGCCCCCAGGTCTGTGGGGCTACGCAAGCGGTTCCCAAAGAGCTTTAGAACAAGTCATAATTTTCCCTGCTGGCTCTTTGGGCGTGGGACCAATCTCCAGAGATATGGCCATTTTTGTGCCTGGCACGGCGCCAAGTGGGAAAGGGTGGTTTTGATTCTGAAGGCAGCAGGAAAGCCTGCAGCCCCCAGGTCTGTGGGGCTACGCAAGCGGTTCCCAAAGAGCTTAGAATAAGTCATAATTTCCCCAGCTGGCTCTTTGGGCGTGGGACCAAACTCCAGACATACGGCCATTTTTGTGCCTGGCGCAGCGCCAAGTGGGAAAGGGTGGTTTTGAGGCTGAAGGCAGCAGGAAAGCCTGCAGCCCCCAGGTCTGTGGGGCTACGCACGCAGTTCCCAAAGAGCTTTAGAACAAGGCCTAGTTTTCCCTGCTGGCTCTTTGGGTGTGGGACCAATCTCCAGACATATGGCCATTTTTGTGCCTGGCGCGGCGCCAAGTGGGAAAGGGTGGTTTTGAGGCTGAAGGCAGCAGGAAAGCCTGCAGCCCCCAGGTCTGTGGGGCTACGCAAGTGGTTCCCAAAAAGCTTTAGAACAAGCCACAGTTTTACATCATGGCTCTTTGGGTGTGGGACCAATCTCCAGAGATATGGCCATTTTTGTGCCTGGCACGGCGCCAAGTGGGAAAGGGTGGTTTTGAGGCTGAAGGCAGCAGGAAAGCCTGCAGCCCCCAGGTCTGTGGGGCTACGCAAGCGGTTCCCAAAGAGCTTTAGAACAAGGCCTAGTTTTCCCTGCTGGCTCTTTGGGCGTGGGACCAATCTCCAGACATATGGGCTTTTTTGTGCCTGGTGCGGCGCCAAGTGGGAAAGGGTGGTTTTGAGGCTGAAGGCAGCAGGAAAGCCTGCAGCCCCCAGGTCTGTGGGACTACGCAAGCGGTTCCAAAAAAGCTTTAGAACAAGCCACAGTTTTCCCTGCTGGCTCTTTGGGCGTGGGACCAATCTCCAGACATATGGCCATTTTTGTGCCTGGCGCGGCGCCAAGTGGGAAAGGGTGGTTTTGAGGCTGAAGGCAGCAGGAAAGCCTGCAGCCCCCAGGTCTGTGGGGCTACGCAAGCGGTTCCCAAAGAGCTTTAGAACAAGGCCTAGTTTTCCCTGCTGGCTCTTTGGGCGTGGGACCAATCTCCAGAGATATGGGCTTTTTTGTGCCTGGTGCGGCGCCAAGTGGGAAAGGGTGGTTTTGAGGCTGAAGGCAGCAGGAAAGCCTGCAGCCCCCAGGTCTGTGGGGCTACGCAAGCGGTTCCCAAAGAGCTTTAGAACAAGGCATAGTTTTCCCTGCTGGCTCTTTGGGCGTGGGACCAATCTCCAGACATATGGCCATTTTTGTGCCTGGCGCGGCGCCAAGTGGGAAAGGGTGGTTTTGAGGCTGAAGGCAGCAGGAATGCCTGCAGCCCCCAGGTCTGTGGGGCTACGCAAGCGGTTCCCAAAGAGCTTTAGAACAAGGCCTAGTTTTCCCTGCTGGCTCTTTGGGCGTGGGACCAATCTCCAGAGATATGGGCTTTTTTGTGCCTGGTGCGGTGCCAAGTGGGAAAGGGTGGTTTTGAGGCTGAAGGCAGCAGGAAAGCCTGCAGCCCCCAGGTCTGTGGGGCTACGCAAGCGGTTCCCAAAGAGCTTTAGAACAAGGCCTAGTTTTCCCTGCTGGCTCTTTGGGCGTCGCACTAATCTCCAGCCATATGGCCATTTTTGTGCCTGGCGCGGCGCCAAGTGGGAAAGGGTGGTTTTGAGGCTGAAGGCAGCAGGAAAGCCTGCAGCCCCCAGGTCTGTGGGGCTACGCACGCAGTTCCCAAAGAGCTTTAGAACAAGGCATAATTTTCCCTACTGGCTCTTTGGGTGTGGGACCAATCTCCAGAGATATGGCCATTTTTGTGACTGGCGCGGCGCCAAGTGGGAAAGGCTGGTTTTGAGGGTGAAAGCAGCAGGAAAGCCTGCAGCCCCCAGGTCTGTGGGGCTACGCAAGCGGTTCCCAAAGAGCGTTAGAACAAGTCATAATTTTCCCTGCTGGCTCTTTGGGCGTGGGACCAATCTCCAGAGATATGGCCATTTTTGTGCCTGGCGCGGCGCCAAGTGGGAAAGGGTGGTTTTGAGGCTGAAGGCAGCAGGAAAGCCTGCAGCCCCCAGGTCTGTGGGACTACGCAAGCGGTTCCAAAAAAGCTTTAGAACAAGCCACAGTTTTCCCTGCTGGCTCTTTGGGCGTGGGACCAATCTCCAGACATATGGCCATTTTTGTGCCTGGCGCGGCGCCAAGTGGGAAAGGGTGGTTTTGAGGCTGAAGGCAGCAGGAAAGCCTGCAGCCCCCAGGTCTGTGGGGCTACGCAAGCGGTTCCCAAAGAGCTTTAGAACAAGGCCTAGTTTTCCCTGCTGGCTCTTTGGGCGTGGGACCAATCTCCAGAGATATGGGCTTTTTTGTGCCTGGTGCGGCGCCAAGTGGGAAAGGGTGGTTTTGAGGCTGAAGGCAGCAGGAAAGCCTGCAGCCCCCAGGTCTGTGGGGCTACGCAAGCGGTTCCCAAAGAGCTTTAGAACAAGGCCTAGTTTTCCCTGCTGGCTCTTTGGGCGTGGGACCAATCTCCAGACATATGGCCATTTTTGTGCCTGGCGCGGCGCCAAGTGGGAAAGGGTGGTTTTGAGGCTGAAGGCAGCAGGAATGCCTGCAGCCCCCAGGTCTGTGGGGCTACGCAAGCGGTTCCCAAAGAGCTTTAGAACAAGGCCTAGTTTTCCCTGCTGGCTCTTTGGGCGTGGGACCAATCTCCAGAGATATGGGCTTTTTTGTGCCTGGTGCGGTGCCAAGTGGGAAAGGGTGGTTTTGAGGCTGAAGGCAGCAGGAAAGCCTGCAGCCCCCAGGTCTGTGGGGCTACGCAAGCGGTTCCCAAAGAGCTTTAGAACAAGGCCTAGTTTTCCCTGCTGGCTCTTTGGGCGTCGCACTAATCTCCAGCCATATGGCCATTTTTGTGCCTGGCGCGGCGCCAAGTGGGAAAGGGTGGTTTTGAGGCTGAAGGCAGCAGGAAAGCCTGCAGCCCCCAGGTCTGTGGGGCTACGCACGCAGTTCCCAAAGAGCTTTAGAACAAGGCATAATTTTCCCTACTGGCTCTTTGGGTGTGGGACCAATCTCCAGAGATATGGCCATTTTTGTGACTGGCGCGGCGCCAAGTGGGAAAGGCTGGTTTTGAGGGTGAAAGCAGCAGGAAAGCCTGCAGCCCCCAGGTCTGTGGGGCTACGCACGCAGTTCCCAAAGAGCTTTAGAACAAGGCATAGTTTTCCCTACTGGCTCTTTGGGTGTGGGACCAATCTCCAGAGATATGGCCATTTTTGTGCCTGGCACGGCGCCAAGTGGGAAAGGGTGGTTTTGAGGCTGAAGGCAGCAGGAAAGCCTGCAGCCCCCATGTCTGTGGGGCTACGCAAGCGGTTCCCAAAGAGCTTTAGAACAAGGCCTAGTTTTCCCTGCTGGCTCTTTGGGCGTGGGACCAATCTCCAGAGATATGGGCTTTTTTGTGCCTGGTGCGGTGCCAAGTGGGAAAGGGTGGTTTTGAGGCTGAAGGCAGCAGGAAAGCCTGCAGCCCCCAGGTCTGTGGGGCTACGCAAGCGGTTCCCAAAGAGCTTTAGAACAAGGCCTAGTTTTCCCTGCTGGCTCTTTGGGCGTCGCACTAATCTCCAGCCATATGGCCATTTTTGTGCCTGGCGCGGCGCCAAGGGGGAAAGGGTGGTTTTGAGGCTGAAGGCAGCAGGAAAGCCTGCAGCCCCCAGGTCTGTGGGGCTACGCACGCAGTTCCCAAAGAGCTTTAGAACAAGGCATAATTTTCCCTACTGGCTCTTTGGGTGTGGGACCAATCTCCAGAGATATGGCCATTTTTGTGACTGGCGCGGCGCCAAGTGGGAAAGGCTGGTTTTGAGGGTGAAAGCAGCAGGAAAGCCTGCAGCCCCCAGGTCTGTGGGGCTACGCAAGCGGTTCCCAAAGAGCTTTAGAACAAATCATAATTTTCCCTGCTGGCTCTTTGGGCGTGGGACCAATCTCCAGAGATATGGCCATTTTTGTGCCTGGCGCGGCGCCAAGTGGGAAAGGGTGGTTTTGAGGCTGAAGGCAGCAGGAAAGCCTGCAGCCCCCAGGTCTGTGGGGCTACGCAAGCGGTTCCCAAAGAGCTTTAGAACAAGTCATAATTTTCCCTGCTGGCTCTTTGGGCGTGGGACCAATCTCCAGAGATATGGCCATTTTTGTGCCTGGCGCGGCGCCAAGTGGGAAAGGGTGGTTTTGAGGCTGAAGGCAGCAGGAAAGCCTGCAGCCCCCAGGTCTGTGGGGCTACGCAAGCGGTTCCCAAAGAGCTTAGAATAAGTCATAATTTCCCCAGCTGGCTCTTTGGGCGTGGGACCAAACTCCAGACATACGGCCATTTTTGTGCCTGGCGCAGCGCCAAGTGGGAAAGGGTGGTTTTGAGGCTGAAGGCAGCAGGAAAGCCTGCAGCCCCCAGGTCTGTGGGGCTACGCACGCAGTTCCCAAAGAGCTTTAGAACAAGGCCTAGTTTTCCCTGCTGGCTCTTTGGGTGTGGGACCAATCTCCAGACATATGGCCATTTTTGTGCCTGGCGCGGCGCCAAGTGGGAAAGGGTGGTTTTGAGGCTGAAGGCAGCAGGAAAGCCTGCAGCCCCCAGGTCTGTGGGGCTACGCAAGTGGTTCCCAAAAAGCTTTAGAACAAGCCACAGTTTTACATCCTGGCTCTTTGGGTGTGGGACCAATCTCCAGAGATATGGCCATTTTTGTGCCTGGCACGGCGCCAAGTGGGAAAGGGTGGTTTTGAGGCTGAAGGCAGCAGGAAAGCCTGCAGCCCCCAGGTCTGTGGGGCTACGCAAGCGGTTCCCAAAGAGCTTTAGAACAAGGCCTAGTTTTCCCTGCTGGCTCTTTGGGCGTGGGACCAATCTCCAGACATATGGCCATTTTTGTGCCTGGCGCGGCGCCAAGTGGGAAAGGGTGGTTTTGAGGCTGAAGGCAGCAGGAAAGCCTGCAGCCCCCAGGTCTGTGGGGCTACGCAAGCGGTTCCCAAAAAGCTTTTGAACAAGCCACAGTTTTACCTCCTCGCTCTTTGGGCGTGGGAGGCATCTCCAGATATATGGCCATTTTTGTGCCTGGCACGGCGCCAAGTGGGAAAGGGTGGTTTTGAGGCTGAAGGCAGCAGGAAAGCCTGCAGCCCCCAGGTCTGTGGGGCTACGCAAGCGGTTCCCAAAGAGCTTTAGAACAAGCCACACTTTTCCCTGCTGGCTCTTTGGGCGTGGGACCAATCTCCAGACATATGGCCATTTTTGTGCCTGGCGCGGCGCCAAGTGGGAAAGGGTGGTTTTGAGGCTGAAGGCAGCAGGAAAGCCTGCAGCCCCCAGGTCTGTGGGGCTACGCAAGCGGTTCCCAAAGAGCTTTAGAACAAGGCCTAGTTTTCCCTGCTGGCTCTTTGGGCGTGGGACCAATCTCCAGGCATATGGCCATTTTTGTGCCTGGCGCGGCGCCAAGTGGGAAAGGGTGGTTTTGAGGCTGAAGGCAGCAGGAAAGCCTGCAGCCCCCAGGTCTTTGGGGCTACGCAAGCGGTTCCCAAAGAGGTTAGAGCAAGGCCTAGTTTTCCCCGCTGGCTCTTTGGGCGTCGCACCAATCTCCAGCCATATGGCCATTTTTGTGCGTGGCGCGGCGCCAAGTGGGAAAGGGTGGTTTTGAGACTGAAGGCAGCAGGAAAGCCTGCAGCCCCCAGGTCTGTGGGACTACGCAAGCGGTTCCCAAAGAGCTTAGTACTAGGTCTAGTTTTCCCTGCTGGCTCTTTGGGCGTGGGACCAATCTCCAGAGATATGGCCATTTTTGTGCCTGGCGTGGCGCCAAGTGGGAAAGGGTGGTTTTGAGGGTGAAAGCAGCAGGAAGGCCTGCAACCCCCAGGTCTGTGGGGCTACGCAAGCGGTTCCCAAAGAGCTTTAGAACAAGGCATAGTTTTCCCTGCTGGCTCTTTGGGCGTGGGACCAATCTCCGGAGATATGGCCATTTTTGTGCCTGGAAAGGCCCCAAGTGGGAAAGGGTGGTTTTGAGGCTGAAGGCAGCAGGAAAGCCTGCAGCCCCCAGGTCTGTGGGGCTACACAAGCGGTTCCGAAAGAGCTTTAGAACAAGGCCTAGTTTTCCCTGCTGGCTCTTTGGGCGTGGGACCAATCTCCAGAGATATGGCCATTTTTGTGCCTGGCAAGGCCCCAAGTGGGAAAGGGTGGTTTTGAGGCTGAAGGCAGCAGGAAAGCCTGCAGCCCCCAGGTCTCTGGGGCTACGCAAGCGGTTCCAAAAAAGCTTTAGAACAAGCCACAGTTTTCCCTGCTGGCTCTTTGGGCGTGGGACCAATCTCCAGAGATATGGCCATTTTTGTGCCTGGCGCGGCGCCAAGTGGGAAAGGGTGGTTTTGAGGCTGAAGGCAGCAGGAAAGCCTGCAGCCCCCAGGTCTTTGGGGCTATGCAAGCGGTTCCCAAAGAGCTTTAGAACAAGGCCTAGTTTTCCCTACTGGCTCTTTGGGCGTGGGACCCATCTCCAGAGATATGGCCATTTTTGTGCCTGGCACGGCGCCAAGTGGGAAAGGGTGGTTTTGAGGCTGAATGCAGCAGGAAAGCCTGCAGCCCCCAGGCCTGTGGGGCTACACAAGCGGTTCCTAAAGAGCTTAGAACAAGGCCTAGTTTTCCCTGCTGGCTCTTTGGGCGTGGGACCAATCTTCAGCCATATGGCCATTTTTGTGCCTGGCGTGGCGCCAAGTGGGAAAGGGTGGTTTTGAGGCTGAAGGCAGCAGGAAAGCCTGCAGCCCCCAGGTCTGTGGGGCTACGCAAGCGGTTCCCAAAGGCCTTAGAACAAGGCCTAGTTTTCCCTGCTGGCTCTTTGGGCGTGGGACCAATCTCCAGCCATATGGCCATTTTTGTGCCTGGGGCGGCGCCAAGTGGGAAAGGGTGGTTTTGAGGCTGAAGGCAGCAGGAAAGCCTGCAGCCCCCAGGTCTGTGGGGCTACGCAAGCGGTTCCCAAAGAGCTTTAGAACAAGGCCTAGTTTTCCCTGCTTGCTCTTTGGGTGTGGGACCAATCTCCAGAGATATGGCCATTTTTGTGCCTGGCGCGGCGCCAAGTGGGAAAGGGTGGTTTTGAGGCTGAAGGCAGCAGGAAAGCCTGCAGCCCCCAGGTCTGTGGGGCTACGCAAGCGGTTCCCAAAGAGCCTTAGATCAAGGCATAGTTTTCCCTGCTTGCTCTTCCGGCGTAGGACCAATCTCCAGCCATATGGCCATTTTTGTGCCTGGCACGGCGCCAAGTGGGAAAGGGTGGTTTTGAGGCTGAAGGCAGCAGGAAAGCCTGCAGCCCCCAGGTCTGTGGGGCTACGCAAGCGGTTCCCAAAGAGGTTAGAACAATTCATAATTTTCCCTGCTGCTCTTTGGGCGTGGGACCAATCTCCAGAAATATGGCCATTTTTGTGCCTGGCGCGGCGCCAAGTGGGAAAGGGTGGTTTTGAGGCTGAAGGCAGCAGGAAAGCCTGCAGCCCCCAGGTCTGTGGGGCTACGCAAGCGGTTCCCAAAGAGCTTAGAACAAGGCATAATTTTCCCTGCTGCTCTTGGGCGTGGGACCAATCTCCAGAGATATGGCCATTTTTGTGCCTGGCGCGGCGCCAAGTGGGAAAGGGTGGTTTTGAGGCTGAAGGCAGCAGGAAAGCCTGCAGCCCCCAGGTCTGTGGGGCTACGCAAGTGGTTCCCAAAAAGCTTTAGAACAAGCCACAGTTTTACATCCTGGCTCTTTGGGTGTGGGACCAATCTCCAGAGATATGGCCATTTTTGTGCCTGGCACGGCGCCAAGTGGGAAAGGGTGGTTTTGAGGCTGAAGGCAGCAGGAAAGCCTGCAGCCCCCAGGTCTGTGGGGCTACGCAAGCGGTTCCCAAAGAGCTTTAGAACAAGGCCTAGTTTTCCCTGCTGGCTCTTTGGGCGTGGGACCAATCTCCAGACATATGGCCATTTTTGTGCCTGGCGCGGCGCCAAGTGGGAAAGGGTGGTTTTGAGGCTGAAGGCAGCAGGAAAGCCTGCAGCCCCCAGGTCTGTGGGGCTACGCAAGCGGTTCCCAAAGAGCTTTAGAACAAGGCATAGTTTTCCCTGCTGGCTCTTTGGGCGTGGGACCAATCTCCGGAGATATGGCCATTTTTGTGCCTGGCAAGGCCCCAAGTGGGAAAGGGTGGTTTTGAGGCTGAAGGCAGCAGGAAAGCCTGCAGCCCCCAGGTCTGTGGGGCTACACAAGCGGTTCCGAAAGAGCTTTAGAACAAGGCCTAGTTTTCCCTGCTGGCTCTTTGGGCGTGGGACCAATCTCCAGAGATATGGCCATTTTTGTGCCTGGCAAGGCCCCAAGTGGGAAAGGGTGGTTTTGAGGCTGAAGGCAGCAGGAAAGCCTGCAGCCCCCAGGTCTGTGGGGCTACGCAAGCGGTTCCAAAAAAGCTTTAGAACAAGCCACAGTTTTCCCTGCTGGCTCTTTGGGCGTGGGACCAATCTCCAGAGATATGGCCATTTTTGTGCCTGGCGCGGCGCCAAGTGGGAAAGGGTGGTTTTGAGGCTGAAGGCAGCAGGAAAGCCTGCAGCCCCCAGGTCTTTGGGGCTATGCAAGCGGTTCCCAAAGAGCTTTAGAACAAGGCATAGTTTTCCCTACTGGCTCTTTGGGCGTGGGACCCATCTCCAGAGATATGGCCATTTTTGTGCCTGGCACGGCGCCAAGTGGGAAAGGGTGGTTTTGAGGCTGAATGCAGCAGGAAAGCCTGCAGCCCCCAGGCCTGTGGGGCTACACAAGCGGTTCCTAAAGAGCTTAGAACAAGGCCTAGTTTTCCCTGCTGGCTCTTTGGGCGTGGGACCAATCTTCAGCCATATGGCCATTTTTGTGCCTGGCGTGGCGCCAAGTGGGAAAGGGTGGTTTTGAGGCTGAAGGCAGCAGGAAAGCCTGCAGCCCCCAGGTCTGTGGGGCTACGCAAGCGGTTCCCAAAGAGCTTTAGAACAAGGCCTAGTTTTCCCTGCTGGCTCTTTGGGCGTGGGACCAATCTCCAGACATATGGCCATTTTTGTGCCTGGCGCGGCGCCAAGTGGGAAAGGGTGGTTTTGAGGCTGAAGGCAGCAGGAAAGCCTGCAGCCCCCAGGTCTGTGGGGCTACGCAAGCGGTTCCCAAAGAGCTTTAGAACAAGGCCTAGTTTTCCCTGCTGGCTCTTTGGGCGTGGGACCAGTCTCCAGAGATATGGCCATTTTTTGTGCCTGGTGCGGCGCCAAGTGGGAAAGGGTGGTTTTGAGGCTGAAGGCAGCAGGAAAGCCTGCAGCCCCCAGGTCTGTGGGGCTACGCAAGCGGTTCCCAAAGAGCTTTAGAACAAGGCCTAGTTTTCCCTGCTGGCTCTTTGGGCGTGGGACCAATCTCCAGAGATATGGGCTTTTTTGTGCCTGGCGTGGCGCCAAGTGGGAAAGGGTGGTTTTGAGGCTGAAGGCAGCAGGAAAGCCTGCAGCCCCCAGGTCTCTGGGGCTACGCAAGCGGTTCCCAAAGAGCTTTAGAACAAGGCCTAGTTTTCCCTGCTGGCTCTTTGGGCGTGGGACCAATCTCCAGACATATGGCCATTTTTGTGCCTGGCGCGGCGCCAAGTGGGAAAGGGTGGTTTTGAGGCTGAAGGCAGCAGGAATGCCTGCAGCCCCCAGGTCTGTGGGGCTACGCAAGCGGTTCCCAAAGAGCTTTAGAACAAGGCCTAGTTTTCCCTGCTGGCTCTTTGGGCGTGGGACCAATCTCCAGAGATATGGGCTTTTTTGTGCCTGGTGCGGTGCCAAGTGGGAAAGGGTGGTTTTGAGGCTGAAGGCAGCAGGAAAGCCTGCAGCCCCCAGGTCTGTGGGGCTACGCAAGCGGTTCCCAAAGAGCTTTAGAACAAGGCCTAGTTTTCCCTGCTGGCTCTTTGGGCGTCGCACTAATCTCCAGCCATATGGCCATTTTTGTGCCTGGCGCGGCGCCAAGTGGGAAAGGGTGGTTTTGAGGCTGAAGGCAGCAGGAAAGCCTGCAGCCCCCAGGTCTGTGGGACTACGCAAGCGGTTCCAAAAAAGCTTTAGAACAAGCCACAGTTTTCCCTGCTGGCTCTTTGGGCGTGGGACCAATCTCCAGACATATGGCCATTTTTGTGCCTGGCGCGGCGCCAAGTGGGAAAGGGTGGTTTTGAGGCTGAAGGCAGCAGGAAAGCCTGCAGCCCCCAGGTCTGTGGGGCTACGCAAGCGGTTCCCAAAGAGCTTTAGAACAAGGCCTAGTTTTCCCTGCTGGCTCTTTGGGCGTGGGACCAATCTCCAGAGATATGGGCTTTTTTGTGCCTGGTGCGGCGCCAAGTGGGAAAGGGTGGTTTTGAGGCTGAAGGCAGCAGGAAAGCCTGCAGCCCCCAGGTCTCTGGGGCTACGCAAGCGGTTCCCAAAGAGCTTTAGAACAAGGCCTAGTTTTCCCTGCTGGCTCTTTGGGCGTGGGACCAATCTCCAGACATATGGCCATTTTTGTGCCTGGCGCGGCGCCAAGTGGGAAAGGGTGGTTTTGAGGCTGAAGGCAGCAGGAATGCCTGCAGCCCCCAGGTCTGTGGGGCTACGCAAGCGGTTCCCAAAGAGCTTTAGAACAAGGCCTAGTTTTCCCTGCTGGCTCTTTGGGCGTGGGACCAATCTCCAGAGATATGGGCTTTTTTGTGCCTGGTGCGGTGCCAAGTGGGAAAGGGTGGTTTTGAGGCTGAAGGCAGCAGGAAAGCCTGCAGCCCCCAGGTCTGTGGGGCTACGCAAGCGGTTCCCAAAGAGCTTTAGAACAAGGCCTAGTTTTCCCTGCTGGCTCTTTGGGCGTCGCACTAATCTCCAGCCATATGGCCATTTTTGTGCCTGGCGCGGCGCCAAGTGGGAAAGGGTGGTTTTGAGGCTGAAGGCAGCAGGAAAGCCTGCAGCCCCCAGGTCTGTGGGGCTACGCACGCAGTTCCCAAAGAGCTTTAGAACAAGGCCTAGTTTTCCCTGCTGGCTCTTTGGGCGTGGGACCAATCTCCAGAGATATGGCCATTTTTGTGCCTGGTGCGGTGCCAAGTGGGAAAGGGTGGTTTTGAGGCTGAAGGCAGCAGGAAAGCCTGCAGCCCCCAGGTCTGTGGGGCTACGCAAGCGGTTCCCAAAGAGCTTTAGAACAAGGCCTAGTTTTCCCTGCTGGCTCTTTGGGCGTCGCACTAATCTCCAGCCATATGGCCATTTTTGTGCCTGGCGCGGCGCCAAGGGGGAAAGGGTGGTTTTGAGGCTGAAGGCAGCAGGAAAGCCTGCAGCCCCCAGGTCTGTGGGGCTACGCACGCAGTTCCCAAAGAGCTTTAGAACAAGGCATAATTTTCCCTACTGGCTCTTTGGGTGTGGGACCAATCTCCAGAGATATGGCCATTTTTGTGACTGGCGCGGCGCCAAGTGGGAAAGGCTGGTTTTGAGGGTGAAAGCAGCAGGAAAGCCTGCAGCCCCCAGGTCTGTGGGGCTACGCAAGCGGTTCCCAAAGAGCTTTAGAACAAGTCATAATTTTCCCTGCTGGCTCTTTGGGCGTGGGACCAATCTCCAGAGATATGGCCATTTTTGTGCCTGGCGCGGCGCCAAGTGGGAAAGGGTGGTTTTGAGGCTGAAGGCAGCAGGAAAGCCTGCAGGCCCCAGGTCTGTGGGGCTACGCAAGCGGTTCCCAAAGAGCTTTAGAACAAGTCATAATTTTCCCTGCTGGCTCTTTGGGCGTGGGACCAATCTCCAGAGATATGGCCATTTTTGTGCCTGGCGCGGCGCCAAGTGGGAAAGGGTGGTTTTGAGGCTGAAGGCAGCAGGAAAGCCTGCAGCCCCCAGGTCTGTGGGGCTACGCAAGCGGTTCCCAAAGAGCTTAGAATAAGTCATAATTTCCCCAGCTGGCTCTTTGGGCGTGGGACCAAACTCCAGACATACGGCCATTTTTGTGCCTGGCGCAGCGCCAAGTGGGAAAGGGTGGTTTTGAGGCTGAAGGCAGCAGGAAAGCCTGCAGCCCCCAGGTCTGTGGGGCTACGCACGCAGTTCCCAAAGAGCTTTAGAACAAGGCCTAGTTTTCCCTGCTGGCTCTTTGGGTGTGGGACCAATCTCCAGACATATGGCCATTTTTGTGCCTGGCGCGGCGCCAAGTGGGAAAGGGTGGTTTTGAGGCTGAAGGCAGCAGGAAAGCCTGCAGCCCCCAGGTCTGTGGGGCTACGCAAGTGGTTCCCAAAAAGCTTTAGAACAAGCCACAGTTTTACATCCTGGCTCTTTGGGCGTGGGACCAATCTCCAGAGATATGGCCATTTTTGTGCCTGGCACGGCGCCAAGTGGGAAAGGGTGGTTTTGAGGCTGAAGGCAGCAGGAAAGCCTGCAGCCCCCAGGTCTGTGGGGCTACGCAAGCGGTTCCCAAAGAGCTTTAGAACAAGGCCTAGTTTTCCCTGCTGGCTCTTTGGGCGTGGGACCAATCTCCAGACATATGGGCTTTTTTGTGCCTGGTGCGGCGCCAAGTGGGAAAGGGTGGTTTTGAGGCTGAAGGCAGCAGGAATGCCTGCAGCCCCCAGGTCTGTGGGGCTACGCAAGCGGTTCCCAAAGAGCTTTAGAACAAGGCCTAGTTTTCCCTGCTGGCTCTTTGGGCGTGGGACCAATCTCCAGAGATATGGGCTTTTTTGTGCCTGGTGCGGTGCCAAGTGGGAAAGGGTGGTTTTGAGGCTGAAGGCAGCAGGAAAGCCTGCAGCCCCCAGGTCTGTGGGGCTACGCAAGCGGTTCCCAAAGAGCTTTAGAACAAGGCCTAGTTTTCCCTGCTGGCTCTTTGGGCGTCGCACTAATCTCCAGCCATATGGCCATTTTTGTGCCTGGCGCGGCGCCAAGTGGGAAAGGGTGGTTTTGAGGCTGAAGGCAGCAGGAAAGCCTGCAGCCCCCAGGTCTGTGGGGCTACGCAAGCGGTTCCCAAAGAGCTTTAGAACAAGGCATAATTTTCCCTACTGGCTCTTTGGGTGTGGGACCAATCTCCAGAGATATGGCCATTTTTGTGACTGGCGCGGCGCCAAGTGGGAAAGGCTGGTTTTGAGGGTGAAAGCAGCAGGAAAGCCTGCAGCCCCCAGGTCTGTGGGGCTACGCAAGCGGTTCCCAAAGAGCTTTAGAACAAGTCATAATTTTCCCTGCTGGCTCTTTGGGCGTGGGACCAATCTCCAGAGATATGGCCATTTTTGTGCCTGGCGCGGCGCCAAGTGGGAAAGGGTGGTTTTGAGGCTGAAGGCAGCAGGAAAGCCTGCAGCCCCCAGGTCTGTGGGACTACGCAAGCGGTTCCAAAAAAGCTTTAGAACAAGCCACAGTTTTCCCTGCTGGCTCTTTGGGCGTGGGACCAATCTCCAGACATATGGCCATTTTTGTGCCTGGCGCGGCGCCAAGTGGGAAAGGGTGGTTTTGAGGCTGAAGGCAGCAGGAAAGCCTGCAGCCCCCAGGTCTGTGGGGCTACGCAAGCGGTTCCCAAAGAGCTTTAGAACAAGGCCTAGTTTTCCCTGCTGGCTCTTTGGGCGTGGGACCAATCTCCAGAGATATGGGCTTTTTTGTGCCTGGTGCGGCGCCAAGTGGGAAAGGGTGGTTTTGAGGCTGAAGGCAGCAGGAAAGCCTGCAGCCCCCAGGTCTCTGGGGCTACGCAAGCGGTTCCCAAAGAGCTTTAGAACAAGGCCTAGTTTTCCCTGCTGGCTCTTTGGGCGTGGGACCAATCTCCAGACATATGGCCATTTTTGTGCCTGGCGCGGCGCCAAGTGGGAAAGGGTGGTTTTGAGGCTGAAGGCAGCAGGAATGCCTGCAGCCCCCAGGTCTGTGGGGCTACGCAAGCGGTTCCCAAAGAGCTTTAGAACAAGGCCTAGTTTTCCCTGCTGGCTCTTTGGGCGTGGGACCAATCTCCAGAGATATGGGCTTTTTTGTGCCTGGTGCGGTGCCAAGTGGGAAAGGGTGGTTTTGAGGCTGAAGGCAGCAGGAAAGCCTGCAGCCCCCAGGTCTGTGGGGCTACGCAAGCGGTTCCCAAAGAGCTTTAGAACAAGGCCTAGTTTTCCCTGCTGGCTCTTTGGGCGTGGGACCAATCTCCAGCCATATGGCCATTTTTGTGCCTGGGGCGGCGCCAAGTGGGAAAGGGTGGTTTTGAGGCTGAAGGCAGCAGGAAAGCCTGCAGCCCCCAGGTCTGTGGGGCTACGCAAGCGGTTCCCAAAGAGCTTTAGAACAAGCCACACTTTTCCCTGCTGGCTCTTTGGGCGTGGGACCAATCTCCAGAGATATGGCCATTTTTGTGCCTGGTGCGGCGCCAAGTGGGAAAGGGTGGTTTTGAGGCTGAAGGCAGCAGGAAAGCCTGCAGCCCCCAGGTCTGTGGGGCTACGCAAGCCGTTCCCAAAGAGCTTAGAATAAGTCATAATTTCCCCAGCTGGCTCTTTGGGCGTGGGACCAATCTCCAGAGATATGGCCATTTTTGTGCCTGGCGCGGCGCCAAGTGGGAAAGGGTGGTTTTGAGGCTGAAGGCAGCAGGAAAGCCTGCAGCCCCCAGGTCTTTGGGGCTATGAAAGTGGTTCCCAAAGAGGTTAGAGCAAGGCCTAGTTTTCCCTGCTGGCTCTTTGGGTGTCGCACCAATCTCCAGCCATATGGCCATTTTTGTGCCTGGCGCGGCGCCAAGTGGGAAAGGGTGGTTTTGAGGCTGAAAGCAGCAGGAAGGCCTGCAGCCCCCAGGTCTGTGAGGCTACGCAAGCGGTTCCCAAAGAGCTTTAGAACAAGGCCTAGTTTTCCCTGCTGGCTCTTTGGGCGTGGGACCAGTCTCCGGAGATATGGCCATTTTTGTGCCTGGCAAGGCCCCAAGTGGGAAAGGGTGGTTTTGAGGCTGAAGGCAGCAGGAAAGCCTGCAGCCCCCAGGTGTGTGGGGCTACACAAGCGGTTCCCAAAGAGGTTAGAACAAGTCATAATTTTCCCTGCTGCTCTTTGGGCGTGGGACCAATCTCCAGAGATATGGCCATTTTTGTGCCTGGCAAGGCCCCAAGTGGGAAAGGGTGGTTTTGAGGCTGAAGGCAGCAGGAAAGCCTGCAGCCCCCAGGTCTCTGGGGCTACGCAAGCGGTTCCAAAAAAGCTTTAGAACAAGCCACAGTTTTCCCTGCTGGCTCTTTGGGCGTTTGACCAATCTCCAGAGATATGGCCATTTTTGTGCCTGGCGCGGCGCCAAGTGGGAAAGGGTGGTTTTGAGGCTGAAGACAGCAGGAAAGCCTGCAGCCCCCAGGTCTTTGGGGCTACGCAAGTGGTTCCCAAAGAGCTTTAGAACAAACCACAGTTTTCCCTGCTTGCTCTTTCGGCGTAGGACCAATCTCCAGATATATGGCCATTTTTGTGCCTGGCGCGGCGCCAAGTGGGAAAGGGTGGTTTTGAGGCTGAAGGCAGCAGGAAAGCCTGCAGCCCCCAGGTCTGTGGGGCTACGCAAGCGGTTCCCAAAGAGGTTAGAACAAGGCATAATTTTCCCTGCTGGCTCTTTGGGCGTGGGACCAATCTCCAGCCATATGGCCATTTTTGTGCCTAGCACAGCGCCAAGTGGGAAAGGGTGGTTTTGAGGCTGAAGGCAGCAGGAAAGCCTGCAGCCCCCAGGTCTTTGGGGCTACGCAAGCGGTTCCCAAAGAGCTTTAGAACAAGGCATAGTTTTCCCTACTGGCTCTTTGGGCGTGGGACCCATCTCCAGAGATATGGCCATTTTTGTGCCTGGCACGGCGCCAAGTGGGAAAGGGTGGTTTTGAGGCTGAAGGCAGCAGGAAAGCCTGCAGCCCCCAGGTCTGTGGGGCTACACAAGCGGTTCCCAAAGAGCTTAGAACAAGGCCTAGTTTTCCCTGCTGGCTCTTTGGGCGTGGGACCAATCTTCAGCCATATGGCCATTTTTGTGCCTGGCGTGGCGCCAAGTGGGAAAGGGTGGTTTTGAGGCTGAAGGCAGCAGGAAAGCCTGCAGCCCCCAGGTCTGTGGGGCTACGCAAGCGGTTCCCAAAGGCCTTAGAACAAGGCCTAGTTTTCCCTGCTGGCTCTTTGGGCGTGGGACCAATCTCCAGACATATGGCCATTTTTGTGCCTGGCGTGGCGCCAAGTGGGAAAGGGTGGTTTTGAGGCTGAAGGCAGCAGGAAAGCCTGCAGCCCCCAGGTCTGTGGGGCTACGCAAGCGGTTCCCAAAGAGCTTTAGAACAAGGCATAGTTTTCCCTGCTGGCTCTTTGGGCGTGGGACCATTCTCCAGAGATATGGCCATTTTTGTGCCTGGCGTGGCGCCAAGTGGGAAAGGGTGGTTTTGAGGCTGAAGGCAGCAGGAAAGCCTGCAGCCCCCAGGTCTGTGGGGCTACGCAAGTGGTTCCCAAAGAGCTTTAGAACAAGGCCTAGTTTTCCCTGCTGGCTCTTTTGGGCGTGGGACCAATCTCCAGAGATATGGCCATTTTTGTGCCTGGCGCGGCACCAAGTGGGAAAGGGTGGTTTTGAGGCTGAAGGCAGCAGGAAAGCCTGCAGCCCCCAGGTCTGTGGGGCTACGCAAGCGGTTCCCAAAGAGCTTTAGAACAAGCCACACTTTTCCCTGCTGGCTCTTTGGGCGTGGGACCAATCTCCAGTCATATGGCCATTTTTGTGCCTGGTGTGGAGCCAAGTGGGAAAGGGTGGTTTTGAGGCTGAAGGCAGCAGGAAAGCCTGCAGCCCCCAAGTCTGTGGGGCTACGCAAGCGGTTCCCAAAGAGCTTTAGAACAAGGCCTAGTTTTCCCTGCTGGCTCTTTGGGCGTGGGAGCCATCTCCAGCCATATTGCCATTTTTGTGCCTGACGAGACACCAAGTGGGAAAGGGTGGTTTTGAGGCTGAAGGCAGCAGGAAAGCCTGCAGCCCCCAGGTCTGTGGGGCTACGCAAGCGGTTCCCAAAGAGGTTAGAACAAGCCACAGTTTTCCCTGCTGGCTCTTTGGGCGTGGGACCAATCTCCAGATACATGGCCATTTTTGTGCCTGTCAGGGCGCCAAGTGGGAAAGGGTGGTTTTGAGGCTGAAGGCAGCAGGAAAGCCTGCAGCCCCGAGGTCTGTGGGGCTACGCAAGCGGTTCCCAAAGAGCTTTAGAACAAGGCCTAGTTTTCCCTGCTGGCTCTTTTGGGCGTGGGACCAATCTCCAGAGATATGGCCATTTTTGTGCCTGGCACGGCGCCAAGTGGGAAAGGGTGGTTTTGAGGCTGAAGGCAGCAGGAAAGCCTGCAGCCCCCAGGTCTGTGGGACTACGCAAGCGGTTCCAAAAAAGCTTTAGAACAAGCCACAGTTTTCCCTGCTGGCTCTTTGGGCGTGGGACCAATCTCCAGAGATATGGCCATTTTTGTGCCTGGCGCGGCGCCAAGTGGGAAAGGGTGGTTTTGAGGCTGAAGGCAGCAGGAAAGCCTGCAGCCCCCAGGTCTGTGGGGCTACGCAAGCGGTTCCCAAAGAGCTTTAGAACAAGGCATAGTTTTCCCTGCTGGCTCTTTGGGCGTGGGACCATTCTCCAGAGATATGGCCATTTTTGTGCCTGGCGTGGCGCCAAGTGGGAAAGGGTGGTTTTGAGGCTGAAGGCAGCAGGAAAGCCTGCAGCCCCCAGGTCTGTGGGGCTACGCAAGCGGTTCCCAAAGAGCTTTAGAACAAGGCATAGTTTTCCCTGCTGGCTCTTTGGGCGTGGGACCATTCTCCAGAGATATGGCCATTTTTGTGCCTGGCGCGGCGCCAAGTGGGAAAGGGTGGTTTTGAGGCTGAAGGCAGCAGGAAAGCCTGCAGCCCCCAGGTCTGTGGGGCTACGCAAGTGGTTCCCAAAGAGCTTTAGAACAAGGCCTAGTTTTCCCTGCTGGCTCTTTTGGGCGTGGGACCAATCTCCAGAGATATGGCCATTTTTGTGCCTGGCGCGGCACCAAGTGGGAAAGGGTGGTTTTGAGGCTGAAGGCAGCAGGAAAGCCTGCAGCCCCCAGGTCTGTGGGGCTACGCAAGCGGTTCCCAAAGAGCTTTAGAACAAGCCACACTTTTCCCTGCTGGCTCTTTGGGCGTGGGACCAATCTCCAGTCATATGGCCATTTTTGTGCCTGGTGTGGAGCCAAGTGGGAAAGGGTGGTTTTGAGGCTGAAGGCAGCAGGAAATCCTGCAGCCCCCAAGTCTGTGGGGCTACGCAAGCGGTTCCCAAAGAGCTTTAGAACAAGGCCTAGTTTTCCCTGCTGGCTCTTTGGGCGTGGGACCAATCTCCAGAGATATGGCCATTTTTGTGCCTGGCGCGGCGCCAAGTGGGAAAGGGTGGTTTTGAGGCTGAAGGCAGCAGGAAAGCCTGCAGCCCCCAGGTCTTTGGGGCTATGAAAGTGGTTCCCAAAGAGGTTAGAGCAAGGCCTAGTTTTCCCTGCTGGCTCTTTGGGCGTGGGACCAATCTCCAGACATATGGCCATTTTTGTGCCTGGCGCGGCGCCAAGTGGGAAAGGGTGGTTTTGAGGCTGAAAGCAGCAGGAAGGCCTGCAGCCCCCAGGTCTGTGAGGCTACGCAAGCGGTTCCCAAAGAGCTTTAGAACAAGGCCTAGTTTTCCCTGCTGGCTCTTTGGGCGTGGGACCAGTCTCCGGAGATATGGCCATTTTTGTGCCTGGCAAGGCCCCAAGTGGGAAAGGGTGGTTTTGAGGCTGAAGGCAGCAGGAAAGCCTGCAGCCCCCAGGTCTGTGGGGCTACACAAGCGGTTCCCAAAGAGGTTAGAACAAGTCATAATTTTCCCTGCTGCTCTTTGGGCGTGGGACCAATCTCCAGAGATATGGCCATTTTTGTGCCTGGCAAGGCCCCAAGTGGGAAAGGGTGGTTTTGAGGCTGAAGGCAGCAGGAAAGCCTGCAGCCCCCAGGTCTCTGGGGCTACGCAAGCGGTTCCAAAAAAGCTTTAGAACAAGCCACAGTTTTCCCTGCTGGCTCTTTGGGCGTTTGACCAATCTCCAGAGATATGGCCATTTTTGTGCCTGGCGCGGCGCCAAGTGGGAAAGGGTGGTTTTGAGGCTGAAGACAGCAGGAAAGCCTGCAGCCCCCAGGTCTTTGGGGCTACGCAAGTGGTTCCCAAAGAGCTTTAGAACAAACCACAGTTTTCCCTGCTTGCTCTTTCGGCGTGGGACCAATCTCCAGATATATGGCCATTTTTGTGCCTGGCGCGGCGCCAAGTGGGAAAGGGTGGTTTTGAGGCTGAAGGCAGCAGGAAAGCCTGCAGCCCCCAGGTCTGTGTGGCTACGCAAGCGGTTCCCAAAGAGGTTAGAACAAGGCATAATTTTCCCTGCTGGCTCTTTGGGTGTGGGACCAATCTCCAGCCATATGGCCATTTTTGTGCCTGGCACAGCGCCAAGTGGGAAAGGGTGGTTTTGAGGCTGAAGGCAGCAGGAAAGCCTGCAGCCCCCAGGTCTTTGGGGCTACGCAAGCGGTTCCCAAAGAGCTTTAGAACAAGGCATAGTTTTCCCTACTGGCTCTTTGGGCGTTGGACCCATCTCCAGAGATATGGCCATTTTTGTGCCTGGCACGGCGCCAAGTGGGAAAGGGTGGTTTTGAGGCTGAAGGCAGCAGGAAAGCCTGCAGCCCCCAGGTCTGTGGGGCTACGCAAGCGGTTCCCAAAGAGCTTTAGAACAAGCCACACTTTTCCCTGCTGGCTCTTTGGGCGTGGGAGCCATCTCCAGACATATGGCCGTTTTTGTGCCTGGTGTGGAGCCAAGTGGGAAAGGGTGGTTTTGAGGCTGAAGGCAGCAGGAAATTCTGCAGCCCCCAAGTCTGTGGGGCTACGCAAGCGGTTCCAAAAAAGCTTTAGAACAAGCCACAGTTTTCCCTGCTGGCTCTTTGGGCGTGGGACCAATCTCCAGAGATATGGCCATTTTTGTGCCTGGCGCGGCGCCAAGTGGGAAAGGGTGGTTTTGAGGCTGAAGGCAGCAGGAAAGCCTGCAGCCCCCAGGTCTGTGGGGCTACGCAAGCCGTTCCCAAAGAGCTTAGAATAAGTCATAATTTCCCCAGCTGGCTCTTTGGGCGTGGGACCAATCTCCAGAGATATGGCCATTTTTGTGCCTGGCGCGGCGCCAAGTGGGAAAGGGTGGTTTTGAGGCTGAAGGCAGCAGGAAAGCCTGCAGCCCCCAGGTCTTTGGGGCTATGAAAGTGGTTCCCAAAGAGGTTAGAGCAAGGCCTAGTTTTCCCTGCTGGCTCTTTGGGCGTGGGACCAATCTCCAGACATATGGCCATTTTTGTGCCTGGCGCGGCGCCAAGTGGGAAAGGGTGGTTTTGAGGCTGAAAGCAGCAGGAAGGCCTGCAGCCCCCAGGTCTGTGAGGCTACGCAAGCGGTTCCCAAAGAGCTTTAGAACAAGGCCTAGTTTTCCCTGCTGGCTCTTTGGGCGTGGGACCAGTCTCCGGAGATATGGCCATTTTTGTGCCTGGCAAGGCCCCAAGTGGGAAAGGGTGGTTTTGAGGCTGAAGGCAGCAGGAAAGCCTGCAGCCCCCAGGTCTGTGGGGCTACACAAGCGGTTCCCAAAGAGGTTAGAACAAGTCATAATTTTCCCTGCTGCTCTTTGGGCGTGGGACCAATCTCCAGAGATATGGCCATTTTTGTGCCTGGCAAGGCCCCAAGTGGGAAAGGGTGGTTTTGAGGCTGAAGGCAGCAGGAAAGCCTGCAGCCCCCAGGTCTCTGGGGCTACGCAAGCGGTTCCAAAAAAGCTTTAGAACAAGCCACAGTTTTCCCTGCTGGCTCTTTGGGCGTTTGACCAATCTCCAGAGATATGGCCATTTTTGTGCCTGGCGCGGCGCCAAGTGGGAAAGGGTGGTTTTGAGGCTGAAGACAGCAGGAAAGCCTGCAGCCCCCAGGTCTTTGGGGCTACGCAAGTGGTTCCCAAAGAGCTTTAGAACAAACCACAGTTTTCCCTGCTTGCTCTTTCGGCGTGGGACCAATCTCCAGATATATGGCCATTTTTGTGCCTGGCGCGGCGCCAAGTGGGAAAGGGTGGTTTTGAGGCTGAAGGCAGCAGGAAAGCCTGCAGCCCCCAGGTCTGTGTGGCTACGCAAGCGGTTCCCAAAGAGGTTAGAACAAGGCATAATTTTCCCTGCTGGCTCTTTGGGTGTGGGACCAATCTCCAGCCATATGGCCATTTTTGTGCCTGGCACAGCGCCAAGTGGGAAAGGGTGGTTTTGAGGCTGAAGGCAGCAGGAAAGCCTGCAGCCCCCAGGTCTTTGGGGCTACGCAAGCGGTTCCCAAAGAGCTTTAGAACAAGGCATAGTTTTCCCTACTGGCTCTTTGGGCGTTGGACCCATCTCCAGAGATATGGCCATTTTTGTGCCTGGCACGGCGCCAAGTGGGAAAGGGTGGTTTTGAGGCTGAAGGCAGCAGGAAAGCCTGCAGCCCCCAGGTCTGTGGGGCTACGCAAGCGGTTCCCAAAGAGCTTTAGAACAAGCCACACTTTTCCCTGCTGGCTCTTTGGGCGTGGGAGCCATCTCCAGACATATGGCCGTTTTTGTGCCTGGTGTGGAGCCAAGTGGGAAAGGGTGGTTTTGAGGCTGAAGGCAGCAGGAAATTCTGCAGCCCCCAAGTCTGTGGGGCTACGCAAGCGGTTCCAAAAAAGCTTTAGAACAAGCCACAGTTTTCCCTGCTGGCTCTTTGGGCGTGGGACCAATCTCCAGAGATATGGCCATTTTTGTGCCTGGCGCGGCGCCAAGTGGGAAAGGGTGGTTTTGAGGCTGAAGGCAGCAGGAAAGCCTGCAGCCCCCAGGTCTGTGGGGCTACGCAAGTGGTTCCCAAAGAGCTTTAGAACAAACCACAGTTTTCCCTGCTTGCTCTTTCGGCGTGGGACGAATCTCCAGAGATATGGCCATTTTTGTGCCTGGCGCGGCGCCAAGTGGGAAAGGGTGGTTTTGAGGCTGAAGGCAGCAGGAAAGCCTGCAGCCCCCAGGTCTGTGGGGCTACGCAAGCGGTTCCCAAAGAGCTTTAGAACAAGGCCTAGTTTTCCCTGCTGGCTCTTTGGGCGTGGGACCAATCTCCAGACACATGGCCATTTTTGTGCCTGGCGCGGCACCAAGTGGGAAAGGGTGGTTTTGAGGCTGAAGGCAGCAGGAAAGCCTGCAGCCCCCAGGTCTGTGGGGCTACGCAAGCCGTTCCCAAAGAGCTTAGAATAAGTCATAATTTCCCCAGCTGGCTCTTTGGGCGTGGGACCAATCTCCAGAGATATGGCCATTTTTGTGCCTGGCGCGGCGCCAAGTGGGAAAGGGTGGTTTTGAGGCTGAAGGCAGCAGGAAAGCCTGCAGCCCCCAGGTCTTTGGGGCTATGAAAGTGGTTCCCAAAGAGGTTAGAGCAAGGCCTAGTTTTCCCTGCTGGCTCTTTGGGCGTGGGACCAATCTCCAGACATATGGCCATTTTTGTGCCTGGCGCGGCGCCAAGTGGGAAAGGGTGGTTTTGAGGCTGAAAGCAGCAGGAAGGCCTGCAGCCCCCAGGTCTGTGAGGCTACGCAAGCGGTTCCCAAAGAGCTTTAGAACAAGGCCTAGTTTTCCCTGCTGGCTCTTTGGGCGTGGGACCAGTCTCCGGAGATATGGCCATTTTTGTGCCTGGCAAGGCCCCAAGTGGGAAAGGGTGGTTTTGAGGCTGAAGGCAGCAGGAAAGCCTGCAGCCCCCAGGTCTGTGGGGCTACACAAGCGGTTCCCAAAGAGGTTAGAACAAGTCATAATTTTCCCTGCTGGCTCTTTGGGCGTTTGACCAATCTCCAGAGATATGGCCATTTTTGTGCCTGGCGCGGCACCAAGTGGGAAAGGGTGGTTTTGAGGCTGAAGACAGCAGGAAAGCCTGCAGCCCCCAGGTCTTTGGGGCTACGCAAGTGGTTCCCAAAGAGCTTTAGAACAAACCACAGTTTTCCCTGCTTGCTCTTTCGGCGTGGGACCAATCTCCAGAGATATGGCCATTTTTGTGCCTGGCGCGGCGCCAAGTGGGAAAGGGTGGTTTTGAGGCTGAAGGCAGCAGGAAAGCCTGCAGCCCCCAGGTCTGTGTGGCTACGCAAGCGGTTCCCAAAGAGGTTAGAACAAGGCATAATTTTCCCTGCTGGCTCTTTGGGTGTGGGACCAATCTCCAGCCATATGGCCATTTTTGTGCCTGGCACAGCGCCAAGTGGGAAAGGGTGGTTTTGAGGCTGAAGGCAGCAGGAAAGCCTGCAGCCCCCAGGTCTTTGGGGCTACGCAAGCGGTTCCCAAAGAGCTTTAGAACAAGGCATAGTTTTCCCTACTGGCTCTTTGGGCGTGGGACCCATCTCCAGAGATATGGCCATTTTTGTGCCTGGCACGGCGCCAAGTGGGAAAGGGTGGTTTTGAGGCTGAAGGCAGCAGGAAAGCCTGCAGCCCCCAGGTGTGTGGGGCTACACAAGCGGTTCCCAAAGAGCTTAGAACAAGGCCTAGTTTTCCCTGCTGGCTCTTTGGGCGTGGGACCAATCTTCAGCCATATGGCCATTTCTGTGCCTGGCGTGGCGCCAAGTGGGAAAGGGTGGTTTTGAGGCTGAAGGCAGCAGGAAAGCCTGCAGCCCCCAGGTCTGTGGGGCTACGCAAGCGGTTCCCAAAGGCCTTAGAACAAGGCCTAGTTTTCCCTGCTGGCTCTTTGGGCGTGGGACCAATCTCCAGAGATATGGCCATTTTTGTGCCTGGCGTGGCGCCAAGTGGGAAAGGGTGGTTTTGAGGCTGAAGGCAGCAGGAAAGCCTGCAGCCCCCAGGTCTGTGGGGCTACGCAAGCGGTTCCCAAAGAGCTTTAGAACAAGGCATAGTTTTCCCTGCTGGCTCTTTGGGCGTGGGACCATTCTCCAGAGATATGGCCATTTTTGTGCCTGGCGTGGCGCCAAGTGGGAAAGGGTGGTTTTGAGGCTGAAGGCAGCAGGAAAGCCTGCAGCCCCCAGGTCTGTGGGGCTACGCAAGTGGTTCCCAAAGAGCTTTAGAACAAGGCCTAGTTTTCCCTGCTGGCTCTTTTGGGCGTGGGACCAATCTCCAGCCATATGGCCATTTTTGTGCCTGGCGTGGCGCCAAGTGGGAAAGGGTGGTTTTGAGGCTGAAGGCAGCAGGAAAGCCTGCAGCCCCCAGGTCTGTGGGGCTACGCAAGCGGTTCCCAAAGAGCTTTAGAACAAGCCACAGTTTTCCCTGCTGGCTCTTTGGGCGTGGGACCAATCTCCAGATACATGGCCATTTTTGTGCCTGTCAGGGCGCCAAGTGGGAAAGGGTGGTTTTGAGGCTGAAGGCAGCAGGAAAGCCTGCAGCCCCGAGGTCTGTGGGGCTACGCAAGCGGTTCCCAAAGAGCTTTAGAACAAGGCATAGTTTTCCCTGCTGGCTCTTTGGGCGTGGGACCAATATCCAGCCATATGGCCATTTTTGTGCCTGGCGTGGCGCCAAGTGGGAAAGGGTGGTTTTGAGGCTGAAGGCAGCAGGAAAGCCTGCAGCCCCCAGGTCTGTGGGGCTACGCAAGCGGTTCCCAAAGAGCTTTAGAACAAGCCACACTTTTCCCTGCTGGCTCTTTGGGCGTGGGAGCCATCTCCAGACATATGGCCGTTTTTGTGCCTGGTGTGGAGCCAAGTGGGAAAGGGTGGTTTTGAGGCTGAAGGCAGCAGGAAATCCTGCAGCCCCCAAGTCTGTGGGGCTACGCAAGCGGTTCCCAAAGAGCTTTAGAACAAGGCCTAGTTTTCCCTGCTGGCTCTTTGGGCGTGGGACCAATCTCCAGAGATATGGCCATTTTTGTGCCTGGCACGGCGCCAAGTGGGAAAGGGTGGTTTTGAGGCTGAAGGCAGCAGGAAAGCCTGCAGCCCCCAGGTCTCTGGGGCTACGCAAGCGGTTCCAAAAAAGCTTTAGAACAAGCCACAGTTTTCCCTGCTGGCTCTTTGGGCGTGGGACCAATCTCCAGAGATATGGCCATTTTTGTGCCTGGCGCGGCGCCAAGTGGGAAAGGGTGGTTTTGAGGCTGAAGGCAGCAGGAAAGCCTGCAGCCCCCAGGTCTGTGGGGCTACGCAAGTGGTTCCCAAAGAGCTTTAGAACAAACCACAGTTTTCCCTGCTTGCTCTTTCGGCGTGGGACCAATCTCCAGAGATATGGCCAGTTTTGTGCCTGGCGCGGCGCCAAGTGGGAAAGGGTGGTTTTGAGGCTGAAGGCAGCAGGAAAGCCTGCAGCCCCCAGGTCTGTGGGGCTACGCAAGCGGTTCCCAAAGAGCTTTAGAACAAGGCCTAGTTTTCCCTGCTGGCTCTTTGGGCGTGGGACCAATCTCCAGACACATGGCCATTTTTGTGACTGGCGCGGCACCAAGTGGGAAAGGGTGGTTTTGAGGCTGAAGGCAGCAGGAAAGCCTGCAGCCCCCAGGTCTTTGGGGCTACGCAAGCGGTTCCCAAAGAGCTTAGAACAAGGCCTAGTTTTCCCTGCTGGCTCTTTGGGCGTGGGACCAATCTCCAGACATATGGCCATTTTTGTGCCTGGCGCGGCACCAAGTGGGAAAGGGTGGTTTTGAGGCTGAAGGCAGCAGGAAAGCCTGCAGCCCCCAGGTCTGTGGGGCTACGCAAGCGGTTCCCAAAGAGCTTTAGAACAAGGCATGGTTTTCCCTGCTGGCTCTTTGGGCGTGGGACCAATCTCCAGACATATGGCCATTTTTGTGCCTGTCAGGGCGCCAAGTGGGAAAGGGTGGTTTTGAGGCTGAAGGCAGCAGGAAAGCCTGCAGCCCCCAGGTCTGTGGGGCTACGCAAGCGGTTCCCAAAGAGCTTTAGAACAAGCCACACTTTTCCCTGCTGGCTCTTTGGGCGTGGGACCAATCCCCAGCCATATGGCCATTTTTGTGCCTGGCGTGGCGCCAAGTGGGAAAGGGTGGTTTTGAGGCTGAAGGCAGCAGGAAAGCCTGCAGCTCCCAGGTCTGTGGGGCTACGCAAGCGGTTCCCAAAGAGCTTTAGAACAAGGCCTAGTTTTCCCTGCTGGCTCTTTGGGCGTGGGACCAATCTCCAGAGATATGGCCATTTTTGTGCCTGGCGCGGCACCAAGTGGGAAAGGGTGGTTTTGAGGCTGAAGGCAGCAGGAAAGCCTGCAGCCCCCAGGTCTGTGGGGCTACGCAAGCGGTTCCCAAAGAGCTTTAGAACAAGCCACACTTTTCCCTGCTGGCTCTTTGGGCGTGGGACCAATCTCCAGACATATGGCCATTTCTGTGCCTGTCACGGCGCCAAGTGGGAAAGGGTGGTTTTGAGGCTGAAGGCAGCAGGAAAGCCTGCAGCCCCCAGGTCTGTGGGGCTACGCAAGCGGTTCCCAAAGAGCTTTAGAACAAGGCCTAGTTTTCCCTGCTGGCTCTTTGGGCGTGGGACCAATCTGCAGCCATATGGCCATTTTTGTGCCTGGCGCGGCACCAAGTGGGAAAGGGTGGTTTTGAGGCTGAAGGCAGCAGGAAAGCCTGCAGCCCCCAGGTCTGTGGGGCTACGCAAGCGGTTCCCAAAGAGCTTTAGAACAAGGCCTAGTTTTCCCTGCTGGCTCTTTGGGCGTGGGACCCATCTCCAGAGATATGGCCATTTTTGTGCCTGGCGCGGCACGAAGTGGGAAAGGGTGGTTTTGATGCTGAAGGCAGCAGGAAAGCCTGCAGCCCCCAGGTCTGTGTGGCTATGCAAGCGGTTCCCAAAGAGCTTTAGAACAAGCCACACTTTTCCCTGCTGGCTCTTTGGGCGTGGGAGCCATCTCCAGCCATATGGCCATTTTTGTGCCTGGTGTGGAGCCAAGTGGGAAAGGGTGGTTTTGAGGCTGAAGGCAGCAGGAAATCCTGCAGCCCCCAAGTCTGTGGGGCTACGCAAGCGGTTCCCAAAGAGCTTTAGAACAAGGCCTAGTTTTCCCTGCTGGCTCTTTGGGCGTGGGACCAATCTCCAGCCATATTGCCATTTTTGTGCCTGACGCGACACCAAGTGGGAAAGGGTGGTTTTGAGGCTGAAGGCAGCAGGAAAGCCTGCAGCCCCCAGGTCTGTGGGGCTACGCAAGCGGTTCCCAAAGAGCTTAGAACAAGTCATAATTTCCCCATCTGGCTCTTTGGGCGTGGGACCAAACTCCAGACATTCAGCCATTTTTGTGCCTGGCGCGGCACCAAGTGGGAAAGGGTGGTTTTGAGGCTGAAGGCAGCAGGAAAGCCTGCAGCCCCCAGGTCTGTGGGGCTACGCAAGCGGTTCCCAAAGAGCTTTAGAACAAGCCACACTTTTCCCTGCTGGCTCTTTGGGCGTGGGACCAATCTCCAGAGATATGGCCATTTTTGTGCCTGGCGCGGCGCCAAGTGGGAAAGGGTGGTTTTGAGGCTGAAGGCAGCAGGAAAGCCTGCAGCCCCCAGGTCTGTGGGGCTACGCAAGCGGTTCCCAAAGAGCTTTAGAACAAGGCCTAGTTTTCCCTGCTGGCTCTTTGGGCGTGGGACCAATCTCCAGCCATATGGCCATTTTTGTGCCTGGGGCGGCGCCAAGTGGGAAAGGGTGGTTTTGAGGCTGAAGGCAGCAGGAAAGCCTGCAGCCCCCAGGTCTGTGGGGCTACGCAAGCGGTTCCCAAAGAGCTTTAGAACAAGCCACACTTTTCCCTGCTGGCTCTTTGGGCGTGGGAGCCATCTCCAGCCATATGGCCATTTTTGTGCCTGGTGTGGAGCCAAGTGGGAAAGGGTGGTTTTGAGGCCGAAGGCAGCAGGAAATCCTGCAGCCCCCAAGTCTGTGGGGCTACGCAAGCGGTTCCCAAAGAGCTTTAGAACAAGGCCTAGTTTTCCCTGCTGGCTCTTTGGGCGTGGGACCAATCTCCAGCCATATTGCCATTTTTGTGCCTGACGCGACTCCAAGTGGGAAAGGGTGGTTTTGAGGCTGAAGGCAGCAGGAAAGCCTGCAGCCCCCAGGTCTGTGGGGCTACGCAAGCGGTTCCCAAAGAGGTTAGAACAAGCCACAGTTTTCCCTGCTGGCTCTTTCGGCGTGGGACCAGTCTCCAGATACATGGCCATTTTTGTGCCTGGCGCGGCGCCAAGTGGGAAAGGGTGGTTTTGAGGCTGAAGGCAGCAGGAAAGCCTGCAGCCCCCAGGTCTGTGGGGCTACGCAAGTGGTTCCCAAAGAGCTGTAGAACAAGGCCTAGTTTTCCCTGCTGGCTCTTTGGGCGTGGGACCAATCTCCAGACACATGGCCATTTTTGTGCCTGGCGCGGCACCAAGTGGGAAAGGGTGGTTTTGAGGCTGAAGGCAGCAGGAAAGCCTGCAGCCCCCAGGTCTGTGGGGCTACGCAAGCGCTTCCCAAAGAGCTTAGAACAAGGCCTAGTTTTCCCTGCTGGCTCTTTGGGCGTGGGACCAATCTCTAGAGATATGGTCATTTTTGTGCCTGGCGCGGTAGCAAGTGGGAAAGGGTGGTTTTGAGGCTGAAGGCAGCAGGAAAGCCTGCAGCCCCCAGGTGTGTGGGGCTACGCAAGCGGTTCCCAAAGAGCTTTAGAACAAGGCCTAGTTTTCCCTGCTGGCTCTTTGGGCGTGGGACTAATCTCCAGCCATATGGCCATTTTTGTGCCTGGCGCGGCGCCAAGTGGGAAAGGGTGGTTTTGAGGCTGAAGGCAGCAGGAAAGCCTGCAGCCCCCTGGTCTGTGGGGCTACGCAAGCGGTTCCCAAAGAGCTTTAGAACAAGGCATAGTTTTCCCTGCTGGCTCTTTGGGCGTGGGACCAATCTCCAGCCATATGGCCATTTTTGTGCCTGGTGTGGAGCCAAGTGGGAAAGGGTGGTTTTGAGGCTGAAGGCAGCAGGAAATCCTGCAGCCCCCAAGTCTGTGGGGCTACGCAAGCGGTTCCCAAAGAGCTTTAGAACAAGGCCTAGTTTTCCCTGCTGGCTCTTTGGGCGTGGGACCAATCTCCAGCCATATTGCCATTTTTGTGCCTGACGCGACACCAAGTGGGAAAGGGTGGTTTTGAGGCTGAAGGCAGCAGGAAAGCCTGCAGCCCCCAGGTGTGTGGGGCTACGCACGCAGTTCCCAAAGAGCTTTAGAACAAGGCCTAGTTTTCCCTGCTGGCTCTTTGGGTGTGGGACCAATCTCCAGCCATATGGCCATTTTTGTGCCTGGCGCGGCGCCAAGTGGGAAAGGGTGGTTTTGAGGCTGAAGGCAGCAGGAAAGCCTGCAGCCCCCAGGTCTGTGGGGCTACGCAAGCGCTTCCCAAAGAGCTTAGAACAAGGCCTAGTTTTCCCTGCTGGCTCTTTGGGCGTGGGACCAATCTCCAGAGATATGGTCATTTTTGTGCCTGGCGTGGTAGCAAGTGGGAAAGGGTGGTTTTGAGGCTGAAGGCAGCAGGAAAGCCTGCAGCCCCCAGGTGTGTGGGGCTACGCAAGCGGTTCCCAAAGAGCTTTAGAACAAGGCCTAGTTTTCCCTGCTGGCTCTTTGGGCGTGGGACTAATCTCCAGCCATATGGCCATTTTTGTGCCTGGCGCGGCGCCAAGTGGGAAAGGGTGGTTTTGAGGCTGAAGGCAGCAGGAAAGCCTGCAGCCCCCTGGTCTGTGGGGCTACGCAAGCCATTCCCAAAGAGCTTTAGAACAAGGCCTAGTTTTCCCTGCTGGCTCTTTGGGCGTGGGACCAATCTCCAGTCATATGGCCATTTTTGTGCCTGGTGTGGAGCCAAGTGGGAAAGGGTGGTTTTGAGGCTGAAGGCAGCAGGAAATCCTGCAGCCCCCAAGTCTGTGGGGCTACGCAAGCGGTTCCCAAAGAGCTTTAGAACAAGGCCTAGTTTTCCCTGCTGGCTCTTTGGGCGTGGGACCAATCTCCAGCCATATGGCCATTTTTGTGCCTGACGCGACACCAAGTGGGAAAGGGTGGTTTTGAGGCTGAAGGCAGCAGGAAAGCCTGCAGCCCCCAGGTCTGTGGGGCTACGCAAGCGGTTCCCAAAGAGGTTAGAACAAGCCACAGTTTTCCCTGCTGGCTCTTTGGGCGTGGGACCAATCTCCAGATACATGGCCGTTTTTGTGCCTGTCAGGGCGCCAAGTGGGAAAGGGTGGTTTTGAGACTGAAGGCAGCAGGAAAGCCTGCAGCCCCGAGGTCTGTGGGGCTACGCAAGCGGTTCCCAAAGAGCTTTAGAACAAGGCCTAGTTTTCCCTGCTGGCTCTTTGGGCGTGGGACCAATCTCCAGCCATATGGCCATTTTTGTGCCTGACGCGACACCAAGTGGGAAAGGGTGGTTTTGAGGCTGAAGGCAGCAGGAAAGCCTGCAGCCCCCAGGTGTGTGGGGCTACGCACGCAGTTCCCAAAGAGCTTTAGAACAAGGCCTAGTTTTCCCTGCTGGCTCTTTGGGTGTGGGACCAATCTCCAGCCATATGGCCATTTTTGTGCCTGGCGCGGCGCCAAGTGGGAAAGGGTGGTTTTGAGGCTGAAGGCAGCAGGAAAGCCTGCAGCCCCCAGGTCTGTGGGGCTACGCAAGCGCTTCCCAAAGAGCTTAGAACAAGGCCTAGTTTTCCCTGCTGGCTCTTTGGGCGTGGGACCAATCTCCAGAGATATGGTCATTTTTGTGCCTGGCGTGGTAGCAAGTGGGAAAGGGTGGTTTTGAGGCTGAAGGCAGCAGGAAAGCCTGCAGCCCCCAGGTGTGTGGGGCTACGCAAGCGGTTCCCAAAGAGCTTTAGAACAAGGCCTAGTTTTCCCTGCTGGCTCTTTGGGCGTGGGACTAATCTCCAGCCATATGGCCATTTTTGTGCCTGGCGCGGCGCCAAGTGGGAAAGGGTGGTTTTGAGGCTGAAGGCAGCAGGAAAGCCTGCAGCCCCCTGGTCTGTGGGGCTACGCAAGCCATTCCCAAAGAGCTTTAGAACAAGGCATAGTTTTCCCTGCTGGCTCTTTGGGCGTGGGACCAATCTCCAGTCATATGGCCATTTTTGTGCCTGGTGTGGAGCCAAGTGGGAAAGGGTGGTTTTGAGGCTGAAGGCAGCAGGAAATCCTGCAGCCCCCAAGTCTGTGGGGCTACGCAAGCGGTTCCCAAAGAGCTTTAGAACAAGGCCTAGTTTTCCCTGCTGGCTCTTTGGGCGTGGGACCAATCTCCAGCCATATGGCCATTTTTGTGCCTGACGCGACACCAAGTGGGAAAGGGTGGTTTTGAGGCTGAAGGCAGCAGGAAAGCCTGCAGCCCCCAGGTCTGTGGGGCTACGCAAGCGGTTCCCAAAGAGGTTAGAACAAGCCACAGTTTTCCCTGCTGGCTCTTTGGGCGTGGGACCAATCTCCAGATACATGGCCGTTTTTGTGCCTGTCAGGGCGCCAAGTGGGAAAGGGTGGTTTTGAGACTGAAGGCAGCAGGAAAGCCTGCAGCCCCGAGGTCTGTGGGGCTACGCAAGCGGTTCCCAAAGAGCTTTAGAACAAGGCATAGTTTTCCCTGCTGGCTCTTTGGGCGTGGGACCAATATCCAGCCATATGGCCATTTTTGTGCCTGGCGTGGCGCCAAGTGGGAAAGGGTGGTTTTGAGGCTGAAGGCAGCAGGAAAGCCTGCAGCCCCCAGGTCTGTGGGGCTACGCAAGCGGTTCCCAAAGAGCTTTAGAACAAGGCATAGTTTTCCCTGCTGGCTCTTTGGGCGTGGGACCAATCTCCAGCCATATGGCTATTTTTGTGCCTGGTGTGGAGCCAAGTGGGAAAGGGTGGTTTTGAGGCTGAAGGCAGCAGGAAATCCTGCAGCCCCCAAGTCTGTGGGGCTACGCAAGCGGTTCCCAAAGAGCTTTAGAACAAGGCCTAGTTTTCCCTGCTGGCTCTTTGGGCGTGGGACCAATCTCCAGCCATATTGCCATTTTTGTGCCTGACGCGACACCAAGTGGGAAAGGGTGGTTTTGAGGCTGAAGGCAGCAGGAAAGCCTGCAGCCCCCAGGTGTGTGGGGCTACGCACGCAGTTCCCAAAGAGCTTTAGAACAAGGCCTAGTTTTCCCTGCTGGCTCTTTGGGTGTGGGACCAATCTCCAGCCATATGGCCATTTTTGTGCCTGGCGCGGCGCCAAGTGGGAAAGGGTGGTTTTGAGGCTGAAGGCAGCAGGAAAGCCTGCAGCCCCCAGGTCTGTGGGGCTACGCAAGCGCTTCCCAAAGAGCTTAGAACAAGGCCTAGTTTTCCCTGCTGGCTCTTTGGGCGTGGGACCAATCTCCAGAGATATGGTCATTTTTGTGCCTGGCGTGGTAGCAAGTGGGAAAGGGTGGTTTTGAGGCTGAAGGCAGCAGGAAAGCCTGCAGCCCCCAGGTGTGTGGGGCTACGCAAGCGGTTCCCAAAGAGCTTTAGAACAAGGCCTAGTTTTCCCTGCTGGCTCTTTGGGCGTGGGACTAATCTCCAGCCATATTGCCATTTTTGTGCCTGGCGCGGCGCCAAGTGGGAAAGGGTGGTTTTGAGGCTGAAGGCAGCAGGAAAGCCTGCAGCCCCCTGGTCTGTGGGGCTACGCAAGCCATTCCCAAAGAGCTTTAGAACAAGGCATAGTTTTCCCTGCTGGCTCTTTGGGCGTGGGACCAATCTCCAGTCATATGGCCATTTTTGTGCCTGGTGTGGAGCCAAGTGGGAAAGGGTGGTTTTGAGGCTGAAGGCAGCAGGAAATCCTGCAGCCCCCAAGTCTGTGGGGCTACGCAAGCGGTTCCCAAAGAGCTTTAGAACAAGGCCTAGTTTTCCCTGCTGGCTCTTTGGGCGTGGGACCAATCTCCAGCCATATGGCCATTTTTGTGCCTGACGCGACACCAAGTGGGAAAGGGTGGTTTTGAGGCTGAAGGCAGCAGGAAAGCCTGCAGCCCCCAGGTCTGTGGGGCTACGCAAGCGGTTCCCAAAGAGGTTAGAACAAGCCACAGTTTTCCCTGCTGGCTCTTTGGGCGTGGGACCAATCTCCAGATACATGGCCGTTTTTGTGCCTGTCAGGGCGCCAAGTGGGAAAGGGTGGTTTTGAGACTGAAGGCAGCAGGAAAGCCTGCAGCCCCGAGGTCTGTGGGGCTACGCAAGCGGTTCCCAAAGAGCTTTAGAACAAGGCATAGTTTTCCCTGCTGGCTCTTTGGGCGTGGGACCAATATCCAGCCATATGGCCATTTTTGTGCCTGGCGTGGCGCCAAGTGGGAAAGGGTGGTTTTGAGGCTGAAGGCAGCAGGAAAGCCTGCAGCCCCCAGGTCTGTGGGGCTACGCAAGCGGTTCCCAAAGAGCTTTAGAACAAGCCACACTTTTCCCTGCTGGCTCTTTGGGCGTGGGAGCCATCTCCAGCCATATGGCCGTTTTTGTGCCTGGTGTGGAGCCAAGTGGGAAAGGGTGGTTTTGAGGCTGAAGGCAGCAGGAAAGCCTGCAGCCCCCAGGTCTGTGGGGCTACGCAAGCGGTTCCCAAAGAGCTGTAGAACAAGGCCTAGTTTTCCCTGCTGGCTCTTTGGGCGTGGGACAAATCTCCAGACACATGACCATTTTTGTGCCTGGCGCGGCACCAAGTGGGAAAGGGTGGTTTTGAGGCTGAAGGCAGCAGGAAAGCCTGCAGCCCCCAGGTCTGTGGGGCTACGCAAGCGCTTCCCAAAGAGCTTAGAACAAGGCCTAGTTTTCCCTGCTGGCTCTTTGGGCGTGGGACCAATCTCCAGAGATATGGTCATTTTTGTGCCTGGCGCGGTAGCAAGTGGGAAAGGGTGGTTTTGAGGCTGAAGGCAGCAGGAAAGCCTGCAGCCCCCAGGTGTGTGGGGCTACGCAAGCGGTTCCCAAAGAGCTTTAGAACAAGGCCTAGTTTTCCCTGCTGGCTCTTTGGGCGTGGGACTAATCTCCAGCCATATGGCCATTTTTGTGCCTGGCACGGCGCCAAGTGGGAAAGGGTGGTTTTGAGGCTGAAGGCAGCAGGAAAGCCTGCAGCCCCCTGGTCTGTGGGGCTACGCAAGCCATTCCCAAAGAGCTTTAGAACAAGGCATAGTTTTCCCTGCTGGCTCTTTGGGCGTGGGACCAATCTCCAGTCATATGGCCATTTTTGTGCCTGGTGTGGAGCCAAGTGGGAAAGGGTGGTTTTGAGGCTGAAGGCAGCAGGAAATCCTGCAGCCCCCAAGTCTGTGGGGCTACGCAAGCGGTTCCCAAAGAGCTTTAGAACAAGGCCTAGTTTTCCCTGCTGGCTCTTTGGGCGTGGGACCAATCTCCAGCCATATTGCCATTTTTGTGCCTGACACGACACCAAGTGGGAAAGGGTGGTTTTGAGGCTGAAGGCAGCAGGAAAGCCTGCAGCCCCCAGGTCTGTGGGGCTACGCAAGCGGTTCCCAAAGAGGTTAGAACAAGCCACAGTTTTCCCTGCTGGCTCTTTGGGCGTGGGACCAATCTCCAGATACATGGCCATTTTTGTGCCTGTCAGGGCGCCAAGTGGGAAAGGGTGGTTTTGAGACTGAAGGCAGCAGGAAAGCCTGCAGCCCCGAGGTCTGTGGGGCTACGCAAGCGGTTCCCAAAGAGCTTTAGAACAAGGCCTAGTTTTCCCTGCTGGCTCTTTGGGCGTGGGACCAATCTCCAGAGATATGGCCATTTTTGTGCCTGGCGTGGCGCCAAGTGGGAAAGGGTGGTTTTGAGGCTGAAGGCAGCAGGAAAGCCTGCAGCCCCCAGGTCTGTGGGGCTACGCAAGCGGTTCCCAAAGAGCTTTAGAACAAGGCATAGTTTTCCCTACTGGCTCTTTGGGCGTGGGACCCATCTCCAGAGATATGGCCATTTTTGTGCCTGGCACGGCGCCAAGTGGGAAAGGGTGGTTTTGAGGCTGAAGGCAGCAGGAAAGCCTGCAGCCCCCAGGTCTGTGGGGCTACGCAAGCGGTTCCCAAAGGCCTTAGAACAAGGCCTAGTTTTCCCTGCTGGCTCTTTGGGCGTGGGACCAATCTCCAGCCATATGGCCATTTTTGTGCCTGGGGCGGCGCCAAGTGGGAAAGGGTGGTTTTGAGGCTGAAGGCAGCAGGAAAGCCTGCAGCCCCCAGGTCTGTGGGGCTACGCAAGCGGTTCCCAAAGAGCTTTAGAACAAGGCCTAGTTTTCCCTGCTGGCTCTTTGGGCGTGGGACCAATCTCCAGACATATGGCCATTTTTGTGACTGGCGCGGCGCCAAGTGGGAAAGGGTGGTTTTGAGGCTGAAGGCAGCAGGAAAGCCTGCAGCCCCCAGGTCTTTGGGGCTACGCAAGCGGTTCCCAAAGAGCTTAGAACAAGGCCTAGTTTTCCCTGCTGGCTCTTTGGGCGTGGGACCAATCTCCAGACATATGGCCATTTTAGTGCCTGACTTGGCGCCAAGTGGGAAAGGGTGGTTTTGAGGCTGAAGGCAGCAGGAAAGCCTGCAGCCCCCAGGTCTGTGGGGCTACGCAAGCGGTTCCCAAAGAGCTTTAGAACAAGGCATGGTTTTCACTGCTGGCTCTTTGGGCGTGGGACCAATCTCCAGACATATGGCCATTTTTGTGCCTGGCGTGGCGCCAAGTGGGAAAGGGTGGTTTTGAGGCTGAAGGCAGCAGGAAAGCCTGCAGCCCCCAGGTCTGTGGGGCTACGCAAGCGGTTCCCAAAGAGCTTTAGAACAAGGCATAGTTTTCCCTGCTGGCTCTTTGGGCGTGGGACCAATCCCCAGCCATATGGCCATTTTTGTGCCTGGCGTGGCGCCAAGTGGGAAAGGGTGGTTTTGAGGCTGAAGGCAGCAGGAAAGCCTGCAGCTCCCAGGTCTGTGGGGCTACGCAAGCGGTTCCCAAAGAGCTTTAGAACAAGGCCTAGTTTTCCCTGCTGGCTCTTTGGGCGTGGGACCAATCTCCAGAGATATGGCCATTTTTGTGCCTGGCGCGGCACCAAGTGGGAAAGGGTGGTTTTGAGGCTGAAGGCAGCAGGAAAGCCTGCAGCCCCCAGGTCTGTGGGGCTACGCAAGCGGTTCCCAAAGAGCTTTAGAACAAGCCACACTTTTCCCTGCTGGCTCTTTGGGCGTGGGTGCCATCTCCAGCCATATGGCCATTTCTGTGCCTGTCACGGCGCCAAGTGGGAAAGGGTGGTTTTGAGGCTGAAGGCAGCAGGAAAGCCTGCAGCCCCCAGGTCTGTGGGGCTACGCAAGCGGTTCCCAAAGAGCTTTAGAACAAGGCCTAGTTTTCCCTGCTGGCTCTTTGGGCGTGGGACCAATCTGCAGCCATATGGCCATTTTTGTGCCTGGCGCGGCACCAAGTGGGAAAGGGTGGTTTTGAGGCTGAAGGCAGCAGGAAAGCCTGCAGCCCCCAGGTCTCTGGGGCTACGCAAGCGGTTCCCAAAGAGCTTTAGAACAAGGCCTAGTTTTCCCAGCTGGCTCTTTGGGCGTGGGACCCATCTCCAGAGATATGGCCATTTTTGTGCCTGGCGCGGCACCAAGTGGGAAAGGGTGGTTTTGAGGCTGAAGGCAGCAGGAAAGCCTGCAGCCCCCAGGTCTGTGTGGCTATGCAAGCGGTTCCCAAAGAGCTTTAGAACAAGCCACACTTTTCCCTGCTGGCTCTTTGGGCGTGGGAGCCATCTCCAGCCATATGGCCATTTTTGTGCCTGGTGTGGAGCCAAGTGGGAAAGGGTGGTTTTGAGGCTGAAGGCAGCAGGAAATCCTGCAGCCCCCAGGTCTGTGGGGCTACGCAAGCGGTTCCCAAAGAGCTTTAGAACAAGGCCTAGTTTTCCCTGCTGGCTCTTTGGGCGTGGGACCAATCTCCAGCCATATTGCCATTTTTGTGCCTGACGCGACACCAAGTGGGAAAGGGTGGTTTTGAGGCTGAAGGCAGCAGGAAAGCCTGCAGCCCCCAGGTCTGTGGGGCTACGCAAGCGGTTCCCAAAGAGCTTAGAACAAGGCATAGTTTTCCCTGCTGGCTCTTTGGGCGTGGGACCAATCTCCAGAGATATGGCCATTTTTGTGCCTGGCGCGGCGCCAAGTGGGAAAGGGTGGTTTTGAGGCTGAAGGCAGCAGGAAAGCCTGCAGCCCCCAGGTCTGTGGGGCTACGCAAGCGGTTCCCAAAGAGCTTTAGAACAAGCCACACTTTTCCCTGCTGGCTCTTTGGGCGTGGGACCAATCTCCAGAGATATGGCCATTTTTGTGCCTGGCGCGGCGTCAAGTGGGAAAGGGTGGTTTTGAGGCTGAAGGCAGCAGGAAAGCCTGCAGCCCCCAGGTCTGTGGGGCTACGCAAGCGGTTCCCAAAGAGCTTTAGAACAAGGCCTAGTTTTCCCTGCTGGCTCTTTGGGCGTGGGACCAATCTCCAGAGATATGGCCATTTTTGTGCCTGGCGCGGCGTCAAGTGGGAAAGGGTGGTTTTGAGGCTGAAGGCAGCAGGAAAGCCTGCAGCCCCCAGGTCTGTGGGGCTACGCAAGCGGTTCCCAAAGAGCTTTAGAACAAGCCACACTTTTCCCTGCTGGCTCTTTGGGCGTGGGAGCCATCTCCAGCCATATGGCCATTTTTGTGCCTGGTGTGGAGCCAAGTGGGAAAGGGTGGTTTTGAGGCCGAAGGCAGCAGGAAATCCTGCAGCCCCCAAGTCTGTGGGGCTACGCAAGCGGTTCCCAAAGAGCTTTAGAACAAGGCCTAGTTTTCCCTGCTGGCTCTTTGGGCGTGGGACCAATCTCCAGCCATATTGCCATTTTTGTGCCTGACGCGACTCCAAGTGGGAAAGGGTGGTTTTGAGGCTGAAGGCAGCAGGAAAGCCTGCAGCCCCCAGGTCTGTGGGGCTACGCAAGCGGTTCCCAAAGAGGTTAGAACAAGCCACAGTTTTCCCTGCTGGCTCTTTCGGCGTGGGACCAGTCTCCAGATACATGGCCATTTTTGTGCCTGGCGCGGCGCCAAGTGGGAAAGGGTGGTTTTGAGGCTGAAGGCAGCAGGAAAGCCTGCAGCCCCCAGGTCTGTGGGGCTACGCAAGCGGTTCCCAAAGAGCTGTAGAACAAGGCCTAGTTTTCCCTGCTGGCTCTTTGGGCGTGGGACCAATCTCCAGACACATGGCCATTTTTGTGCCTGGCGCGGCACCAAGTGGGAAAGGGTGGTTTTGAGGCTGAAGGCAGCAGGAAAGCCTGCAGCCCCCTGGTCTGTGGGGCTACGCAAGCCATTCCCAAAGAGCTTTAGAACAAGGCATAGTTTTCCCTGCTGGCTCTTTGGGCGTGGGACCAATCTCCAGTCATATGGCCATTTTTGTGCCTGGTGTGGAGCCAAGTGGGAAAGGGTGGTTTTGAGGCTGAAGGCAGCAGGAAATCCTGCAGCCCCCAAGTCTGTGGGGCTACGCAAGCGGTTCCCAAAGAGCTTTAGAACAAGGCCTAGTTTTCCCTGCTGGCTCTTTGGGCGTGGGACCAATCTCCAGCCATATTGCCATTTTTGTGCCTGACGCGACACCAAGTGGGAAAGGGTGGTTTTGAGGCTGAAGGCAGCAGGAAAGCCTGCAGCCCCCAGGTCTGTGGGGCTACGCAAGCGGTTCCCAAAGAGGTTAGAACAAGCCACAGTTTTCCCTGCTGGCTCTTTGGGCGTGGGACCAATCTCCAGATACATGGCCGTTTTTGTGCCTGTCAGGGCGCCAAGTGGGAAAGGGTGGTTTTGAGACTGAAGGCAGCAGGAAAGCCTGCAGCCCCGAGGTCTGTGGGGCTACGCAAGCGGTTCCCAAAGAGCTTTAGAACAAGGCATAGTTTTCCCTGCTGGCTCTTTGGGCGTGGGACCAATATCCAGCCATATGGCCATTTTTGTGCCTGGCGTGGCGCCAAGTGGGAAAGGGTGGTTTTGAGGCTGAAGGCAGCAGGAAAGCCTGCAGCCCCCAGGTCTGTGGGGCTACGCAAGCGGTTCCCAAAGAGCTTTAGAACAAGCCACACTTTTCCCTGCTGGCTCTTTGGGAGTGGGAGCCATCTCCAGCCATATGGCCGTTTTTGTGCCTGGTGTGGAGCCAAGTGGGAAAGGGTGGTTTTGAGGCTGAAGGCAGCAGGAAATCCTGCAGCCCCCAAGTCTGTGGGGCTACGCAAGCGGTTCCCAAAGAGCTTTAGAACAAGGCCTAATTTTCCCTGCTGGCTCTTTGGGCGTGGGACCAATCTCCAGAGATATGGCCATTTTTGTGCCTGGCACGGCGCCAAGTGGGAAAGGGTGGTTTTGAGGCTGAAGGCAGCAGGAAAGCCTGCAGCCCCCAGGTCTCTGGGGCTACGCAAGCGGTTCCAAAAAAGCTTTAGAACAAGCCACAGTTTTCCCTGCTGGCTCTTTGGGCGTGGGACCAATCTCCAGAGATATGGCCATTTTTGTGCCTGGCGCGGCGCCAAGTGGGAAAGGGTGGTTTTGAGGCTGAAGGCAGCAGGAAAGCCTGCAGCCCCCAGGTCTGTGGGGCTACGCAAGCGGTTCCCAAAGAGGTTAGAACAAGGCATAATTTTCCCTGCTGGCTCTTTGGGTGTGGGACCAATCTCCAGCCATATGGCCATTTTTGTGCCTGGCGCGGCGCCAAGTGGGAAAGGGTGGTTTTGAGGCTGAAGGCAGCAGGAAAGCCTGCAGCCCCCAGGTCTGTGGGGCTACGCAAGCGGTTCCCAAAGAGCTTTAGAACAAGGCATAGTTTTCCCTACTGGCTCTTTGGGCGTGGGACCCATCTCCAGAGATATGGCCATTTTTGTGCCTGGCACGGCGCCAAGTGGGAAAGGGTGGTTTTGAGGCTGAAGGCAGCAGGAAAGCCTGCAGCCCCCAGGTCTGTGGGGCTACGCAAGCGGTTCCCAAAGGCCTTAGAACAAGGCCTAGTTTTCCCTGCTGGCTCTTTGGGCGTGGGACCCATCTCCAGCCCTATGGCCATTATTGTGCCTGGGGCGGCGCCAAGTGGGAAAGGGTGGTTTTGAGGCTGAAGGCAGCAGGAAAGCCTGCAGCCCCCAGGTCTGTGGGGCTACGCAAGCGGTTCCCAAAGAGCTTTAGAACAAGGCATAGTTTTCCCTGCTGGCTCTTTGGGCGTGGGACCAATCTCCAGACACATGGCCATTTTTGTGCCTGGCGCGGCACCAAGTGGGAAAGGGTGGTTTTGAGGCTGAAGGCAGCAGGAAAGCCTGCAGCCCCCAGGTCTTTGGGGCTACGCAAGCGGTTCCCAAAGAGCTTAGAACAAGGCCTAGTTTTCCCTGCTGGCTCTTTGGGCGTGGGACCAATCTCCAGATACATGGCCATTTTTGTGCCTGTCAGGGCGCCAAGTGGGAAAGGGTGGCTTTGAGGCTGAAGGCAGCAGGAAAGCCTGCAGCCCCGAGGTCTGTGGGGCTACGCAAGCGGTTCCCAAAGAGCTTTAGAACAAGGCATAGTTTTCCCTGCTGGCTCTTTGGGCGTGGGACCAATATCCAGCCATATGGCCATTTTTGTGCCTGGCGTGGCGCCAAGTGGGAAAGGGTGGTTTTGAGGCTGAAGGCAGCAGGAAAGCCTGCAGCCCCCAGGTCTGTGGGGCTACGCAAGCGGTTCCCAAAGGCCTTAGAACAAGGCCTAGTTTTCCCTGCTGGCTCTTTGGGCGTGGGACCAATCTCCAGCCATATGGCCATTTTTGTGCCTGGGGCGGCGCCAAGTGGGAAAGGGTGGTTTTGAGGCTGAAGGCAGCAGGAAAGCCTGCAGCCCCCATGTCTGTGGGGCTACGCAAGCGGTTCCCAAAGAGGTTAGAACAAGGCATAATTTTCCCTGCTGGCTCTTTGGGTGTGGGACCAATCTCCAGCCATATGGCCATTTTTGTGCCTGGCACAGCGCCAAGTGGGAAAGGGTGGTTTTGAGGCTGAAGGCAGCAGGAAAGCCTTCAGCCCCCAGGTCTGTGGGGCTACGCAAGCGGTTCCCAAAGAGCTTTAGAACAAGGCATAGTTTTCCCTACTGGCTCTTTGGGCGTGGGACCATTCTCCAGAGATATGGCCATTTTTGTGCCTGGCACGGCGCGAAGTGGGAAAGGGTGGTTTGGAGGCTGAAGGCAGCAGGAAAGCCTGCAGCCCCCAGGTCTGTGGGGCTACGCAAGCGGTTCCCAAAGGCCTTAGAACAAGGCCTAGTTTTCTCTGCTGGCTCTTTGGGCGTGGGACCAATCTCCAGCCATATGGCCATTTTTGTGCCTGGGGCGGCGCCAAGTGGGAAAGGGTGGTTTTGAGGCTGAAGGCAGCAGGAAAGCCTGCAGCCCCCAGGTCTGTGGGGCTACGCAAGCGGTTCCCAAAGAGCTTTAGAACAAGGCCTAGTTTTCCCTGCTGGCTCTTTGGGCGTGGGACCAATCTCCAGACACATGGCCATTTTTGTGCCTGGCGCGGCACCAAGTGGGAAAGGGTGGTTTTGAGGCTGAAGGCAGCAGGAAAGCCTGCAGCCCCCAGGTCTTTGGGGCTACGCAAGCGGTTCCCAAAGAGCTTAGAACAAGGCCTAGTTTTCCCTGCTGGCTCTTTGGGCGTGGGACCAATCTCCAGAGATATGGCCATTTTTGTGCCTGGCGCGGCACCAAGTGGGAAAGGGTGGTTTTGAGGCTGAAGGCAGCAGGAAAGCCTGCAGCCCCCAGGTCTTTGGGGCTACGCAAGCGGTTCCCAAAGAGCTTAGAACAAGGCCTAGTTTTCCCTGCTGGCTCTTTGGGCGTGGGACCAATCTCCAGACATATGGCCATTTTTGTGCCTGACGTGGCGCCAAGTGGGAAAGGGTGGTTTTGAGGCTGAAGGCAGCAGGAAAGCCTGCAGCCCCCAGGTCTGTGGGGCTACGCAAGCGGTTCCCAAAGAGCTTTAGAACAAGGCATGGTTTTCACTGCTGGCTCTTTGGGCGTGGGACCAATCTCCAGAGATATGGCCATTTTTGTGCCTGGCGCGGCACCAAGTGGGAAAGGGTGGTTTTGAGGCTGAAGGCAGCAGGAAAGCCTGCAGCCCCCAGGTCTGTGGGGCTACGCAAGCGGTTCCCAAAGGCCTTAGAACAAGGCCTAGTTTTCCCTGCTGGCTCTTTGGGCGTGGGACCAATCTCCAGCCATATGGCCATTTTTGTGCCTGGCGCGGCGCCAAGTGGGAAAGGGTGGTTTTGAGGCTGAAGGCAGCAGGAAAGCCTGCAGCCCCCAGGTCTGTGGGGCTACGCAAGCGGTTCCCAAAGAGCTTTAGAACAAGGCATAGTTTACCCTGCTGGCTCTTTGGGCGTGGGACCAATCTCCAGCCATATTGCCATTTTTGTGCCTGGCGCGGCGCCAAGTGGGAAAGGGTGGTTTTGAGGCTGAAGGCAGCAGGAAAGCCTGCAGCCCCCAGGTCTGTGGGGCTACGCAAGCGGTTCCCAAAGAGCTTTAGAACAAGGCCTAGTTTTCCCTGCTGGCTCTTTGGGCGTGGGACCAATCTCCAGAGATATGGCCATTTTTGTGCCTGGCGCGGCGTCAAGTGGGAAAGGGTGGTTTTGAGGCTGAAGGCAGCAGGAAAGCCTGCAGCCCCCAGGTCTGTGGGGCTACGCAAGCGGTTCCCAAAGAGCTTTAGAACAAGCCACACTTTTCCCTGCTGGCTCTTTGGGCGTGGGAGCCATCTCCAGCCATATGGCCATTTTTGTGCCTGGTGTGGAGCCAAGTGGGAAAGGGTGGTTTTGAGGCCGAAGGCAGCAGGAAATCCTGCAGCCCCCAAGTCTGTGGGGCTACGCAAGCGGTTCCCAAAGAGCTTTAGAACAAGGCCTAGTTTTCCCTGCTGGCTCTTTGGGCGTGGGACCAATCTCCAGCCATATTGCCATTTTTGTGCCTGACGCGACTCCAAGTGGGAAAGGGTGGTTTTGAGGCTGAAGGCAGCAGGAAAGCCTGCAGCCCCCAGGTCTGTGGGGCTACGCAAGCGGTTCCCAAAGAGGTTAGAACAAGCCACAGTTTTCCCTGCTGGCTCTTTCGGCGTGGGACCAGTCTCCAGATACATGGCCATTTTTGTGCCTGGCGCGGCGCCAAGTGGGAAAGGGTGGTTTTGAGGCTGAAGGCAGCAGGAAAGCCTGCAGCCCCCAGGTCTGTGGGGCTACGCAAGCGGTTCCCAAAGAGCTGTAGAACAAGGCCTAGTTTTCCCTGCTGGCTCTTTGGGCGTGGGACCAATCTCCAGACACATGGCCATTTTTGTGCCTGGCGCGGCACCAAGTGGGAAAGGGTGGTTTTGAGGCTGAAGGCAGCAGGAAAGCCTGCAGCCCCCTGGTCTGTGGGGCTACGCAAGCCATTCCCAAAGAGCTTTAGAACAAGGCATAGTTTTCCCTGCTGGCTCTTTGGGCGTGGGACCAATCTCCAGTCATATGGCCATTTTTGTGCCTGGTGTGGAGCCAAGTGGGAAAGGGTGGTTTTGAGGCTGAAGGCAGCAGGAAATCCTGCAGCCCCCAAGTCTGTGGGGCTACGCAAGCGGTTCCCAAAGAGCTTTAGAACAAGGCCTAGTTTTCCCTGCTGGCTCTTTGGGCGTGGGACCAATCTCCAGCCATATTGCCATTTTTGTGCCTGACGCGACACCAAGTGGGAAAGGGTGGTTTTGAGGCTGAAGGCAGCAGGAAAGCCTGCAGCCCCCAGGTCTGTGGGGCTACGCAAGCGGTTCCCAAAGAGGTTAGAACAAGCCACAGTTTTCCCTGCTGGCTCTTTGGGCGTGGGACCAATCTCCAGATACATGGCCGTTTTTGTGCCTGTCAGGGCGCCAAGTGGGAAAGGGTGGTTTTGAGACTGAAGGCAGCAGGAAAGCCTGCAGCCCCGAGGTCTGTGGGGCTACGCAAGCGGTTCCCAAAGAGCTTTAGAACAAGGCATAGTTTTCCCTGCTGGCTCTTTGGGCGTGGGACCAATATCCAGCCATATGGCCATTTTTGTGCCTGGCGTGGCGCCAAGTGGGAAAGGGTGGTTTTGAGGCTGAAGGCAGCAGGAAAGCCTGCAGCCCCCAGGTCTGTGGGGCTACGCAAGCGGTTCCCAAAGAGCTTTAGAACAAGCCACACTTTTCCCTGCTGGCTCTTTGGGAGTGGGAGCCATCTCCAGCCATATGGCCGTTTTTGTGCCTGGTGTGGAGCCAAGTGGGAAAGGGTGGTTTTGAGGCTGAAGGCAGCAGGAAATCCTGCAGCCCCCAAGTCTGTGGGGCTACGCAAGCGGTTCCCAAAGAGCTTTAGAACAAGGCCTAATTTTCCCTGCTGGCTCTTTGGGCGTGGGACCAATCTCCAGAGATATGGCCATTTTTGTGCCTGGCACGGCGCCAAGTGGGAAAGGGTGGTTTTGAGGCTGAAGGCAGCAGGAAAGCCTGCAGCCCCCAGGTCTCTGGGGCTACGCAAGCGGTTCCAAAAAAGCTTTAGAACAAGCCACAGTTTTCCCTGCTGGCTCTTTGGGCGTGGGACCAATCTCCAGAGATATGGCCATTTTTGTGCCTGGCGCGGCGCCAAGTGGGAAAGGGTGGTTTTGAGGCTGAAGGCAGCAGGAAAGCCTGCAGCCCCCAGGTCTGTGGGGCTACGCAAGCGGTTCCCAAAGAGGTTAGAACAAGGCATAATTTTCCCTGCTGGCTCTTTGGGTGTGGGACCAATCTCCAGCCATATGGCCATTTTTGTGCCTGGCGCGGCGCCAAGTGGGAAAGGGTGGTTTTGAGGCTGAAGGCAGCAGGAAAGCCTGCAGCCCCCAGGTCTGTGGGGCTACGCAAGCGGTTCCCAAAGAGCTTTAGAACAAGGCATAGTTTTCCCTACTGGCTCTTTGGGCGTGGGACCCATCTCCAGAGATATGGCCATTTTTGTGCCTGGCACGGCGCCAAGTGGGAAAGGGTGGTTTTGAGGCTGAAGGCAGCAGGAAAGCCTGCAGCCCCCAGGTCTGTGGGGCTACGCAAGCGGTTCCCAAAGGCCTTAGAACAAGGCCTAGTTTTCCCTGCTGGCTCTTTGGGCGTGGGACCCATCTCCAGCCCTATGGCCATTATTGTGCCTGGGGCGGCGCCAAGTGGGAAAGGGTGGTTTTGAGGCTGAAGGCAGCAGGAAAGCCTGCAGCCCCCAGGTCTGTGGGGCTACGCAAGCGGTTCCCAAAGAGCTTTAGAACAAGGCATAGTTTTCCCTGCTGGCTCTTTGGGCGTGGGACCAATCTCCAGACACATGGCCATTTTTGTGCCTGGCGCGGCACCAAGTGGGAAAGGGTGGTTTTGAGGCTGAAGGCAGCAGGAAAGCCTGCAGCCCCCAGGTCTTTGGGGCTACGCAAGCGGTTCCCAAAGAGCTTAGAACAAGGCCTAGTTTTCCCTGCTGGCTCTTTGGGCGTGGGACCAATCTCCAGATACATGGCCATTTTTGTGCCTGTCAGGGCGCCAAGTGGGAAAGGGTGGCTTTGAGGCTGAAGGCAGCAGGAAAGCCTGCAGCCCCGAGGTCTGTGGGGCTACGCAAGCGGTTCCCAAAGAGCTTTAGAACAAGGCATAGTTTTCCCTGCTGGCTCTTTGGGCGTGGGACCAATATCCAGCCATATGGCCATTTTTGTGCCTGGCGTGGCGCCAAGTGGGAAAGGGTGGTTTTGAGGCTGAAGGCAGCAGGAAAGCCTGCAGCCCCCAGGTCTGTGGGGCTACGCAAGCGGTTCCCAAAGAGCTTTAGAACAAGGCATAGTTTTCCCTACTGGCTCTTTGGGCGTGGGACCCATCTCTAGAGATATGGCCATTTTTGTGCCTGGCGCGGCGCCAAGTGGGAAAGGGTGGTTTTGAGGCTGAAGGCAGCAGGAAAGCCTGCAGCCCCCAGGTCTGTGGGGCTACGCAAGCGGTTCCCAAAGGCCTTAGAACAAGGCCTAGTTTTCCCTGCTGGCTCTTTGGGCGTGGGACCAATCTCCAGCCATATGGCCATTTTTGTGCCTGGGGCGGCGCCAAGTGGGAAAGGGTGGTTTTGAGGCTGAAGGCAGCAGGAAAGCCTGCAGCCCCCATGTCTGTGGGGCTACGCAAGCGGTTCCCAAAGAGGTTAGAACAAGGCATAATTTTCCCTGCTGGCTCTTTGGGTGTGGGACCAATCTCCAGCCATATGGCCATTTTTGTGCCTGGCACAGCGCCAAGTGGGAAAGGGTGGTTTTGAGGCTGAAGGCAGCAGGAAAGCCTTCAGCCCCCAGGTCTGTGGGGCTACGCAAGCGGTTCCCAAAGAGCTTTAGAACAAGGCATAGTTTTCCCTACTGGCTCTTTGGGCGTGGGACCCATCTCCAGAGATATGGCCATTTTTGTGCCTGGCACGGCGCGAAGTGGGAAAGGGTGGTTTTGAGGCTGAAGGCAGCAGGAAAGCCTGCAGCCCCCAGGTCTGTGGGGCTACGCAAGCGGTTCCCAAAGGCCTTAGAACAAGGCCTAGTTTTCTCTGCTGGCTCTTTGGGCGTGGGACCAATCTCCAGCCATATGGCCATTTTTGTGCCTGGGGCGGCGCCAAGTGGGAAAGGGTGGTTTTGAGGCTGAAGGCAGCAGGAAAGCCTGCAGCCCCCAGGTCTGTGGGGCTACGCAAGCGGTTCCCAAAGAGCTTTAGAACAAGGCCTAGTTTTCCCTGCTGGCTCTTTGGGCGTGGGACCAATCTCCAGACACATGGCCATTTTTGTGCCTGGCGCGGCACCAAGTGGGAAAGGGTGGTTTTGAGGCTGAAGGCAGCAGGAAAGCCTGCAGCCCCCAGGTCTTTGGGGCTACGCAAGCGGTTCCCAAAGAGCTTAGAACAAGGCCTAGTTTTCCCTGCTGGCTCTTTGGGCGTGGGACCAATCTCCAGACATATGGCCATTTTTGTGCCTGGCGCGGCACCAAGTGGGAAAGGGTGGTTTTGAGGCTGAAGGCAGCAGGAAAGCCTGCAGCCCCCAGGTCTTTGGGGCTACGCAAGCGGTTCCCAAAGAGCTTAGAACAAGGCCTAGTTTTCCCTGCTGGCTCTTTGGGCGTGGGACCAATCTCCAGACATATGGCCATTTTTGTGCCTGACGTGGCGCCAAGTGGGAAAGGGTGGTTTTGAGGCTGAAGGCAGCAGGAAAGCCTGCAGCCCCCAGGTCTGTGGGGCTACGCAAGCGGTTCCCAAAGAGCTTTAGAACAAGGCATGGTTTTCACTGCTGGCTCTTTGGGCGTGGGACCAATCTCCAGAGATATGGCCATTTTTGTGCCTGGCGCGGCACCAAGTGGGAAAGGGTGGTTTTGAGGCTGAAGGCAGCAGGAAAGCCTGCAGCCCCCAGGTCTGTGGGGCTACGCAAGCGGTTCCCAAAGGCCTTAGAACAAGGCCTAGTTTTCCCTGCTGGCTCTTTGGGCGTGGGACCAATCTCCAGCCATATGGCCATTTTTGTGCCTGGCGCGGCGCCAAGTGGGAAAGGGTGGTTTTGAGGCTGAAGGCAGCAGGAAAGCCTGCAGCCCCCAGGTCTGTGGGGCTACGCAAGCGGTTCCCAAAGAGCTTTAGAACAAGGCATAGTTTTCACTGCTGGCTCTTTGGGCGTGGGACCAATCTCCAGCCATATTGCCATTTTTGTGCCTGGCGCGGCGCCAAGTGGGAAAGGGTGGTTTTGAGGCTGAAGGCAGCAGGAAAGCCTGCAGCCCCCAGGTCTGTGGGGCTACGCAAGCGGTTCCCAAAGAGCTTTAGAACAAGGCCTAGTTTTCCCTGCTGGCTCTTTGGGCGTGGGACCAATCTCCAGCCATATGGCCATTTTTGTGCCTGGCGCGGCGCCAAGTGGGAAAGGGTGGTTTTGAGGCTGAAGGCAGCAGGAAAGCCTGCAGCCCCCAGGTCTGTGGGGCTACGCAAGCGGTTCCCAAAGGCCTTAGAACAAGGCCTAGTTTTCCCTGCTGGCTCTTTGGGCGTGGGACCAATCTCCAGCCATATGGCCATTTTTGTGCCTGGGGCGGCACCAAGTGGGAAAGGGTGGTTTTGAGGCTGAAGGCAGCAGGAAAGCCTGCAGCCCCCAGGTCTGTGGGGCTACGCAAGCGGTTCCCAAAGAGCTTTAGAACAAGGCCTAGTTTTCCCTGCTGGCTCTTTGGGCGTGGGACCAATCTGCAGCCATATGGCCATTTTTGTGCCTGGCGCGGCACCAAGTGGGAAAGGGTGGTTTTGAGGCTGAAGGCAGCAGGAAAGCCTGCAGCCCCCAGGTCTTTGGGGCTACGCAAGCGGTTCCCAAAGAGCTTAGAACAAGGCCTAGTTTTCCCTGCTGGCTCTTTGGGCGTGGGACCAATCTCCAGACATATGGCCATTTTTGTGCCTGACGTGGCGCCAAGTGGGAAAGGGTGGTTTTGAGGCTGAAGGCAGCAGGAAAGCCTGCAGCCCCCAGGTCTGTGGGGCTACGCAAGCGGTTCCCAAAGAGCTTTAGAACAAGGCATGGTTTTCACTGCTGGCTCTTTGGGCGTGGGACCAATCTCCAGCCATATGGCCATTTTTGTGCCTGGCGTGGCGCCAAGTGGGAAAGGGTGGTTTTGAGGCTGAAGGCAGCAGGAAAGCCTGCAGCCCCCAGGTCTGTGGGGCTACGCAAGCGGTTCCCAAAGAGCTTTAGAACAAGGCATAGTTTTCCCTGCTGGCTCTTTGGGCGTGGGACCAATCCCCAGCCATATGGCCATTTTTGTGCCTGGCGTGGCGCCAAGTGGGAAAGGGTGGTTTTGAGGCTGAAGGCAGCAGGAAAGCCTGCAGCTCCCAGGTCATTGGGGCTACGCAAGCGGTTCCCAAAGAGCTTTAGAACAAGGCCTAGTTTTCCCTGCTGGCTCTTTGGGCGTGGGACCAATCTCCAGAGATATGGCCATTTTTGTGCCTGGCGCGGCACCAAGTGGGAAACGGTGGTTTTGAGGCTGAAGGCAGCAGGAAAGCCTGCAGCCCCCAGGTCTGTGGGGCTACGCAAGCGGTTCCCAAAGAGCTTTAGAACAAGCCACACTTTTCCCTGCTGGCTCTTTGGGCGTGGGACCAATCTCCAGACATATGGCCATTTTTGTGCCTGGCGCGGCGCCAAGTGGGAAAGGGTGGTTTTGAGGCTGAAGGCAGCAGGAAAGCCTGCAGCCCCCAGGTCTGTGGGGCTACGCAAGCGGTTCCCAAAGGCCTTAGAACAAGGCCTAGTTTTCCCTGCTGGCTCTTTGGGCGTGGGACCAATCTCCAGCCATATGGCCATTTTTGTGCCTGGGGCGGCGCCAAGTGGGAAAGGGTGGTTTTGAGGCTGAAGGCAGCAGGAAAGCCTGCAGCCCCCAGGTCTGTGGGGCTACGCAAGCGGTTCCCAAAGAGCTTTAGAACAAGGCCTAGTTTTCCCTGCTGGCTCTTTGGGCGTGGGACCAATCTGCAGCCATATGGCCATTTTTGTGCCTGGCGCGGCACCAAGTGGGAAAGGGTGGTTTTGAGGCTGAAGGCAGCAGGAAAGCCTGCAGCCCCCTGGTCTTTGGGGCTACGCAAGCGGTTCCCAAAGAGCTTAGAACAAGGCCTAGTTTTCCCTGCTGGCTCTTTGGGCGTGGGACCAATCTCCAGACATATGGCCATTTTTGTGCCTGACGTGGCGCCAAGTGGGAAAGGGTGGTTTTGAGGCTGAAGGCAGCAGGAAAGCCTGCAGCCCCCAGGTCTGTGGGGCTACGCAAGCGGTTCCCAAAGAGCTTTAGAACAAGGCATGGTTTTCACTGCTGGCTCTTTGGGCGTGGGACCAATCTCCAGCCATATGGCCATTTTTGTGCCTGGCGTGGCGCCAAGTGGGAAAGGGTGGTTTTGAGGCTGAAGGCAGCAGGAAAGCCTGCAGCCCCCAGGTCTGTGGGGCTACGCAAGCGGTTCCCAAAGAGCTTTAGAACAAGGCATAGTTTTCCCTGCTGGCTCTTTGGGCGTGGGACCAATCCCCAGCCATATGGCCATTTTTGTGCCTGGCGTGGCGCCAAGTGGGAAAGGGTGGTTTTGAGGCTGAAGGCAGCAGGAAAGCCTGCAGCTCCCAGGTCATTGGGGCTACGCAAGCGGTTCCCAAAGAGCTTTAGAACAAGGCCTAGTTTTCCCTGCTGGCTCTTTGGGCGTGGGACCAATCTCCAGAGATATGGCCATTTTTGTGCCTGGCGCGGCACCAAGTGGGAAAGGGTGGTTTTGAGGCTGAAGGCAGCAGGAAAGCCTGCAGCCCCCAGGTCTGAGGGGCTACGCAAGCGGTTCCCAAAGAGCTTTAGAACAAGGCCTAGTTTTCCCTGCTGGCTCTTTGGGCGTGGGACCAATCTCCAGAGATATGGCCATTTTTGTGCCTGGCGCGGCGCCAAGTGGGAAAGGGTGGTTTTGAGGCTGAAGGCAGCAGGAAAGCCTGCAGCCCCCAGGTCTGTGGGGCTACGCAAGCGGTTCCCAAAGAGCTTTAGAACAAGGCCTAGTTTTCCCTGCTGGCTCTTTGGGCGTGGGACCCATCTCCAGAGATATGGCCATTTTTGTGCCTGGCGCGGCACCAAGTGGGAAAGGGTGGTTTTGAGGCTGAAGGCAGCAGGAAAGCCTGCAGCCCCCAGGTCTGTGGGGCTACGCAAGCGGTTCCCAAAGAGCTTTAGAACAAGGCATAGCTTTCCCTGCTGGCTCTTTGGGCGTGGGAGCCATCTCCATCCATATGGCCATTTTTGTGCCTGGTGTGGAGCCAAATGGGAAAGGGTGGTTTTGAGGCTGAAGGCAGCAGGAAAGCCTGCAGCCCCCAAGTCTGTGGGGCTACGCAAGCGGTTCCCAAAGAGCTTTAGAACAAGGCCTAGTTTTCCCTGCTGGCTCTTTGGGCGTGGGACCAATCTCCAGACATATGGCCATTTTTGTGCCTGGAGTGGCACCAAGTGGGAAAGGGTGGTTTTGAGGCTGAAGGCAGCAGGAAAGCCTGCAGCCCCCAGGTCTGTGGGGCTACGCAAGCGGTTCCCAAAGAGCTTTAGAACAAGGCCTAGTTTTCCCTGCTGGCTCTTTGGGCGTGGGACCCATCTCCAGAGATATGGCCATTTTTGTGCCTGGCGCGGCACCAAGTGGGAAAGGGTGGTTTTGAGGCTGAAGGCAGCAGGAAAGCCTGCAGCCCCCAGGTCTGTGGGGCTACGCAAGCGGTTCCCAAAGAGCTTTAGAACAAGCCACACTTTTCCCTGCTGGCTCTTTGGGCGTGGGAGCCATCTCCAGCCATATGGCCATTTTTGTGCCTGGTGTGGAGCCAAATGGGAAAGGGTGGTTTTGAGGCTGAAGGCAGCAGGAAATCCTGCAGCCCCCAAGTCTGTGGGGCTACGCAAGCGGTTCCCAAAGAGCTTTAGAACAAGGCATAGTTTTCCCTGCTGGCTCTTTGGGCGTGGGACCAATCTCCAGACATATTGCCATTTTTGTGCCTGACGCGACACCAAGTGGGAAAGGGTGGTTTTGAGGCTGAAGGCAGCAGGAAAGCCTGCAGCCCCCAGGTCTGTGGGGCTACGCAAGCGGTTCCCAAAGAGCTTAGAACAAGGCATAGTTTTCCCTGCTGGCTCTTTGGGCGTGGGACCAATCTCCAGCCATATGGCCATTTTTGTGCCTGGCGCGGCGCCAAGTAGGAAAGGGTGGTTTTGAGGCTGAAGGCAGCAGGAAAGCCTGCAGCCCCCAGGTCTGTGGGGCTACGCAAGCGGTTCCCAAAGGCCTTAGAACAAGGCCTAGTTTTCCCTGCTGGCTCTTTGGGCGTGGGACCAATCTCCAGCCATATGGCCATTTTTGTGCCTGGCGCGGCGCCAAGTGGGAAAGGGTGGTTTTGAGGGTGAAGGCAGCAGGAAAGCCTGCAGCCCCCAGGTCTGTGGGGCTACGCAAGCGGTTCCCAAAGAGCTTTAGAACAAGGCATAGTTTTCCCTGCTGGCTCTTTGGGCGTGGGACCAATCTCCAGCCATATTGCCATTTTTGTGCCTGGCGCGGCGCCAAGTGGGAAAGGGTGGTTTTGAGGCTGAAGGCAGCAGGAAAGCCTGCAGCCCCCAGGTCTGTGGGGCTACGCAAGCGGTTCCCAAAGAGCTTTAGAACAAGCCACACTTTTCCCTGCTGGCTCTTTGGGCGTGGGACCAATCTCCAGCCATATGGCCATTTTTGTGCCTGGCGCGGCGCCAAGTGGGAAAGGGTGGTTTTGAGGCTGAAGGCAGCAGGAAAGCCTGCAGCTCCCAGGTCTGTGGGGCTACGCAAGCGGTTCCCAAAGAGCTTTAGAACAAGCCACACTTTTCCCTGCTGGCTCTTTGGGCGTGGGACCAATCTCCAGCCATATGGCCATTTTTGTGCCTGGGGCGGCGCCAAGTGGGAAAGGGTGGTTTTGAGGCTGAAGGCAGCAGGAAAGCCTGCAGCCCCCAGGTCTGTGGGGCTACGCAAGCGGTTCCCAAAGGCCTTAGAACAAGGCCTAGTTTTCCCTGCTGGCTCTTTGGGCGTGGGACCAATCTCCAGCCATATGGCCATTTTTGTGCCTGGCGCGGCGCCAAGTGGGAAAGGGTGGTTTTGAGGCTGAAGGCAGCAGGAAAGCCTGCAGCCCCCAGGTCTGTGGGGCTACGCAAGCGGTTCCCAAAGAGCTTTAGAACAAGGCATAGTTTTCACTGCTGGCTCTTTGGGCGTGGGACCAATCTCCAGCCATATTGCCATTTTTGTGCCTGGCGCGGCGCCAAGTGGGAAAGGGTGGTTTTGAGGCTGAAGGCAGCAGGAAAGCCTGCAGCCCCCAGGTCTGTGGGGCTACGCAAGCGGTTCCCAAAGAGCTTTAGAACAAGCCACACTTTTCCCTGCTGGCTCTTTGGGCGTGGGACCAATCTCCAGCCATATGGCCATTTTTGTGCCTGGCGCGGCGCCAAGTGGGAAAGGGTGGTTTTGAGGCTGAAGGCAGCAGGAAAGCCTGCAGCCCCCAGGTCTGTGGGGCTACGCAAGCGGTTCCCAAAGGCCTTAGAACAAGGCCTAGTTTTCCCTGCTGGCTCTTTGGGCGTGGGACCAATCTCCAGCCATATGGCCATTTTTGTGCCTGGCGCGGCGCCAAGTGGGAAAGGGTGGTTTTGAGGCTGAAGGCAGCAGGAAAGCCTGCAGCCCCCAGGTCTGTGGGGCTACGCAAGCGGTTCCCAAAGAGCTTTAGAACAAGGCCTAGTTTTCCCTGCTGGCTCTTTGGGCGTGGGACCAATCTGCAGCCATATGGCCATTTTTGTGCCTGGCGCGGCACCAAGTGGGAAAGGGTGGTTTTGAGGGTGAAGGCAGCAGGAAAGCCTGCAGCTCCCAGGTCTGTGGGGCTACGCAAGCGGTTCCCAAAGAGCTTAGAACAAGGCCTAGTTTTCCCTGCTGGCTCTTTGGGCGTGGGACCAATCTCCAGACATATGGCCATTTTTGTGCCTGACGTGGCGCCAAGTGGGAAAGGGTGGTTTTGAGGCTGAAGGCAGCAGGAAAGCCTGCAGCCCCCAGGTCTGTGGGGCTACGCAAGCGGTTCCCAAAGAGCTTTAGAACAAGGCCTAGTTTTCACTGCTGGCTCTTTGGGCGTGGGACCAATCTCCAGCCATATGGCCATTTTTGTGCCTGGCGCGGCGCCAAGTGGGAAAGGGTGGTTTTGAGGCTGAAGGCAGCAGGAAAGCCTGCAGCCCCCAGGTCTGTGGGGCTACGCAAGCGGTTCCCAAAGAGCTTTAGAACAAGGCATAGTTTTCACTGCTGGCTCTTTGGGCGTGGGACCAATCTCCAGCCATATTGCCATTTTTGTGCCTGGCGCGGCGCCAAGTGGGAAAGGGTGGTTTTGAGGCTGAAGGCAGCAGGAAAGCCTGCAGCCCCCAGGTCTGTGGGGCTACGCAAGCGGTTCCCAAAGAGCTTTAGAACAAGCCACACTTTTCCCTGCTGGCTCTTTGGGCGTGGGACCAATCTCCAGCCATATGGCCATTTTTGTGCCTGGCGCGGCGCCAAGTGGGAAAGGGTGGTTTTGAGGCTGAAGGCAGCAGGAAAGCCTGCAGCTCCCAGGTCTGTGGGGCTACGCAAGCGGTTCCCAAAGAGCTTTAGAACAAGCCACACTTTTCCCTGCTGGCTCTTTGGGCGTGGGACCAATCTCCAGCCATATGGCCATTTTTGTGCCTGGGGCGGCGCCAAGTGGGAAAGGGTGGTTTTGAGGCTGAAGGCAGCAGGAAAGCCTGCAGCCCCCAGGTCTGTGGGGCTACGCAAGCGGTTCCCAAAGGCCTTAGAACAAGGCCTAGTTTTCCCTGCTGGCTCTTTGGGCGTGGGACCAATCTCCAGCCATATGGCCATTTTTGTGCCTGGCGCGGCGCCAAGTGGGAAAGGGTGGTTTTGAGGCTGAAGGCAGCAGGAAAGCCTGCAGCCCCCAGGTCTGTGGGGCTACGCAAGCGGTTCCCAAAGAGCTTTAGAACAAGGCCTAGTTTTCACTGCTGGCTCTTTGGGCGTGGGACCAATCTCCAGCCATATTGCCATTTTTGTGCCTGGCGTGGCGCCAAGTGGGAAAGGGTGGTTTTGAGGCTGAAGGCAGCAGGAAAGCCTGCAGCCCCCAGGTCTGTGGGGCTACGCAAGCGGTTCCCAAAGAGCTTTAGAACAAGCCACACTTTTCCCTGCTGGCTCTTTGGGCGTGGGACCAATCTGCAGCCATATGGCCATTTTTGTGCCTGGCGCGGCGCCAAGTGGGAAAGGGTGGTTTTGAGGCTGAAGGCAGCAGGAAAGCCTGCAGCCCCCAAGTCTGTGGGGCTACGCAAGCGGTTCCCAAAGAGCTTTAGAACAAGGCATAGTTTTCCCTGCTGGCTCTTTGGGCGTGGGACCAATCTCCAGACATATTGCCATTTTTGTGCCTGACGCGACACCAAGTGGGAAAGGGTGGTTTTGAGGCTGAAGGCAGCAGGAAAGCCTGCAGCCCCCAGGTCTGTGGGGCTACGCAAGCGGTTCCCAAAGAGCTTAGAACAAGGCATAGTTTTCCCTGCTGGCTCTTTGGGCGTGGGACCAATCTCCAGCCATATGGCCATTTTTGTGCCTGGCGCGGCGCCAAGTAGGAAAGGGTGGTTTTGAGGCTGAAGGCAGCAGGAAAGCCTGCAGCCCCCAGGTCTGTGGGGCTACGCAAGCGGTTCCCAAAGGCCTTAGAACAAGGCCTAGTTTTCCCTGCTGGCTCTTTGGGCGTGGGACCAATCTCCAGCCATATGGCCATTTTTGTGCCTGGCGCGGCGCCAAGTGGGAAAGGGTGGTTTTGAGGGTGAAGGCAGCAGGAAAGCCTGCAGCCCCCAGGTCTGTGGGGCTACGCAAGCGGTTCCCAAAGAGCTTTAGAACAAGGCATAGTTTTCCCTGCTGGCTCTTTGGGCGTGGGACCAATCTCCAGCCATATTGCCATTTTTGTGCCTGGCGCGGCGCCAAGTGGGAAAGGGTGGTTTTGAGGCTGAAGGCAGCAGGAAAGCCTGCAGCCCCCAGGTCTGTGGGGCTACGCAAGCGGTTCCCAAAGAGCTTTAGAACAAGCCACACTTTTCCCTGCTGGCTCTTTGGGCGTGGGACCAATCTCCAGCCATATGGCCATTTTTGTGCCTGGCGCGGCGCCAAGTGGGAAAGGGTGGTTTTGAGGCTGAAGGCAGCAGGAAAGCCTGCAGCTCCCAGGTCTGTGGGGCTACGCAAGCGGTTCCCAAAGAGCTTTAGAACAAGCCACACTTTTCCCTGCTGGCTCTTTGGGCGTGGGACCAATCTCCAGCCATATGGCCATTTTTGTGCCTGGGGCGGCGCCAAGTGGGAAAGGGTGGTTTTGAGGCTGAAGGCAGCAGGAAAGCCTGCAGCCCCCAGGTCTGTGGGGCTACGCAAGCGGTTCCCAAAGGCCTTAGAACAAGGCCTAGTTTTCCCTGCTGGCTCTTTGGGCGTGGGACCAATCTCCAGCCATATGGCCATTTTTGTGCCTGGCGCGGCGCCAAGTGGGAAAGGGTGGTTTTGAGGCTGAAGGCAGCAGGAAAGCCTGCAGCTCCCAGGTCTGTGGGGCTACGCAAGCGGTTCCCAAAGAGCTTTAGAACAAGCCACACTTTTCCCTGCTGGCTCTTTGGGCGTGGGACCAATCTCCAGCCATATGGCCATTTTTGTGCCTGGGGCGGCGCCAAGTGGGAAAGGGTGGTTTTGAGGCTGAAGGCAGCAGGAAAGCCTGCAGCCCCCAGGTCTGTGGGGCTACGCAAGCGGTTCCCAAAGGCCTTAGAACAAGGCCTAGTTTTCCCTGCTGGCTCTTTGGGCGTGGGACCAATCTCCAGCCATATGGCCATTTTTGTGCCTGGCGCGGCGCCAAGTGGGAAAGGGTGGTTTTGAGGCTGAAGGCAGCAGGAAAGCCTGCAGCCCCCAGGTCTGTGGGGCTACGCAAGCGGTTCCCAAAGAGCTTTAGAACAAGGCATAGTTTTCACTGCTGGCTCTTTGGGCGTGGGACCAATCTCCAGCCATATGGCCATTTTTGTGCCTGGCGCGGCGCCAAGTGGGAAAGGGTGGTTTTGAGGCTGAAGGCAGCAGGAAAGCCTGCAGCCCCCAGGTCTGTGGGGCTACGCAAGCGGTTCCCAAAGAGCTTTAGAACAAGCCACACTTTTCCCTGCTGGCTCTTTGGGCGTGGGACCAATCTCCAGCCATATGGCCATTTTTGTGCCTGGCGCGGCGCCAAGTGGGAAAGGGTGGTTTTGAGGCTGAAGGCAGCAGGAAAGCCTGCAGCCCCCAGGTCTGTGGGGCTACGCAAGCGGTTCCCAAAGGCCTTAGAACAAGGCCTAGTTTTCCCTGCTGGCTCTTTGGGCGTGGGACCAATCTGCAGCCATATGGCCATTTTTGTGCCTGGCGCGGCGCCAAGTGGGAAAGGGTGGTTTTGAGGCTGAAGGCAGCAGGAAAGCCTGCAGCCCCCAGGTCTGTGGGGCTACGCAAGCGGTTCCCAAAGAGCTTTAGAACAAGGCCTAGTTTTCCCTGCTGGCTCTTTGGGCGTGGGACCAATCTGCAGCCATATGGCCATTTTTGTGCCTGGCGCGGCACCAAGTGGGAAAGGGTGGTTTTGAGGGTGAAGGCAGCAGGAAAGCCTGCAGCTCCCAGGTCTGTGGGGCTACGCAAGCGGTTCCCAAAGAGCTTAGAACAAGGCCTAGTTTTCCCTGCTGGCTCTTTGGGCGTGGGACCAATCTCCAGACATATGGCCATTTTTGTGCCTGACGTGGCGCCAAGTGGGAAAGGGTGGTTTTGAGGCTGAAGGCAGCAGGAAAGCCTGCAGCCCCCAGGTCTGTGGGGCTACGCAAGCGGTTCCCAAAGAGCTTTAGAACAAGGCCTAGTTTTCACTGCTGGCTCTTTGGGCGTGGGACCAATCTCCAGCCATATGGCCATTTTTGTGCCTGGCGCGGCGCCAAGTGGGAAAGGGTGGTTTTGAGGCTGAAGGCAGCAGGAAAGCCTGCAGCCCCCAGGTCTGTGGGGCTACGCAAGCGGTTCCCAAAGAGCTTTAGAACAAGGCATAGTTTTCACTGCTGGCTCTTTGGGCGTGGGACCAATCTCCAGCCATATTGCCATTTTTGTGCCTGGCGCGGCGCCAAGTGGGAAAGGGTGGTTTTGAGGCTGAAGGCAGCAGGAAAGCCTGCAGCCCCCAGGTCTGTGGGGCTACGCAAGCGGTTCCCAAAGAGCTTTAGAACAAGCCACACTTTTCCCTGCTGGCTCTTTGGGCGTGGGACCAATCTCCAGCCATATGGCCATTTTTGTGCCTGGCGCGGCGCCAAGTGGGAAAGGGTGGTTTTGAGGCTGAAGGCAGCAGGAAAGCCTGCAGCTCCCAGGTCTGTGGGGCTACGCAAGCGGTTCCCAAAGAGCTTTAGAACAAGCCACACTTTTCCCTGCTGGCTCTTTGGGCGTGGGACCAATCTCCAGCCATATGGCCATTTTTGTGCCTGGGGCGGCGCCAAGTGGGAAAGGGTGGTTTTGAGGCTGAAGGCAGCAGGAAAGCCTGCAGCCCCCAGGTCTGTGGGGCTACGCAAGCGGTTCCCAAAGGCCTTAGAACAAGGCCTAGTTTTCCCTGCTGGCTCTTTGGGCGTGGGACCAATCTCCAGCCATATGGCCATTTTTGTGCCTGGCGCGGCGCCAAGTGGGAAAGGGTGGTTTTGAGGCTGAAGGCAGCAGGAAAGCCTGCAGCCCCCAGGTCTGTGGGGCTACGCAAGCGGTTCCCAAAGAGCTTTAGAACAAGGCCTAGTTTTCACTGCTGGCTCTTTGGGCGTGGGACCAATCTCCAGCCATATTGCCATTTTTGTGCCTGGCGTGGCGCCAAGTGGGAAAGGGTGGTTTTGAGGCTGAAGGCAGCAGGAAAGCCTGCAGCCCCCAGGTCTGTGGGGCTACGCAAGCGGTTCCCAAAGAGCTTTAGAACAAGCCACACTTTTCCCTGCTGGCTCTTTGGGCGTGGGACCAATCTGCAGCCATATGGCCATTTTTGTGCCTGGCGCGGCGCCAAGTGGGAAAGGGTGGTTTTGAGGCTGAAGGCAGCAGGAAAGCCTGCAGCCCCCAAGTCTGTGGGGCTACGCAAGCGGTTCCCAAAGAGCTTTAGAACAAGGCATAGTTTTCCCTGCTGGCTCTTTGGGCGTGGGACCAATCTCCAGACATATTGCCATTTTTGTGCCTGACGCGACACCAAGTGGGAAAGGGTGGTTTTGAGGCTGAAGGCAGCAGGAAAGCCTGCAGCCCCCAGGTCTGTGGGGCTACGCAAGCGGTTCCCAAAGAGCTTAGAACAAGGCATAGTTTTCCCTGCTGGCTCTTTGGGCGTGGGACCAATCTCCAGCCATATGGCCATTTTTGTGCCTGGCGCGGCGCCAAGTAGGAAAGGGTGGTTTTGAGGCTGAAGGCAGCAGGAAAGCCTGCAGCCCCCAGGTCTGTGGGGCTACGCAAGCGGTTCCCAAAGGCCTTAGAACAAGGCCTAGTTTTCCCTGCTGGCTCTTTGGGCGTGGGACCAATCTCCAGCCATATGGCCATTTTTGTGCCTGGCGCGGCGCCAAGTGGGAAAGGGTGGTTTTGAGGGTGAAGGCAGCAGGAAAGCCTGCAGCCCCCAGGTCTGTGGGGCTACGCAAGCGGTTCCCAAAGAGCTTTAGAACAAGGCATAGTTTTCCCTGCTGGCTCTTTGGGCGTGGGACCAATCTCCAGCCATATTGCCATTTTTGTGCCTGGCGCGGCGCCAAGTGGGAAAGGGTGGTTTTGAGGCTGAAGGCAGCAGGAAAGCCTGCAGCCCCCAGGTCTGTGGGGCTACGCAAGCGGTTCCCAAAGAGCTTTAGAACAAGCCACACTTTTCCCTGCTGGCTCTTTGGGCGTGGGACCAATCTCCAGCCATATGGCCATTTTTGTGCCTGGCGCGGCGCCAAGTGGGAAAGGGTGGTTTTGAGGCTGAAGGCAGCAGGAAAGCCTGCAGCTCCCAGGTCTGTGGGGCTACGCAAGCGGTTCCCAAAGAGCTTTAGAACAAGCCACACTTTTCCCTGCTGGCTCTTTGGGCGTGGGACCAATCTCCAGCCATATGGCCATTTTTGTGCCTGGGGCGGCGCCAAGTGGGAAAGGGTGGTTTTGAGGCTGAAGGCAGCAGGAAAGCCTGCAGCCCCCAGGTCTGTGGGGCTACGCAAGCGGTTCCCAAAGGCCTTAGAACAAGGCCTAGTTTTCCCTGCTGGCTCTTTGGGCGTGGGACCAATCTCCAGCCATATGGCCATTTTTGTGCCTGGCGCGGCGCCAAGTGGGAAAGGGTGGTTTTGAGGCTGAAGGCAGCAGGAAAGCCTGCAGCCCCCAGGTCTGTGGGGCTACGCAAGCGGTTCCCAAAGAGCTTTAGAACAAGGCATAGTTTTCACTGCTGGCTCTTTGGGCGTGGGACCAATCTCCAGCCATATTGCCATTTTTGTGCCTGGCGCGGCGCCAAGTGGGAAAGGGTGGTTTTGAGGCTGAAGGCAGCAGGAAAGCCTGCAGCCCCCAGGTCTGTGGGGCTACGCAAGCGGTTCCCAAAGAGCTTTAGAACAAGCCACACTTTTCCCTGCTGGCTCTTTGGGCGTGGGACCAATCTCCAGCCATATGGCCATTTTTGTGCCTGGCGCGGCGCCAAGTGGGAAAGGGTGGTTTTGAGGGTGAAGGCAGCAGGAAAGCCTGCAGCCCCCAGGTCTGTGGGGCTACGCAAGCGGTTCCCAAAGGCCTTAGAACAAGGCCTAGTTTTCCCTGCTGGCTCTTTGGGCGTGGGACCAATCTCCAGCCATATGGCCATTTTTGTGCCTGGCGCGGCGCCAAGTGGGAAAGGGTGGTTTTGAGGCTGAAGGCAGCAGGAAAGCCTGCAGCCCCCAGGTCTGTGGGGCTACGCAAGCGGTTCCCAAAGAGCTTTAGAACAAGGCCTAGTTTTCCCTGCTGGCTCTTTGGGCGTGGGACCAATCTGCAGCCATATGGCCATTTTTGTGCCTGGCGCGGCACCAAGTGGGAAAGGGTGGTTTTGAGGGTGAAGGCAGCAGGAAAGCCTGCAGCTCCCAGGTCTGTGGGGCTACGCAAGCGGTTCCCAAAGAGCTTAGAACAAGGCCTAGTTTTCCCTGCTGGCTCTTTGGGCGTGGGACCAATCTCCAGACATATGGCCATTTTTGTGCCTGACGTGGCGCCAAGTGGGAAAGGGTGGTTTTGAGGCTGAAGGCAGCAGGAAAGCCTGCAGCCCCCAGGTCTGTGGGGCTACGCAAGCGGTTCCCAAAGAGCTTTAGAACAAGGCCTAGTTTTCACTGCTGGCTCTTTGGGCGTGGGACCAATCTCCAGCCATATGGCCATTTTTGTGCCTGGCGCGGCGCCAAGTGGGAAAGGGTGGTTTTGAGGCTGAAGGCAGCAGGAAAGCCTGCAGCCCCCAGGTCTGTGGGGCTACGCAAGCGGTTCCCAAAGAGCTTTAGAACAAGGCATAGTTTTCACTGCTGGCTCTTTGGGCGTGGGACCAATCTCCAGCCATATTGCCATTTTTGTGCCTGGCGCGGCGCCAAGTGGGAAAGGGTGGTTTTGAGGCTGAAGGCAGCAGGAAAGCCTGCAGCCCCCAGGTCTGTGGGGCTACGCAAGCGGTTCCCAAAGAGCTTTAGAACAAGCCACACTTTTCCCTGCTGGCTCTTTGGGCGTGGGACCAATCTCCAGCCATATGGCCATTTTTGTGCCTGGCGCGGCGCCAAGTGGGAAAGGGTGGTTTTGAGGCTGAAGGCAGCAGGAAAGCCTGCAGCTCCCAGGTCTGTGGGGCTACGCAAGCGGTTCCCAAAGAGCTTTAGAACAAGCCACACTTTTCCCTGCTGGCTCTTTGGGCGTGGGACCAATCTCCAGCCATATGGCCATTTTTGTGCCTGGGGCGGCGCCAAGTGGGAAAGGGTGGTTTTGAGGCTGAAGGCAGCAGGAAAGCCTGCAGCCCCCAGGTCTGTGGGGCTACGCAAGCGGTTCCCAAAGGCCTTAGAACAAGGCCTAGTTTTCCCTGCTGGCTCTTTGGGCGTGGGACCAATCTCCAGCCATATGGCCATTTTTGTGCCTGGCGCGGCGCCAAGTGGGAAAGGGTGGTTTTGAGGGTGAAGGCAGCAGGAAAGCCTGCAGCCCCCAGGTCTGTGGGGCTACGCAAGCGGTTCCCAAAGAGCTTTAGAACAAGGCATAGTTTTCCCTGCTGGCTCTTTGGGCGTGGGACCAATCTCCAGCCATATTGCCATTTTTGTGCCTGGCGCGGCGCCAAGTGGGAAAGGGTGGTTTTGAGGCTGAAGGCAGCAGGAAAGCCTGCAGCCCCCAGGTCTGTGGGGCTACGCAAGCGGTTCCCAAAGAGCTTTAGAACAAGCCACACTTTTCCCTGCTGGCTCTTTGGGCGTGGGACCAATCTCCAGCCATATGGCCATTTTTGTGCCTGGCGCGGCGCCAAGTGGGAAAGGGTGGTTTTGAGGCTGAAGGCAGCAGGAAAGCCTGCAGCTCCCAGGTCTGTGGGGCTACGCAAGCGGTTCCCAAAGAGCTTTAGAACAAGCCACACTTTTCCCTGCTGGCTCTTTGGGCGTGGGACCAATCTCCAGCCATATGGCCATTTTTGTGCCTGGGGCGGCGCCAAGTGGGAAAGGGTGGTTTTGAGGCTGAAGGCAGCAGGAAAGCCTGCAGCCCCCAGGTCTGTGGGGCTACGCAAGCGGTTCCCAAAGGCCTTAGAACAAGGCCTAGTTTTCCCTGCTGGCTCTTTGGGCGTGGGACCAATCTCCAGCCATATGGCCATTTTTGTGCCTGGCGCGGCGCCAAGTGGGAAAGGGTGGTTTTGAGGCTGAAGGCAGCAGGAAAGCCTGCAGCCCCCAGGTCTGTGGGGCTACGCAAGCGGTTCCCAAAGAGCTTTAGAACAAGGCATAGTTTTCACTGCTGGCTCTTTGGGCGTGGGACCAATCTCCAGCCATATTGCCATTTTTGTGCCTGGCGCGGCGCCAAGTGGGAAAGGGTGGTTTTGAGGCTGAAGGCAGCAGGAAAGCCTGCAGCCCCCAGGTCTGTGGGGCTACGCAAGCGGTTCCCAAAGAGCTTTAGAACAAGCCACACTTTTCCCTGCTGGCTCTTTGGGCGTGGGACCAATCTCCAGCCATATGGCCATTTTTGTGCCTGGCGCGGCGCCAAGTGGGAAAGGGTGGTTTTGAGGCTGAAGGCAGCAGGAAAGCCTGCAGCCCCCAGGTCTGTGGGGCTACGCAAGCGGTTCCCAAAGGCCTTAGAACAAGGCCTAGTTTTCCCTGCTGGCTCTTTGGGCGTGGGACCAATCTCCAGCCATATGGCCATTTTTGTGCCTGGCGCGGCGCCAAGTGGGAAAGGGTGGTTTTGAGGCTGAAGGCAGCAGGAAAGCCTGCAGCCCCCAGGTCTGTGGGGCTACGCAAGCGGTTCCCAAAGAGCTTTAGAACAAGGCCTAGTTTTCCCTGCTGGCTCTTTGGGCGTGGGACCAATCTGCAGCCATATGGCCATTTTTGTGCCTGGCGCGGCACCAAGTGGGAAAGGGTGGTTTTGAGGGTGAAGGCAGCAGGAAAGCCTGCAGCTCCCAGGTCTGTGGGGCTACGCAAGCGGTTCCCAAAGAGCTTAGAACAAGGCCTAGTTTTCCCTGCTGGCTCTTTGGGCGTGGGACCAATCTCCAGACATATGGCCATTTTTGTGCCTGACGTGGCGCCAAGTGGGAAAGGGTGGTTTTGAGGCTGAAGGCAGCAGGAAAGCCTGCAGCCCCCAGGTCTGTGGGGCTACGCAAGCGGTTCCCAAAGAGCTTTAGAACAAGGCATGGTTTTCACTGCTGGCTCTTTGGGCGTGGGACCAATCTCCAGCCATATGGCCATTTTTGTGCCTGGCGCGGCGCCAAGTGGGAAAGGGTGGTTTTGAGGCTGAAGGCAGCAGGAAAGCCTGCAGCCCCCAGGTCTGTGGGGCTACGCAAGCGGTTCCCAAAGAGCTTTAGAACAAGGCATAGTTTTCACTGCTGGCTCTTTGGGCGTGGGACCAATCTCCAGCCATATTGCCATTTTTGTGCCTGGCGCGGCGCCAAGTGGGAAAGGGTGGTTTTGAGGCTGAAGGCAGCAGGAAAGCCTGCAGCCCCCAGGTCTGTGGGGCTACGCAAGCGGTTCCCAAAGAGCTTTAGAACAAGCCACACTTTTCCCTGCTGGCTCTTTGGGCGTGGGACCAATCTCCAGCCATATGGCCATTTTTGTGCCTGGCGCGGCGCCAAGTGGGAAAGGGTGGTTTTGAGGCTGAAGGCAGCAGGAAAGCCTGCAGCTCCCAGGTCTGTGGGGCTACGCAAGCGGTTCCCAAAGAGCTTTAGAACAAGCCACACTTTTCCCTGCTGGCTCTTTGGGCGTGGGACCAATCTCCAGCCATATGGCCATTTTTGTGCCTGGGGCGGCGCCAAGTGGGAAAGGGTGGTTTTGAGGCTGAAGGCAGCAGGAAAGCCTGCAGCCCCCAGGTCTGTGGGGCTACGCAAGCGGTTCCCAAAGAGCTTTAGAACAAGGCCTAGTTTTCCCTGCTGGCTCTTTGGGCGTGGGACCAATCTCCAGCCATATGGCCATTTTTGTGCCTGGCGCGGCGCCAAGTGGGAAAGGGTGGTTTTGAGGCTGAAGGCAGCAGGAAAGCCTGCAGCCCCCAGGTCTGTGGGGCTACGCAAGCGGTTCCCAAAGAGCTTTAGAACAAGGCATAGTTTTCACTGCTGGCTCTTTGGGCGTGGGACCAATCTCCAGCCATATTGCCATTTTTGTGCCTGGCGTGGCGCCAAGTGGGAAAGGGTGGTTTTGAGGCTGAAGGCAGCAGGAAAGCCTGCAGCCCCCAGGTCTGTGGGGCTACGCAAGCGGTTCCCAAAGAGCTTTAGAACAAGCCACACTTTTCCCTGCTGGCTCTTTGGGCGTGGGACCAATCTGCAGCCATATGGCCATTTTTGTGCCTGGCGCGGCGCCAAGTGGGAAAGGGTGGTTTTGAGGCTGAAGGCAGCAGGAAAGCCTGCAGCCCCCAGGTCTGTGGGGCTACGCAAGCGGTTCCCAAAGGCCTTAGAACAAGGCCTAGTTTTCCCTGCTGGCTCTTTGGGCGTGGGACCAATCTCCAGCCATATGGCCATTTTTGTGCCTGGGGCGGCGCCAAGTGGGAAAGGGTGGTTTTGAGGCTGAAGGCAGCAGGAAAGCCTGCAGCCCCCAGGTCTGTGGGGCTACGCAAGCGGTTCCCAAAGAGCTTTAGAACAAGGCCTAGTTTTCCCTGCTGGCTCTTTGGGCGTGGGACCAATCTGCAGCCATATGGCCATTTTTGTGCCTGGCGCGGCACCAAGTGGGAAAGGGTGGTTTTGAGGCTGAAGGCAGCAGGAAAGCCTGCAGCTCCCAGGTCTGTGGGGCTACGCAAGCGGTTCCCAAAGAGCTTAGAACAAGGCCTAGTTTTCCCTGCTGGCTCTTTGGGCGTGGGACCAATCTCCAGACATATGGCCATTTTTGTGCCTGACGTGGCGCCAAGTGGGAAAGGGTGGTTTTGAGGCTGAAGGCAGCAGGAAAGCCTGCAGCCCCCAGGTCTGTGGGGCTACGCAAGCGGTTCCCAAAGAGCTTTAGAACAAGGCATGGTTTTCACTGCTGGCTCTTTGGGCGTGGGACCAATCTCCAGACATATGGCCATTTTTGTGCCTGGCGTGGCGCCAAGTGGGAAAGGGTGGTTTTGAGGCTGAAGGCAGCAGGAAAGCCTGCAGCTCCCAGGTCTGTGGGGCTACGCAAGCGGTTCCCAAAGAGCTTTAGAACAAGCCACACTTTTCCCTGCTGGCTCTTTGGGCGTGGGACCAATCTCCAGCCATATGGCCATTTTTGTGCCTGGGGCGGCGCCAAGTGGGAAAGGGTGGTTTTGAGGCTGAAGGCAGCAGGAAAGCCTGCAGCCCCCAGGTCTGTGGGGCTACGCAAGCGGTTCCCAAAGGCCTTAGAACAAGGCCTAGTTTTCCCTGCTGGCTCTTTGGGCGTGGGACCAATCTCCAGCCATATGGCCATTTTTGTGCCTGGCGCGGCGCCAAGTGGGAAAGGGTGGTTTTGAGGCTGAAGGCAGCAGGAAAGCCTGCAGCCCCCAGGTCTGTGGGGCTACGCAAGCGGTTCCCAAAGAGCTTTAGAACAAGGCATAGTTTTCCCTGCTGGCTCTTTGGGCGTGGGACCAATCTCCAGCCATATTGCCATTTTTGTGCCTGGCGCGGCGCCAAGTGGGAAAGGGTGGTTTTGAGGCTGAAGGCAGCAGGAAAGCCTGCAGCCCCCAGGTCTGTGGGGCTACGCAAGCGGTTCCCAAAGAGCTTTAGAACAAGCCACACTTTTCCCTGCTGGCTCTTTGGGCGTGGGACCAATCTCCAGACATATGGCCATTTTTGTGCCTGGCGCGGCGCCAAGTGGGAAAGGGTGGTTTTGAGGCTGAAGGCAGCAGGAAAGCCTGCAGCCCCCAGGTCTGTGGGGCTACGCAAGCGGTTCCCAAAGGCCTTAGAACAAGGCCTAGTTTTCCCTGCTGGCTCTTTGGGCGTGGGACCAATCTCCAGCCATATGGCCATTTTTGTGCCTGGCGCGGCGCCAAGTGGGAAAGGGTGGTTTTGAGGCTGAAGGCAGCAGGAAAGCCTGCAGCCCCCAGGTCTGTGGGGCTACGCAAGCGGTTCCCAAAGAGCTTTAGAACAAGGCCTAGTTTTCCCTGCTGGCTCTTTGGGCGTGGGACCAATCTGCAGCCATATGGCCATTTTTGTGCCTGGCGCGGCACCAAGTGGGAAAGGGTGGTTTTGAGGGTGAAGGCAGCAGGAAAGCCTGCAGCTCCCAGGTCTGTGGGGCTACGCAAGCGGTTCCCAAAGAGCTTAGAACAAGGCCTAGTTTTCCCTGCTGGCTCTTTGGGCGTGGGACCAATCTCCAGACATATGGCCATTTTTGTGCCTGACGTGGCGCCAAGTGGGAAAGGGTGGTTTTGAGGCTGAAGGCAGCAGGAAAGCCTGCAGCCCCCAGGTCTGTGGGGCTACGCAAGCGGTTTCCAAAGAGCTTTAGAACAAGGCATGGTTTTCACTGCTGGCTCTTTGGGCGTGGGACCAATCTCCAGCCATATGGCCATTTTTGTGCCTGGCGCGGCGCCAAGTGGGAAAGGGTGGTTTTGAGGCTGAAGGCAGCAGGAAAGCCTGCAGCCCCCAGGTCTGTGGGGCTACGCAAGCGGTTCCCAAAGAGCTTTAGAACAAGGCATAGTTTTCACTGCTGGCTCTTTGGGCGTGGGACCAATCTCCAGCCATATTGCCATTTTTGTGCCTGGCGCGGCGCCAAGTGGGAAAGGGTGGTTTTGAGGCTGAAGGCAGCAGGAAAGCCTGCAGCCCCCAGGTCTGTGGGGCTACGCAAGCGGTTCCCAAAGAGCTTTAGAACAAGCCACACTTTTCCCTGCTGGCTCTTTGGGCGTGGGACCAATCTCCAGCCATATGGCCATTTTTGTGCCTGGCGCGGCGCCAAGTGGGAAAGGGTGGTTTTGAGGCTGAAGGCAGCAGGAAAGCCTGCAGCTCCCAGGTCTGTGGGGCTACGCAAGCGGTTCCCAAAGAGCTTTAGAACAAGCCACACTTTTCCCTGCTGGCTCTTTGGGCGTGGGACCAATCTCCAGCCATATGGCCATTTTTGTGCCTGGGGCGGCGCCAAGTGGGAAAGGGTGGTTTTGAGGCTGAAGGCAGCAGGAAAGCCTGCAGCCCCCAGGTCTGTGGGGCTACGCAAGCGGTTCCCAAAGGCCTTAGAACAAGGCCTAGTTTTCCCTGCTGGCTCTTTGGGCGTGGGACCAATCTCCAGCCATATGGCCATTTTTGTGCCTGGCGCGGCGCCAAGTGGGAAAGGGTGGTTTTGAGGCTGAAGGCAGCAGGAAAGCCTGCAGCCCCCATGTCTGTGGGGCTACGCAAGCGGTTCCCAAAGAGCTTTAGAACAAGGCATAGTTTTCACTGCTGGCTCTTTGGGCGTGGGACCAATCTCCAGCCATATTGCCATTTTTGTGCCTGGCGCGGCGCCAAGTGGGAAAGGGTGGTTTTGAGGCTGAAGGCAGCAGGAAAGCCTGCAGCCCCCAGGTCTGTGGGGCTACGCAAGCGGTTCCCAAAGAGCTTTAGAACAAGCCACACTTTTCCCTGCTGGCTCTTTGGGCGTGGGACCAATCTGCAGCCATATGGCCATTTTTGTGCCTGGCGCGGCGCCAAGTGGGAAAGGGTGGTTTTGAGGCTGAAGGCAGCAGGAAAGCCTGCAGCCCCCAGGTCTGTGGGGCTACGCAAGCGGTTCCCAAAGGCCTTAGAACAAGGCCTAGTTTTCCCTGCTGGCTCTTTGGGCGTGGGACCAATCTCCAGCCATATGGCCATTTTTGTGCCTGGGGCGGCGCCAAGTGGGAAAGGGTGGTTTTGAGGCTGAAGGCAGCAGGAAAGCCTGCAGCCCCCAGGTCTGTGGGGCTACGCAAGCGGTTCCCAAAGAGCTTTAGAACAAGGCCTAGTTTTCCCTGCTGGCTCTTTGGGCGTGGGACCAATCTGCAGCCATATGGACATTTTTGTGCCTGGCGCGGCACCAAGTGGGAAAGGGTGGTTTTGAGGCTGAAGGCAGCAGGAAAGCCTGCAGCTCCCAGGTCTGTGGGGCTACGCAAGCGGTTCCCAAAGAGCTTAGAACAAGGCCTAGTTTTCCCTGCTGGCTCTTTGGGCGTGGGACCAATCTCCAGACATATGGCCATTTTTGTGCCTGACGTGGCGCCAAGTGGGAAAGGGTGGTTTTGAGGCTGAAGGCAGCAGGAAAGCCTGCAGCCCCCAGGTCTGTGGGGCTACGCAAGCGGTTCCCAAAGAGCTTTAGAACAAGGCATGGTTTTCACTGCTGGCTCTTTGGGCGTGGGACCAATCTCCAGACATATGGCCATTTTTGTGCCTGGCGTGGCGCCAAGTGGGAAAGGGTGGTTTTGAGGCTGAAGGCAGCAGGAAAGCCTGCAGCCCCCAGGTCTGTGGGGCTACGCAAGCGGTTCCCAAAGAGCTTTAGAACAAGGCATAGTTTTCCCTGCTGGCTCTTTGGGCGTGGGACCAATCCCCAGCCATATGGCCATTTTTGTGCCTGGCGTGGCGCCAAGTGGGAAAGGGTGGTTTTGAGGCTGAAGGCAGCAGGAAAGCCTGCAGCTCCCAGGTCTGTGGGGCTACGCAAGCGGTTCCCAAAGAGCTTTAGAACAAGCCACACTTTTCCCTGCTGGCTCTTTGGGCGTGGGACCAATCTCCAGCCATATGGCCATTTTTGTGCCTGGGGCGGCGCCAAGTGGGAAAGGGTGGTTTTGAGGCTGAAGGCAGCAGGAAAGCCTGCAGCCCCCAGGTCTGTGGGGCTACGCAAGCGGTTTCCAAAGGCCTTAGAACAAGGCCTAGTTTTCCCTGCTGGCTCTTTGGGCGTGGGACCAATCTCCAGCCATATGGCCATTTTTGTGCCTGGGGCGGCGCCAAGTGGGAAAGGGTGGTTTAGAGGCTGAAGGCAGCAGGAAAGCCTGCAGCCCCCAGGTCTGTGGGGCTACGCAAGCCATTCCCAAAGAGCTTTAGAACAAGGCATAGTTTTCCCTGCTGGCTCTTTGGGCGTGGGACCAATCTCCAGCCATATGGCCATTTTTGTGCCTGGCGTGGCGCCAAGTGGGAAAGGGTGGTTTTGAGGCTGAAGGCAGCAGGAAAGCCTGCAGCTCCAAGGTCTGTGGGGCTACGCAAGCGGTTCCCAAAGAGCTTTAGAACAAGGCCTAGTTTTCCCTGCTGGCTCTTTGGGCGTGGGACCAATCTCCAGAGATATGGCCATTTTTGTGCCTGGCGCGGCACCAAGTGGGAAAGGGTGGTTTTGAGGCTGAAGGCAGCAGGAAAGCCTGCAGCCCCCAGGTCTGTGGGGCTACGCAAGCGGTTCCCAAAGAGCTTTAGAACAAGCCACACTTTTCCCTGCTGGCTCTTTGGGCGTGGGAGCCATCTCCAGCCATATGGCCATTTTTGTGCCTGGTGTGGAGCCAAGTGGGAAAGGGTGGTTTTGAGGCTGAAGGCAGCAGGAAAGCCTGCAGCCCCCAGGTCTGTGGGGCTACGCAAGCGGTTCCCAAAGAGCTTTAGAACAAGGCCTAGTTTTCCCTGCTGGCTCTTTGGGCGTGGGACCAATCTGCAGCCATATGGCCATTTTTGTGCCTGGCGCGGCACCAAGTGGGAAAGGGTGGTTTTGAGGCTGAAGGCAGCAGGAAAGCCTGCAGCCCCCAGGTCTGTGGGGCTACGCAAGCGGTTCCCAAAGAGCTTTAGAACAAGGCCTAGTTTACCCTGCTGGCTCTTTGGGCGTGGGACCAATCTCCAGAGATATGGCCATTTTTGTGCCTGGCGCGGCGCCAAGTGGGAAAGGGTGGTTTTGAGGCTGAAGGCAGCAGGAAAGCCTGCAGCCCCCAGGTCTGTGGGGCTACGCAAGCGGTTCCCAAAGAGCTTTAGAACAAGGCCTAGTTTTCCCTGCTGGCTCTTTCGGCGTGGGACCAATCTCCAGACATATGGCCATTTTTGTGCCTGGCGTGGCACCAAGTGGGAAAGGGTGGTTTTGAGGCTGAAGGCAGCAGGAAAGCCTGCAGCCCCCAGGTCTGTGGGGCTACGCAAGCGGTTCCCAAAGAGCTTTAGAACAAGGCCTAGTTTTCCCTGCTGGCTCTTTGGGCGTGGGACCCATCTCCAGAGATATGGCCATTTTTGTGCCTGGCGCGGCACCAAGTGGGAAAGGGTGGTTTTGAGGCTGAAGGCAGCAGGAAAGCCTGCAGCCCCCAGGTCTGTGGGGCTACGCAAGTGGTTCCCAAAGAGCTTTAGAACAAGCCACACTTTTCCCTGCTGGCTCTTTGGGCGTGGGAGCCATCTCCAGAGATATGGCCATTTTTGTGCCTGGTGTGGAGCCAAATGGGAAAGGGTGGTTTTGAGGCTGAAGGCAGCAGGAAATCCTGCAGCCCCCAAGTCTGTGGGGCTACGCAAGCGGTTCCCAAAGAGCTTTAGAACAAGGCCTAGTTTTCCCTGCTGGCTCTTTGGGCGTGGGACCAATCTCCAGCCATATTGCCATTTTTGTGCCTGACGCGACACCAAGTGGGAAAGGGTGGTTTTGAGGCTGAAGGCAGCAGGAAAGCCTGCAGCCCCCAGGTCTGTGGGGCTACGCAAGCGGTTCCCAAAGAGCTTAGAACAAGGCATAGTTTTCCCTGCTGGCTCTTTGGGCGTGGGACCAATCTCCAGCCATATGGCCATTTTTGTGCCTGGCGCGGCGCCAAGTGGGAAAGGGTGGTTTTGAGGCTGAAGGCAGCAGGAAAGCCTGCAGCCCCCAGGTCTGTGGGGCTACGCAAGCGGTTCCCAAAGGCCTTAGAACAAGGCCTAGTTTTCCCTGCTGGCTCTTTGGGCGTGGGACCAATCTCCAGAGATATGGCCATTTTTGTGCCTGGCGCGGCGCCAAGTGGGAAAGGGTGGTTTTGAGGCTGAAGGCAGCAGGAAAGCCTGCAGCCCCCAGGTCTGTGGGGCTACGCAAGCGGTTCCCAAAGAGCTTTAGAACAAGGCCTAGTTTTCCCTGCTGGCTCTTTGGGCGTGGGACCAATCTGCAGCCATATGGCCATTTTTGTGCCTGGCGCGGCACCAAGTGGGAAAGGGTGGTTTTGAGGCTGAAGGCAGCAGGAAAGCCTGCAGCCCCCAGGTCTGTGGGGCTACGCAAGCGGTTCCCAAAGGCCTTAGAACAAGGCCTAGTTTTCCCTGCTGGCTCTTTGGGCGTGGGACCAATCTCCAGCCATATGGCCATTTTTGTGCCTGGGGCGGCGCCAAGTGGGAAAGGGTGGTTTTGAGGCTGAAGGCAGCAGGAAAGCCTGCAGCCCCCAGGTCTGTGGGGCTACGCAAGCGGTTCCCAAAGAGCTTTAGAACAAGGCCTAGTTTTCCCTGCTGGCTCTTTGGGCGTGGGACCAATCTCCAGACACATTGCCATTTTTGTGCCTGGCGCGGCACCAAGTGGGAAAGGGTGGTTTTGAGGCTGAAGGCAGCAGGAAAGCCTGCAGCCCCCAGGTCTGTGGGGCTACGCAAGCGGTTCCCAAAGAGCTTAGAACAAGGCCTAGTTTTCCCTGCTGGCTCTTTGGGCGTGGGACCAATCTCCAGACATATGGCCATTTTTGTGCCTGACGTGGCGCCAAGTGGGAAAGGGTGGTTTTGAGGCTGAAGGCAGCAGGAAAGCCTGCAGCCCCCAGGTCTTTGGGGCTACGCAAGCGGTTCCCAAAGAGCTTAGAACAAGGCCTAGTTTTCCCTGCTGGCTCTTTGGGCGTGGGACCAATCTCCAGACATATGGCCATTTTTGTGCCTGGCACGGCGCCAAGTGGGAAAGGGTGGTTTTGAGGCTGAAGGCAGCAGGAAAGCCTGCAGCCCCCAGGTCTGTGGGGCTACGCAAGCGGTTCCCAAAGAGCTTTAGAACAAGGCCTAGTTTTCCCTGCTGGCTCTTTGGGCGTGGGACCAATCCCCAGCCATATGGCCATTTTTGTGCCTGGCGTGGCGCCAAGTGGGAAAGGGTGGTTTTGAGGCTGAAGGCAGCAGGAAAGCCTGCAGCTCCCAGGTCTGTGGGGCTACGCAAGCGGTTCCCAAAGAGCTTTAGAACAAGGCCTAGTTTTCCCTGCTGGCTCTTTGGGCGTGGGACCAATCTCCAGAGATATGGCCATTTTTGTGCCTGGCGCGGCACCAAGTGGGAAAGGGTGGTTTTGAGGCTGAAGGCAGCAGGAAAGCCTGCAGCCCCCAGGTCTGTGGGGCTACGCAAGCGGTTCCCAAAGAGCTTTAGAACAAGCCACACTTTTCCCTGCTGGCTCTTTGGGCGTGGGAGCCATCTCCAGCCATATGGCCATTTTTGTGCCTGGTGTGGAGCCAAGTGGGAAAGGGTGGTTTTGAGGCTGAAGGCAGCAGGAAAGCCTGCAGCCCCCAGGTCTGTGCGGCTACGCAAGCGGTTCCCAAAGAGCTTTAGAACAAGGCCTAGTTTTCCCTGCTGGCTCTTTGGGCGTGGGACCAATCTGCAGCCATATGGCCATTTTTGTGCCTGGCGCGGCACCAAGTGGGAAAGGGTGGTTTTGAGGCTGAAGGCAGCAGGAAAGCCTGCAGCCCCCAGGTCTGTGGGGCTACGCAAGCGGTTCCCAAAGAGCTTTAGAACAAGGCCTAGTTTACCCTGCTGGCTCTTTGGGCGTGGGACCAATCTCCAGAGATATGGCCATTTTTGTGCCTGGCGCGGCGCCAAGTGGGAAAGGGTGGTTTTGAGGCTGAAGGCAGCAGGAAAGCCTGCAGCCCCCAGGTCTGTGGGGCTACGCAAGCGGTTCCCAAAGAGCTTTAGAACAAGCCACACTTTTCCCTGCTGGCTCTTTGGGCATGGGAGCCATCTCCAGCCATATGGCCATTTTTGTGCCTGGTGTGGAGCCAAATGGGAAAGGGTGGTTTTGAGGCTGAAGGCAGCAGGAAATCCTGCAGCCCCCAAGTCTGTGGGGCTACGCAAGCGGTTCCCAAAGAGCTTTAGAACAAGGCCTAGTTTTCCCTGCTGGCTCTTTGGGCGTGGGACCAATCTCCAGAGATATGGCCATTTTTGTGCCTGACGCGACACCAAGTGGGAAAGGGTGGTTTTGAGGCTGAAGGCAGCAGGAAAGCCTGCAGCCCCCAGGTCTGTGGGGCTACGCAAGCGGTTCCCAAAGAGCTTAGAACAAGGCATAGTTTTCCCTGCTGGCTCTTTGGGCGTGGGACCAATCTCCAGCCATATGGCCATTTTTGTGCCTGGCGCGGCGCCAAGTGGGAAAGGGTGGTTTTGAGGCTGAAGGCAGCAGGAAAGCCTGCAGCCCCCAGGTCTGTGGGGCTACGCAAGCGGTTCCCAAAGGCCTTAGAACAAGGCCTAGTTTTCCCTGCTGGCTCTTTGGGCGTGGGACCAATCTCCAGCCATATGGCCATTTTTGTGCCTGGGGCGGCGCCAAGTGGGAAAGGGTGGTTTTGAGGCTGAAGGCAGCAGGAAAGCCTGCAGCCCCCAGGTCTGTGGGGCTACGCAAGCGGTTCCCAAAGAGCTTTAGAACAAGGCCTAGTTTTCCCTGCTGGCTCTTTGGGCGTGGGACCAATCTGCAGCCATATGGCCATTTTTGTGCCTGGCGTGGCTCCAAGTGGGAAAGGGTGGTTTTGAGGCTGAAGGCAGCAGGAAAGCCTGCAGCCCCCAGGTCTGTGGGGCTACGCAAGCGGTTCCCAAAGAGCTTAGAACAAGGCCTAGTTTTCCCTGCTGGCTCTTTGGGCGTGGGACCAATCTCCAGACATATGGCCATTTTTGTGCCTGATGTGGCGCCAAGTGGGAAAGGGTGGTTTTGAGGCTGAAGGCAGCAGGAAAGCCTGCAGCCCCCAGGTCTGTGGGGCTACGCAAGCGGTTCCCAAAGAGCTTTAGAACAAGGCATGGTTTTCACTGCTGGCTCTTTGGGCGTGGGACCAATCTCCAGACATATGGCCATTTTTGTGCCTGGCGTGGCGCCAAGTGGGAAAGGGTGGTTTTGAGGCTGAAGGCAGCAGGAAAGCCTGCAGCCCCCAGGTCTGTGGGGCTACGCAAGCGGTTCCCAAAGAGCTTTAGAACAAGGCCTAGTTTTCCCTGCTGGCTCTTTGGGCGTGGGACCAGTCCCCAGCCATATGGCCATTTTTGTGCCTGGCACGGCGCCAAGTGGGAAAGGGTGGTTTTGAGGCTGAAGGCAGCAGGAAAGCCTGCAGCTCCCAGGTCTGTGGGGCTACGCAAGCGGTTCCCAAAGAGCTTTAGAACAAGGCATAGTTTTCCCTGCTGGCTCTTTGGGCGTGGGACCAATCTCCAGAGATATGGCCATTTTTGTGCCTGGGGCGGCGCCAAGTGGGAAAGGGTGGTTTTGAGGCTGAAGGCAGCAGGAAAGCCTGCAGCCCCCAGGTCTGTGGGGCTACGCAAGCGGTTTCCAAAGGCCTTAGAACAAGGCCTAGTTTTCCCTGCTGGCTCTTTGGGCGTGGGACCAATCTCCAGCCATATGGCCATTTTTGTGCCTGGGGCGGCGCCAAGTGGGAAAGGGTGGTTTTGAGGCTGAAGGCAGCAGGAAAGCCTGCAGCCCCCAGGTCTGTGGGGCTACGCAAGCCATTCCCAAAGAGCTTTAGAACAAGGCATAGTTTTCCCTGCTGGCTCTTTGGGCGTGGGACCAATCTCCAGCCATATGGCCATTTTTGTGCCTGGCGTGGCGCCAAGTGGGAAAGGGTGGTTTTGAGGCTGAAGGCAGCAGGAAAGCCTGCAGCTCCCAGGTCTGTGGGGCTACGCAAGCGGTTCCCAAAGAGCTTTAGAACAAGGCCTAGTTTTCCCTGCTGGCTCTTTGGGCGTGGGACCAATCTCCAGAGATATGGCCATTTTTGTGCCTGGCGCGGCACCAAGTGGGAAAGGGTGGTTTTGAGGCTGAAGGCAGCAGGAAAGCCTGCAGCCCCCAGGTCTGTGGGGCTACGCAAGCTGTTCCCAAAGAGCTTTAGAACAAGCCACACTTTTCCCTGCTGGCTCTTTGGGCGTGGGAGCCATCTCCAGCCATATGGCCATTTTTGTGCCTGGTGTGGAGCCAAGTGGGAAAGGGTGGTTTTGAGGCTGAAGGCAGCAGGAAAGCCTGCAGCCCCCAGGTCTGTGGGGCTACGCAAGCGGTTCCCAAAGAGCTTTAGAACAAGGCCTAGTTTTCCCTGCTGGCTCTTTGGGCGTGGGACCAATCTCCAGACATATGGCCATTTTTGTGCCTGGCGCGGCACCAAGTGGGAAAGGGTGGTTTTGAGGCTGAAGGCAGCAGGAAAGCCTGCAGCCCCCAGGTCTTTGGGGCTACGCAAGCGGTTCCCAAAGAGCTTTAGAACAAGGCCTAGTTTTCCCTGCTGGCTCTTTGGGCGTGGGACCAATCTGCAGCCATATGGCCATTTTTGTGCCTGGCGTGGCTCCAAGTGGGAAAGGGTGGTTTTGAGGCTGAAGGCAGCAGGAAAGCCTGCAGCCCCCAGGTCTGTGGGGCTACGCAAGCGGTTCCCAAAGAGCTTAGAACAAGGCCTAGTTTTCCCTGCTGGCTCTTTGGGCGTGGGACCAATCTCCAGACATATGGCCATTTTTGTGCCTGACGTGGCGCCAAGTGGGAAAGGGTGGTTTTGAGGCTGAAGGCAGCAGGAAAGCCTGCAGCCCCCAGGTCTGTGGGGCTACGCAAGCGGTTCCCAAAGAGCTTTAGAACAAGGCATGGTTTTCCCTGCTGGCTCTTTGGGCGTGGGACCAATCTCCAGCCATATGGCCATTTTTGTGCCTGGGGCGGCGCCAAGTGGGAAAGGGTGGTTTTGAGGCTGAAGGCAGCAGGAAAGCCTGCAGCCCCCAGGTCTGTGGGGCTACGCAAGCGGTTCCCAAAGAGCTTTAGAACAAGGCCTAGTTTTCCCTGCTGGCTCTTTGGGCGTGGGACCAATCCCCAGCCATATGGCCATTTTTGTGCCTGGCGTGGCGCCAAGTGGGAAAGGGTGGTTTTGAGGCTGAAGGCAGCAGGAAAGCCTGCAGCTCCCAGGTCTGTGGGGCTACGCAAGCGGTTCCCAAAGAGCTTTAGAACAAGCCACACTTTTCCCTGCTGGCTCTTTGGGCGTGGGACCAATCTCCAGCCATATGGCCATTTTTGTGCCTGGGGCGGCGCCAAGTGGGAAAGTGTGGTTTTGAGGCTGAAGGCAGCAGGAAAGCCTGCAGCCCCCAGGTCTGTGGGGCTACGCAAGCGGTTTCCAAAGAGCTTTAGAACAAGGCCTAGTTTTCCCTGCTGGCTCTTTGGGCGTGGGACCAATCTCCAGAGATATGGCCATTTTTGTGCCTGGCGCGGCACCAAGTGGGAAAGGGTGGTTTTGAGGCTGAAGGCAGCAGGAAAGCCTGCAGCCCCCAGGTCTGTGGGGCTACGCAAGCTGTTCCCAAAGAGCTTTAGAACAAGCCACACTTTTCCCTGCTGGCTCTTTGGGCGTGGGAGCCATCTCCAGCCATATGGCCATTTTTGTGCCTGGTGTGGAGCCAAGTGGGAAAGGGTGGTTTTGAGGCTGAAGGCAGCAGGAAAGCCTGCAGCCCCCAGGTCTGTGGGGCTACGCAAGCGGTTCCCAAAGAGCTTTAGAACAAGGCCTAGTTTTCCCTGCTGGCTCTTTGGGCGTGGGACCAATCTGCAGCCATATGGCCATTTTTGTGCCTGGCGCGGCACCAAGTGGGAAAGGGTGGTTTTGAGGCTGAAGGCAGCAGGAAAGCCTGCAGCCCCCAGGTCTGTGGGGCTACGCAAGCGGTTCCCAAAGAGCTTTAGAACAAGGCCTAGTTTACCCTGCTGGCTCTTTGGGCGTGGGACCAATCTCCAGAGATATGGCCATTTTTGTGCCTGGCGCGGCGCCAAGTGGGAAAGGGTGGTTTTGAGGCTGAAGGCAGCAGGAAAGCCTGCAGCCCCCAGGTCTGTGGGGCTACGCAAGCGGTTCCCAAAGAGCTTTAGAACAAGGCCTAGTTTTCCCTGCTGGCTCTTTCGGCGTGGGACCAATCTCCAGAGATATGGCCATTTTTGTGCCTGGCGTGGCACCAAGTGGGAAAGGGTGGTTTTGAGGCTGAAGGCAGCAGGAAAGCCTGCAGCCCCCAGGTCTGTGGGGCTACGCAAGTGGTTCCCAAAGAGCTTTAGAACAAGCCACACTTTTCCCTGCTGGCTCTTTGGGCGTGGGACCAATCTCCAGACACATGGTCATTTTTGTGCCTGGTGTGGAGCCAAATGGGAAAGGGTGGTTTTGAGGCTGAAGGCAGCAGGAAATCCTGCAGCCCCCAAGTCTGTGGGGCTACGCAAGCGGTTCCCAAAGAGCTTTAGAACAAGGCCTAGTTTTCCCTGCTGGCTCTTTGGGCGTGGGACCAATCTCCAGCCATATTGCCATTTTTGTGCCTGACGCGACACCAAGTGGGAAAGGGTGGTTTTGAGGCTGAAGGCAGCAGGAAAGCCTGCAGCCCCCAGGTCTGTGGGGCTACGCAAGCGGTTCCCAAAGAGCTTAGAACAAGGCATAGTTTTCCCTGCTGGCTCTTTGGGCGTGGGAGCCATCTCCAGCCATATGGCCATTTTTGTGCCTGGCGCGGTGCCAAGTGGGAAAGGGTGGTTTTGAGGCTGAAGGCAGCAGGAAAGCCTGCAGCCCCCAGGTCTGTGGGGCTACGCAAGCGGTTCCCAAAGGCCTTAGAACAAGGCCTAGTTTTCCCTGCTGGCTCTTTGGGCGTGGGACCAATCTCCAGCCATATGGCCATTTTTGTGCCTGGCGCGGCGCCAAGTGGGAAAGGGTGGTTTTGAGGCTGAAGGCAGCAGGAAAGCCTGCAGCCCCCAGGTCTGTGGGGCTACGCAAGCGGTTCCCAAAGAGCTTTAGAACAAGGCCTAGTTTTCCCTGCTGGCTCTTTGGGCGTGGGACCAATCTGCAGCCATATGGCCATTTTTGTGCCTGGCGCGGCACCAAGTGGGAAAGGGTGGTTTTGAGGCTGAAGGCAGCAGGAAAGCCTGCAGCCCCCAGGTCTGTGGGGCTACGCAAGCGGTTCCCAAAGAGCCTTAGAACAAGGCCTAGTTTTCCCTGCTGGCTCTTTGGGCGTGGGACCAATCTCCAGCCATATGGCCATTTTTGTGCCTGGGGCGGCGCCAAGTGGGAAAGGGTGGTTTTGAGGCTGAAGGCAGCAGGAAAGCCTGCAGCCCCCAGGTGTGTGGGGCTACGCAAGCGGTTCCCAAAGAGCTTTAGAACAAGGCCTAGTTTTCCCTGCTGGCTCTTTGGGCGTGGGACCAATCTCCAGACACATGGCCATTTTTGTGCCTGGCGCGGCACCAAGTGGGAAAGGGTGGTTTTGAGGCTGAAGGCAGCAGGAAAGCCTGCAGCCCCCAGGTCTTTGGGGCTACGCAAGCGGTTCGCAAAGAGCTTAGAACAAGGCCTAGTTTTCCCTGCTGGCTCTTTGGGCGTGGGACCAATCTCCAGACATATGGCCATTTTTGTGCCTGACGTGGCGCCAAGTGGGAAAGGGTGGTTTTGAGGCTGAAGGCAGCAGGAAAGCCTGCAGCCCCCAGGTCTGTGGGGCTACGCAAGCGGTTCCCAAAGAGCTTTAGAACAAGGCATGGTTTTCCCTGCTGGCTCTTTGGGCGTGGGACCAATCTCCAGACATATGGCCATTTTTGTGCCTGGCGTGGCGCCAAGTGGGAAAGGGTGGTTTTGAGGCTGAAGGCAGCAGGAAAGCCTGCAGCCCCCAGGTCTGTGGGGCTACGCAAGCGGTTCCCAAAGAGCTTTAGAACAAGGCCTAGTTTTCCCTGCTGGCTCTTTGGGCGTGGGACCAATCCCCAGCCATATGGCCATTTTTGTGCCTGGCGTGGCGCCAAGTGGGAAAGGGTGGTTTTGAGGCTGAAGGCAGCAGGAAAGCCTGCAGCTCCCAGGTCTGTGGGGCTACGCAAGCCGTTCCCAAAGAGCTTTAGAACAAGGCCTAGTTTTCCCTGCTGGCTCTTTGGGCGTGGGACCAATCTCCAGAGATATGGCCATTTTTGTGCCTGGCGCGGCACCAAGTGGGAAAGGGTGGTTTTGAGGCTGAAGGCAGCAGGAAAGCCTGCAGCCCCCAGGTCTGTGGGGCTACGCAAGCGGTTCCCAAAGAGCTTTAGAACAAGCCACACTTTTCCCTGCTGGCTCTTTGGGCGTGGGAGCCATCTCCAGCCATATGGCCATTTTTGTGCCTGGTGTGGAGCCAAGTGGGAAAGGGTGGTTTTGAGGCTGAAGGCAGCAGGAAAGCCTGCAGCCCCCAGGTCTGTGCGGCTACGCAAGCGGTTCCCAAAGAGCTTTAGAACAAGGCCTAGTTTTCCCTGCTGGCTCTTTGGGCGTGGGACCAATCTGCAGCCATATGGCCATTTTTGTGCCTGGCGCGGCACCAAGTGGGAAAGGGTGGTTTTGAGGCTGAAGGCAGCAGGAAAGCCTGCAGCCCCCAGGTCTGTGGGGCTACGCAAGCGGTTCCCAAAGAGCTTTAGAACAAGGCCTAGTTTACCCTGCTGGCTCTTTGGGCGTGGGACCAATCTCCAGAGATATGGCCATTTTTGTGCCTGGCGCGGCGCCAAGTGGGAAAGGGTGGTTTTGAGGCTGAAGGCAGCAGGAAAGCCTGCAGCCCCCAGGTCTGTGGGGCTACGCAAGCGGTTCCCAAAGAGCTTTAGAACAAGGCCTAGTTTTCCCTGCTGGCTCTTTGGGCGTGGGACCAATCTCCAGACATATGGCCATTTTTGTGCCTGGCGTGGCACCAAGTGGGAAAGGGTGGTTTTGAGGCTGAAGGCAGCAGGAAAGCCTGCAGCCCCCAGGTCTGTGGGGCTACGCAAGCGGTTCCCAAAGAGCTTTAGAACAAGGCCTAGTTTTCCCTGCTGGCTCTTTGGGCGTGGGACCCATCTCCAGAGATATGGCCATTTTTGTGCCTAGCGCGGCACCAAGTGGGAAAGGGTGGTTTTGAGGCTGAAGGCAGCAGGAAAGCCTGCAGCCCCCAGGTCTGTGGGGCTACGCAAGCGGTTCCCAAAGAGCTTTAGAACAAGCCACAGTTTTCCCTGCTGGCTCTTTGGGCGTGGGAGCCATCTCCAGCCATATGGCCATTTTTGTGCCTGGTGTGGAGCCAAATGGGAAAGGGTGGTTTTGAGGCTGAAGGCAGCAGGAAATCCTGCAGCCCCCAAGTCTGTGGGGCTACGCAAGCGGTTCCCAAAGAGCTTTAGAACAAGGCCTAGTTTTCCCTGCTGGCTCTTTGGGCGTGGGACCAATCTCCAGCCATATTGCCATTTTTGTGCCTGGGGCGGCACCAAGTGGGAAAGGGTGGTTTTGAGGCTGAAGGCAGCAGGAAAGCCTGCAGCCCCCAGGTCTGTGGGGCTACGCAAGCGGTTCCCAAAGAGCTGTAGAACAAGGCCTAGTTTTCCCTGCTGGCTCTTTGGGCGTGGGACCAATCTCCAGACACATGGCCATTTTTGTGCCTGGCGCGGCACCAAGTGGGAAAGGGTGGTTTTGAGGCTGAAGGCAGCAGGAAAGCCTGCAGCCCCCAGGTCTGTGGGGCTACGCAAGCGGTTCCCAAAGAGCTTTAGAACAAGGCCTAGTTTTCCCTGCTGGCTCTTTGGGCGTGGGACCAATCTCCAGATATATTGCCATTTTTGTGCCTGGCGCGACGCCAAGTGGGAAAGGGTGGTTTTGAGGCTGAAGGCAGCAGGAAAGCCTGCAGCCCCCAGGTCTGTGGGGCTACGCAAGCGGTTCCCAAAGAGCTTTAGAACAAGGCATAGTTTTCCCTGCTGGCTCTTTGGGCGTGGGACTAATCTCCAGCCATATGGCCATTTTTGTGCCTGGCACGGCGCCAAGTGGGAAAGGGTGGTTTTGAGGCTGAAGGCAGCAGGAAAGCCTGCAGCCCCCAGGTCTGTGGGGCTACGCAAGCCATTCCCAAAGAGCTTTAGAACAAGGCATAGTTTTCCCTGCTGGCTCTTTGGGCGTGGGACCAATCTCCAGACACATGGCCATTTTTGTGCCTGGCGCGACGCCAAGTGGGAAAGGGTGGTTTTGAGGCTGAAGGCAGCAGGAAAGCCTGCAGCCGCCAAGTCTGTGGGGCTACGCAAGCGGTTCCCAAAGAGCTTTAGAACAAGGCCTAGTTTTCCCTGCTGGCTCTTTGGGCGTGGGACCAATCTCCAGCCATATTGCCATTTTTGTGCCTGGCACGGCGCCAAGTGGGAAAGGGTGGTTTTGAGGCTGAAGGCAGCAGGAAAGCCTGCAGCCCCCAGGTCTGTGGGGCTACGCAAGCGGTTCCCAAAGAGGTTAGAACAAGCCACAGTTTTCCCTGCTGGCTCTTTCGGCGTGGGACCAGTCTCCAGATACATGGCCATTTTTGTGCCTGGCGCGGCGCCAAGTGGGAAAGGGTGGTTTTGAGGCTGAAGGCAGCAGGAAAGCCTGCAGCCCCCAGGTCTGTGGGGCTACGCAAGCGGTTCCCAAAGAGCTTTAGAACAAGGCCTAGTTTTCCCTGCTGGCTCTTTGGGCATGGGACCAATCTCCAGACACATGGCCATTTTTGTGCCTGGCGCGGCGCCAAGTGGGAAAGGGTGGTTTTGAGGCTGAAGGCAGCAGGAAAGCCTGCAGCCCCCAGGTCTGTGGGGCTACGCAAGCGCTTCCCAAAGAGCTTAGAACAAGGCCTAGTTTTCCCTGCTGGCTCTTTGGGCGTGGGACCAATCTCCAGCCATATGGCCATTTTTGTGCCTGTCACGGCGCCAAGTGGGAAAGGGTGGTTTTGAGGCTGAAGGTAGCAGGAAAGCCTGCAGCCCCCAGGTCTGTGGGGCTACGCAAGCCATTCCCAAAGAGCTTTAGAACAAGGCATAGTTTTCCCTGCTGGCTCTTTGGGCGTGGCACTAATATCCAGCCATATGGCCATTTTTGTGCCTGGCGCGGCCCCAAGTGGGAAAGGGTGGTTTTGAGGCTGAAGGCAGCAGGAAAGCCTGCAGCCCCCAGGTCTGTGGGGCTACGCAAGCGGTTCCCAAAGAGCTTTAGAACAAGCCACACTTTTCCCTGCTGGCTCTTTGGGCGTGGGACCATTCTCCAGAGATATGGCCATTTTTGTGCCTGGCGTGGCGCCAAGTGGGAAAGGGTGGTTTTGAGGCTGAAGGCAGCAGGAAAGCCTGCAGCCCCCAGGTCTGTGGGGCTACGCAAGCGGTTCCCAAAGAGCTTTAGAACAAGGCCTAGTTTTCCCTGCTGGCTCTTTGGGCGTGGGAGCCATCTCCAGCCATATGGCCATTTTTGTGCCTGGTGTGGAGCCAAGTGGGAAAGGGTGGTTTTGAGGCTGAAGGCAGCAGGAAAGCCTGCAGCCCCCAGGTCTGTGGGGCTACGCAAGCGGTTCCCAAAGAGGTTAGAACAAGCCACAGTTTTCCCTGCTGGCTCTTTGGGCGTGGGACCAATCTCCAGATACATGGCCATTTTTGTGCCTGTCACGGCGCCAAGTGGGAAAGGGTGGTTTTGAGGCTGAAGGCAGCAGGAAAGCCTGCAGCCCCCAGGTCTGTGGGGCTACGCAAGCGGTTCCCAAAGAGCTTTAGAACAAGGCCTAGTTTACCCTGCTGGCTCTTTGGGTGTGGGACCAATCTCCAGCCATATGGCCATTTTTGTGCCTGGCGCGGCACCAAGTGGGAAAGGGTGGTTTTGAGGCTGAAGGCAGCAGGAAAGCCTGCAGCCCCCAGGTCTGTGGGGCTACGCAAGCGGTTCCCAAAGAGCTTTAGAACAAGGCCTAGTTTTCCCTGCTGGCTCTTTGGGCGTGGGACCAATCTCCAGATACATGGCCATTTTTGTGCCTGTCAGGGCGCCAAGTGGGAAAGGGTGGTTTTGAGGCTGAAGGCAGCAGGAAAGCCTGCAGCCCCGAGGTCTGTGGGGCTACGCAAGCCATTCCCAAAGAGCTTTAGAACAAGGCATAGTTTTCCCTGCTGGCTCTTTGGGCGTGGGACCAATATCCAGCCATATGGCCATTTTTGTGCCTGGCGTGGCGCCAAGTGGGAAAGGGTGGTTTTGAGGCTGAAGGCAGCAGGAAAGCCTGCAGCCCCCAGGTCTGTGGGGCTACGCAAGCGGTTCCCAAAGAGCTTTAGAACAAGCCACACTTTTCCCTGCTGGCTCTTTGGGCGTGGGACCAATCTCCAGCCATATGGCCGTTTTTGTGCCTGGTGTGGAGCCAAGTGGGAAAGGGTGGTTTTGAGGCTGAAGGCAGCAGGAAATCCTGCAGCCCCCAAGTCTGTGGGGCTACGCAAGCGGTTCCCAAAGAGCTTTAGAACAAGGCCTAGTTTTCCCTGCTGGCTCTTTGGGCGTGGGACCAATCTCCAGAGATATGGTCATTTTTGTGCCTGTCATGGCGCCAAGTGGGAAAGGGTGGTTTTGAGGCTGAAGGCAGCAGGAAAGCCTGCAGCCCCCAGGTCTGTGGGGCTACGCAAGCGGTTCCCAAAGAAGTTAGAACAAGCCACAGTTTTCCCTGCTGGCTCTTTGGGCGTGGGACCAATCTCCAGATACATGGCCATTTTTGTGCCTGGCGCGGCGCCAAGTGGGAAAGGGTGGTTTTGAGGCTGAAGGCAGCAGGAAAGCCTGCAGCCCCCAGGTCTGTGGGGCTACGCAAGCGGTTCCCAAAGAGCTTTAGAACAAGCCACACTTTTCCCTGCTGGCCCTTTGGGCGTGGGACCAATCTCCAGAGATATGGCCATTTTTGTGCCTGGTGTGGAGCCAAGTGGGAAAGGGTGGTTTTGAGGCTGAAGGCAGCAGGAAATCCTGTAGCCCCCAGGTCTGTGGGGCTACGCAAGCGGTTCCCAAAGAGCTTTAGAACAAGGCCTAGTTTTCCCTGCTGGCTCTTTCGGCGTGGGACCAATCTCCAGACATATGGCCATTTTTGTGCCTGGCGCGACGCCAAGTGGGAAAGGGTGGTTTTGAGGCTGAAGGCAGCAGGAAAGCCTGCAGCCCCCAGGTCTGTGGGGCTACGCAAGCGGTTCCCAAAGAGGTTAGAACAAGCCACAGTTTTCCCTGCTGGCTCTTTCGGCGTGTGACCAGTCTCCAGATACATGGCCATTTTTGTGCCTGGCGCGGCGCCAAGTGGGAAAGGGTGGTTTTGAGGCTGAAGGCAGCAGGAAAGCCTGCAGCCCCCAGGTCTGTGGGGCTACGCAAGCGGTTCCCAAAGAGCTTTAGAACAAGGCATAGTTTTCCCTGCTGGCTCTTTGGTCGTGGGACTAATCTCCAGCCATATGGCCATTTTTGTGCCTGGCATGGCGCCAAGTGGGAAAGGGTGGTTTTGAGGCTGAAGGCAGCAAGAAAGCCTGCAGCCCCCAGGTCTGTGGGGCTACGCAAGCCATTCCCAAAGAGCTTTATAGCAAGGCCTAGTTTTCCCTGCTGGCTCTTTGGGCGTGGGACCAGTCTCCAGACATATGGCCATTTTTGTGCCTGGCGCGGCCCCAAGTGGGAAAGTGTGGTTTTGAGGCTGAAGGCAGCAGGAAAGCCTGCAGCCCCCAGGTCTGTGGGGCTACGCAAGCGGTTCCCAAAGAGCTTTAGAACAAGCCACACTTTTCCCTGCTGGCTCTTTGGGCGTGAGACCCATCTCCAGAGATATGGCCATTTTTGTGCCTGGTGTGGAGCCAAGTGGGAAAGGGTGGTTTTGAGGCTGAAGGCAGCAGGAAATCCTGTAGCCCCCAAGTCTGTGGGGCTACGCAAGCGGTTCCCAAAGAGCTTTAGAACAAGGCCTAGTTTTCCCTGCTGGCTCTTTCGGCGTGGGACCAATCTCCAGACATATGGCCATTTTTGTGCCTGGCGCGACGCCAAGTGGGAAAGGGTGGTTTTGAGGCTGAAGGCAGCAGGAAAGCCTGCAGCCCCCAGGTCTGTGGGGCTACGCAAGCGGTTCCCAAAGAGGTTAGAACAAGCCACAGTTTTCCCTGCTGGCTCTTTGGGCGTGGGACCAATCTCCAGACACATGGCCATTTTTGTGCCTGGAGCGGCGCCAAGTGGGAAAGGGTGGTTTTGAGGCTGAAGGCAGCAGGAAAGCCTGCAGCCCCCAGGTCTGTGGGGCTACGCAAGCGGTTCCCAAAGAGCTTTAGAACAAGGCCTAGTTTTCCCTGCTGGCTCTTTGGGCGTGGGACCAATCCACAGCCATATGGCCATTTTTGTGCCTGGCGTGGCGCCAAGTGGGAAAGGGTGGTTTTGAGGCTGAAGGCAGCAGGAAAGCCTGCAGCCCCCAGGTCTGTGGGGCTACGCAAGCGGTTCCCAAAGAGCTTTAGAACAAGGCCTAGTTTTCCCTGCTGGCTCTTTGGGCGTGGGACCAATCTCCAGCCATATGGCCATTTTTGTGCCTGGCGCGACGCCAAGTGGGAAAGGGTGGTTTTGAGGCTGAAGGCAGCAGGAAAGCCTGCAGCCCCCAGGTCTGTGGGGCTACGCAAGCGGTTCCCAAAGAGCTTTAGAACAAGGCCTAGTTTTCCCTGCTGGCTCTTTGGGCGTGGGACCAATCTCCAGATACATGGCCATTTTTGTGCCTGTCAGGGCGCCAAGTGGGAAAGGGTGGTTTTGAGGCTGAAGGCAGCAGGAAAGCCTGCAGCCCCCAGGTCTTTGGGGCTACGCAAGCCATTCCCAAAGAGCTTTAGAACAAGGCATAGTTTTCCCTGCTGGCTCTTTGGGCGTGGGACCAATATCCAGCCATATGGCCATTTTTGTGCCTGGCGTGGCGCCAAGTGGGAAAGGGTGGTTTTGAGGCTGAAGGCAGCAGGAAAGCCTGCAGCCCCCAGGTCTGTGGGGCTACGCAAGCGGTTCCCAAAGAGCTTTAGAACAAGCCACACTTTTCCCTGCTGGCTCTTTGGGCGTGGGACCAATCTCCAGCCATATTGCCATTTTTGTGCCTGGCGTGGCGCCAAGTGGGAAAGGGTGGTTTTGAGGCTGAAGGCAGCAGGAAAGCCTGCAGCCCCCAGGTCTGTGGGGCTACGCAAGCGGTTCCCAAAGAGCTTTAGAACAAGGCCTAGTTTTCCCTGCTGGCTCTTTGGGCGTGGGACCAATCTCCAGAGATATGGCCATTGTTGTGCCTGGTGTGGAGCCAAGTGGGAAAGGGTGGTTTTGAGGCTGAAGGCAGCAGGAAATCCTGTAGCCCCCAAGTCTGTGGGGCTACGCAAGCGGTTCCCAAAGAGCTTTAGAACAAGGCCTAGTTTTCCCTGCTGGCTCTTTGGGCGTGGGACCGATCTCCAGAGATATGGTCATTTTTGTGCCTGGCGCAGCGCGAAGTGGGAAAGGGTGGTTTTGAGGCTGAAGGCAGCAGGAAAGCCTGCAGCCCCCAGGTCTGTGGGGCTACGCAAGCGGTTCCAAAAGAGCTTTAGAACAAGGCATAGTTTTCCCTGCTGGCTCTTTGGGCGTGGGACTAATCTCCAGCCATATGGCCATTTTTGTGCCTGGCATGGCACCAAGTGGGAAAGGGTGGTTTTGAGGCTGAAGGCAGCAAGAAAGCCTGCAGCCCCCAGGTCTGTGGGGCTACGCAAGCCATTCCCAAAGAGCTTTATAACAAGGCCTAGTTTTCCCTGCTGGCTCTTTGGGCGTGGGACCAATCTCCAGACATATGGCCATTTTTGTGCCTGGCGCGGCCCCAAGTGGGAAAGGATGGTTTTGAGGCTAAAGGCAGCAGGAAAGCCTGCAGCCCCCAGGTCTGTGGGGCTACGCAAGCGGTTCCCAAAGAGCTTTAGAACAAGCCACACTTTTCCCTGCTGGCTCTTTGGGCGTGGGACCAATCTCCAGATACATGGCCATTTTTGTGCCTGGCGCGGCGCCAAGTGGGAAAGGGTGGTTTTGAGGCTGAAGGCAGCAGGAAAGCCTGCAGCCCCCAGGTCTGTGGGGCTACGCAAGCGGTTCCCAAAGAGCTTTAGAACAAGGCCTAGTTTTCCCTGCTGGCTCTTTGGGCGTGGGACCAATCTCCAGCCATATGGCCATTTTTGTGCCTGGGGCGGCGCCAAGTGGGAAAGGGTGGTTTTGAGGCTGAAGGCAGCAGGAAAGCCTGCAGCCCCCAGGTCTCTGGGGCTACGCAAGCGGTTCCCAAAGAGCTTTAGAACAAGGCATAGTTTTCCCTGCTGGCTCTTTGGGCGTGGGACCATTCTCCAGAGATATGGCCATTTTTGTGCCTGGCGCGGCGCCAAGTGGGAAAGGGTGGTTTTGAGGCTGAAGGCAGCAGGAAAGCCTGCAGCCCCCAGGTCTGTGGGGCTACGCAAGCGGTTCTCAAAGAGCTTTAGAACAAGGCCTAGTTTTCCCTGCTGGCTCTTTGCGCGTGGGACCAATCTCCAGACATATGGCCATTTTTGTGCCTGGCGCGGCGCGAAGTGGGAAAGGGTGGTTTTGAGGCTGAAGGCAGCAGGAAAGCCTGCAGCCCCCAGGTCTGTGGGGCTACGCAAGCGGTTCCCAAAGAGCTTTAGAACAAGGCCTAGTTTTCCCTGCTGGCTCTTTGGGCGTGGGACCCATCTCCAGCCATATTGCCATTTTTGTGCCTGGCGCGACGCCAAGTGGGAAAGGGTGGTTTTGAGGCTGAAGGCAGCAGGAAAGCCTGCAGCCCCCAGGTCTGTGGGGCTACGCAAGCGGTTCCCAAAGAAGTTAGAACAAGCCACAGTTTTCCCTGCTGGCTCTTTGGGCGTGGGACCAATCTCCAGATACATGGCCATTTTTGTGCCTGGCGCGGCGCCAAGTGGGAAAGGGTGGTTTTGAGGCTGAAGGCAGCAGGAAAGCCTGCAGCCCCCAGGTCTGTGGGGCTACGCAAGCTGTTCCCAAAGAGCTTTAGAACAAGCCACACTTTTCCCTGCTGGCTCTTTGGGCGTGGGACCAATCTCCAGCCATATTGCCATTTTTGTGCCTGGCGCTACGCCAAGTGGGAAAGGGTGGTTTTGAGGCTGAAGGCAGCAGGAAAGCCTGCAGCCCCCAGGTCTCTGGGGCTACGCAAGCGGTTCCCAAAGAGCTTTAGAACAAGGCATAGTTTTCCCTGCTGGCTCTTTGGGCGTGGGACCAATCTCCAGAGATATGGCCATTTTTGTGCCTGGCACAGCGCCAAGTGGGAAAGGGTGGTTTTGAGGCTGAAGGCAGCAGGAAAGCCTGCAGCCCCCAGGTCTGTGGGGCTACGCAAGCGGTTCCCAAAGAGCTTTAGAACAAGGCCTAGTTTTCCCTGCTGGCTCTTTGGGCGTGGGACCAATCTCCAGCCATATGGCTATTTTTGTGCCTGGCGCGGCGCCAAGTGGGAAAGGGTGGTTTTGAGGCTGAAGGCAGCAGGAAAGCCTGCAGCCCCCAGGTCTCTGGGGCTACGCAAGCGGTTCCCAAAGAGCTTTAGAACAAGGCATAGTTTTCCCTGCTGGCTCTTTCGGCGTGGGACCAATCTCCAGAGATATGGCCATTTTTGTGCCTGGCGCGGCGCCAAGTGGGAAAGGGTGGTTTTGAGGCTGAAGGCAGCAGGAAAGCCTGCAGCCCCCAGGTCTGTGGGGCTACGCAAGCGGTTCCCAAAGAGCTTTAGAACAAGGCCTAGTTTTCCCTGCTGGCTCTTTGCGCGTGGGACCAATCTCCAGAGATATGGTCATTTTTGTGCCTGGCGCGGCGCGAAGTGGGAAAGGGTGGTTTTGAGGCTGAAGGCAGCAGGAAAGCCTGCAGCCCCCAGGTCTGTGGGCTACGCAAGCGGTTCCCAAAGAGCTTTAGAACAAGGCCTAGTTTTCCCTGCTGGCTCTTTGGGCGTGGGACCCATCTCCAGCCATATGGCCATTTTTGTGCCTGTCACGGCGCCAAGTGGGAAAGGGTGGTTTTGAGGCTGATGGCAGCAGGAAAGCCTGCAGCCCCCAGGGCTGTGGGGCTACGCAAGTGGTTCCCAAAGAGCTTTAGAATAAGCCACACTTTTCCCTGCTGGCTCTTTGGGCGTGGGACCAATCTCCAGACACATGGCCATTTTTGTGCCTGGCACGGCGCCAAGTGGGAAAGGGTGGTTTTGAGGCTGAAGGCAGCAGGAAAGCCTGCAGCCCCCAGGTCTGTGGGGCTACGCAAGCGCTTCCCAAAGAGCTTAGAACAAGGCCTAGTTTTCCCTGCTGGCTCTTTGGGCGTGGGACCAATCTCCAGAGATATGGTCATTTTTGTGCCTGGCGCGGTAGCAAGTGGGAAAGGGTGGTTTTGAGGCTGAAGGCAGCAGGAAAGCCTGCAGCCCCCAGGTCTGTGGGGCTACACAAGCGGTTCCCAAAGAGCTTTAGAACAAGCCACACTTTTCCCTGCTGGCTCTTTGGGCGTCGGAGCCATCTCCAGCCATATTGCCATTTTTGTGCCTGGCGCCGCGCCAAGTGGGAAAGGGTGGTTTTGAGGCTGAAGGCAGCAGGAAAGCCTGCAGCCCCCAGGTGTGTGGGGCTACGCAAGCGGTTCCCAAAGAGCTTTAGAACAAGCCACACTTTTCCCTGCTGGCTCTTTGGGCGTGGGACCAATCTCCAGACATATGGCCATTTTTGTGCCTGGCGCGGCACCAAGTGGGAAAGGGTGGTTTTGAGGCTGAAGGCAGCAGGAAAGCCTGCAGCCCCCAGGTCTGTGGGGCTACGCAAGCGGTTCTCAAAGAGCTTTAGAACAAGGCCTAGTTTTCCCTGCTGGCTCTTTGGGCGTGGGACCAATCTCCAGAGATATGGTCATTCTTGTGCCTGGCGCGGCGCGAAGTGGGAAAGGGTGGTTTTGAGGCTGAAGGCAGCAGGAAAGCCTGCAGCCCCCAGGTCTGTGGGGCTACGCAAGCGGTTCTCAAAGAGCTTTAGAACAAGGCATAGTTTTCCCTGCTGGCTCTTTGGGCGTGGGACCCATCTCCAGAGATATGGCCATTTTTGTACCTGTCACGGCGCCAAGTGGGAAAGGGTGGTTTTGAGGCTGAAGGCAGCAGGAAAGCCTGCAGCCCCCAGGGCTGTGGGGCTACGCAAGTGGTTCCCAAAGAGCTTTAGAACAAGCCACACTTTTCCCTGCTGGCTCTTTGGGCGTGGGACCAATCTCCAGACACATGGCCATTTTTGTGCCTGGCGCAGCGCCAAGTGGGAAAGGGTGGTTTTGAGGCTGAAGGCAGCAGGAAAGCCTGCAGCCCCCAGGTCTGTGGGGCTACGCAAGCGGTTCCCAAAGAGCTTTAGAACAAGGCATAGTTTTCCCTGCTGGCTCTTTGGGCGTGGGACCCATCACCAGCCATATGGCCATTTTTGTGCCTGTCACGGCGCCAAGTGGGAAAGGGTGGTTTTGAGGCTGAAGGCAGCAGGAAAGCCTGCAGCCCCCAGGTGTGTGGGGCTACGCAAGCGGTTCCCAAAGAGCTTTAGAACAAGGCCTAGTTTTCCCTGCTGGCTCTTTGGGCGTGGGACCAATCTCCAGACACATGGCCATTTTTGTGCCTGGCGCGACGCCAAGTGGGAAAGGGTGGTTTTGAGGCTGAAGGCAGCAGGAAAGCCTGCAGCCCCCAGGTCTGTGGGGCTACGCAAGCTGTTCCCAAAGAGCTTTAGAACAAGCCACACTTTTCCCTGCTGGCTCTTTGGGCGTGGGACCAATCTCCAGAGATATGGCCATTTTTGTGCCTGTCACGGTGCCAAGTGGGAAAGGGTGGTTTTGAGGCCGAAGGCAGCAGGAAAGCCTGCAGCCCCCAGGTCTGTGGGGCTACGCAAGCGGTTCCCAAAGAGCTTTAGAACAAGGCATAGTTTTCCCTGCTGGCTCTTTGGGCGTGGGACCAATCTCCAGCCATATGGCCATTTTTGTGCCTGGCGCGGCGCCAAGTGGGAAAGGGTGGTTTTGAGGCTGAAGGCAGCAGGAAAGCCTGCAGCCCCCAGGTCTCTGGGGCTACGCAACCGGTTCCCAAAGAGCTTTAGAACAAGGCCTAGTTTTCCCTGCTGGCTCTTTGGGCGTGGGACCAATCTCCAGAGATATGGCCATTTTTGTGCCTGGCGCGGCGCCAAGTGGGAAAGGGTGGTTTTGAGGCTGAAGGCAGCAGGAAAGCCTGCAGCCCCCAGGTCTGTGGGGCTACGCAAGCGGTTCCCAAAGAGCTTTAGAACAAGGCCTAGTTTTCCCTGCTGGCTCTTTGCGCGTGGGACCAATCTCCAGACATATGGCCATTTTTGTGCCTGGCGCGGCGCGAAGTGGGAAAGGGTGGTTTTGAGGCTGAAGGCAGCAGGAAAGCCTGCAGCCCCCAGGTCTGTGGGGCTACGCAAGCGGTTCCCAAAGAGCTTTAGAACAAGGCCTAGTTTTCCCTGCTGGCTCTTTGGGCGTGGGACCCATCTCCAGCCATATTGCCATTTTTGTGCCTGGCGCGACGCCAAGTGGGAAAGGGTGGTTTTGAGGCTGAAGGCAGCAGGAAAGCCTGCAGCCCCCAGGTCTGTGGGGCTACGCAAGCGGTTCCCAAAGAAGTTAGAACAAGCCACAGTTTTCCCTGCTGGCTCTTTGGGCGTGGGACCAATCTCCAGAGATATGGCCATTTTTGTGCCTGGCGCGGCGCCAAGTGGGAAAGGGTGGTTTTGAGGCTGAAGGCAGCAGGAAAGCCTGCAGCCCCCAGGTCTGTGGGGCTACGCAAGCTGTTCCCAAAGAGCTTTAGAACAAGCCACACTTTTCCCTGCTGGCTCTTTGGGCGTGGGACCAATCTCCAGCCATATTGCCATTTTTGTGCCTGGCGCTACGCCAAGTGGGAAAGGGTGGTTTTGAGGCTGAAGGCAGCAGGAAAGCCTGCAGCCCCCAGGTCTGTGGGGCTACGCAAGCTGTTCCCAAAGAGCTTTAGAACAAGGCATAGTTTTCCCTGCTGGCTCTTTGGGCGTGGGACCAATCTCCAGAGATATGGCCATTTTTGTGCCTGGCACAGCGCCAAGTGGGAAAGGGTGGTTTTGAGGCTGAAGGCAGCAGGAAAGCCTGCAGCCCCCAGGTCTGTGGGGCTACGCAAGCGGTTCCCAAAGAGCTTTAGAACAAGGCCTAGTTTTCCCTGCTGGCTCTTTGGGCGTGGGACCAATCTCCAGCCATATGGCCATTTTTGTGCCTGGCGCGGCGCCAAGTGGGAAAGGGTGGTTTTGAGGCTGAAGGCAGCAGGAAAGCCTGCAGCCCCCAGGTCTCTGGGGCTACGCAAGCGGTTCCCAAAGAGCTTTAGAACAAGGCATAGTTTTCCCTGCTGGCTCTTTCGGCGTGGGACCAATCTCCAGAGATATGGCCATTTTTGTGCCTGGCGCGGCGCCAAGTGGGAAAGGGTGGTTTTGAGGCTGAAGGCAGCAGGAAAGCCTGCAGCCCCCAGGTCTGTGGGGCTACGCAAGCGGTTCCCAAAGAGCTTTAGAACAAGGCCTAGTTTTCCCTGCTGGCTCTTTGCGCGTGGGACCAATCTCCAGAGATATGGTCATTTTTGTGCCTGGCGCGGCGCGAAGTGGGAAAGGGTGGTTTTGAGGCTGAAGGCAGCAGGAAAGCCTGCAGCCCCCAGGTCTGTGGGCTACGCAAGCGGTTCCCAAAGAGCTTTAGAACAAGGCCTAGTTTTCCCTGCTGGCTCTTTGGGCGTGGGACCCATCTCCAGCCATATGGCCATTTTTGTGCCTGTCACGGCGCCAAGTGGGAAAGGGTGGTTTTGAGGCTGAAGGCAGCAGGAAAGCCTGCAGCCCCCAGGGCTGTGGGGCTACGCAAGTGGTTCCCAAAGAGCTTTAGAATAAGCCACACTTTTCCCTGCTGGCTCTTTGGGCGTGGGACCAATCTCCAGACACATGGCCATTTTTGTGCCTGGCACGGCGCCAAGTGGGAAAGGGTGGTTTTGAGGCTGAAGGCAGCAGGAAAGCCTGCAGCCCCCAGGTCTGTGGGGCTACGCAAGCGCTTCCCAAAGAGCTTAGAACAAGGCCTAGTTTTCCCTGCTGGCTCTTTGGGCGTGGGACCAATCTCCAGAGATATGGTCATTTTTGTGCCTGGCGCGGTAGCAAGTGGGAAAGGGTGGTTTTGAGGCTGAAGGCAGCAGGAAAGCCTGCAGCCTCCAGGTCTGTGGGGCTACACAAGCGGTTCCCAAAGAGCTTTAGAACAAGCCACACTTTTCCCTGCTGGATCTTTGGGCGTCGGAGCCATCTCCAGCCATATTGCCATTTTTGTGCCTGGCGCCGCGCCAAGTGGGAAAGGGTGGTTTTGAGGCTGAAGGCAGCAGGAAAGCCTGCAGCCCCCAGGTGTGTGGGGCTACGCAAGCGGTTCCCAAAGAGCTTTAGAACAAGCCACACTTTTCCCTGCTGGCTCTTTGGGCGTGGGACCAATCTCCAGACATATGGCCATTTTTGTGCCTGGCGCGGCACCAAGTGGGAAAGGGTGGTTTTGAGGCTGAAGGCAGCAGGAAAGCCTGCAGCCCCCAGGTCTGTGGGGCTACACAAGCGGTTCCCAAAGAGCTTTAGAACAAGCCACACTTTTCCCTGCTGGCTCTTTGGGCGTGGGAGGCATCTCCAGCCATATTGACATTTTTTTGCCTGGCGCGGCGCCAAGTGGGAAAGGGTGGTTTTGAGGCTGAAGGCAGCAGGAAAGCCTGCAGCCCCCAGGTCTGTGGGGCTACGCAAGCGGTTCTCAAAGAGCTTTAGAACAAGGCCTAGTTTTCCCTGCTGGCTCTTTGCGCGTGGGTCCAATCTCCAGAGATATGGTCATTCTTGTGCCTGGCGCGGCGCGAAGTGGGAAAGGGTGGTTTTGAGGCTGAAGGCAGCAGGAAAGCCTGCAGCCCCCAGGTCTGTGGGGCTACGCAAGCGGTTCTCAAAGAGTTTTAGAACAAGGCATAGTTTTCCCTGCTGGCTCTTTGGGCGTGGGACCCATCTCCAGAGATATGGCCATTTTTGTACCTGTCACGGCGCCAAGTGGGAAAGGGTGGTTTTGAGGCTGAAGGCAGCAGGAAAGCCTGCAGCCCCCAGGGCTGTGGGGCTACGCAAGTGGTTCCCAAAGAGCTTTAGAACAAGCCACACTTTTCCCTGCTGGCTCTTTGGGCGTGGGACCAATCTCCAGACACATTGCCATTTTTGTGCCTGGCGCAGCGCCAAGTGGGAAAGGGTGGTTTTGAGGCTGAAGGCAGCAGGAAAGCCTGCAGCCCCCAGGTCTGTGGGGCTACGCAAGCGCTTCCCAAAGAGCTTAGAACAAGGCCTAGTTTTCCCTGCTGGCTCTTTCGGCGTGGGACCAATCTCCAGACATATGGCCATTTTTGTGCCTGTCACGGCCCCAAGTGGCACATAGCGGTATTGAGGCTGAAGGCAGCAGGAAAGCCTGCAGCCCCCAGGTCTGTGGGGCTACGCAAGCGGTTCCCAAAGGCCTTAGAACAAGGCCTAGTTTTCCCTCCTGGCTCTTTGCGCGTGGGACCAATCTCCAGAGATATGGTCATTTTTGTGCCTGGCGCGGCGCGAAGTGGGAAAGGGTGGTTTTGAGGCTGAAGGCAGCAGGAAAGCCTGCAGCCCCCAGGTCTGTGGGGCTACGCAAGCGGTTCCCAAAGAGCTTTAGAACAAGGCATAGTTTTCCCTGCTGGCTCTTTGGGCGTGGGACCCATCACCAGCCATATGGCCATTTTTGTGCCTGTCACGGCGCCAAGTGGGAAAGGGTGGTTTTGAGGCTGAAGGCAGCAGGAAAGCCTGCAGCCCCCAGGTGTGTGGGGCTACGCAAGCGGTTCCCAAAGAGCTTTAGAACAAGGCCTAGTTTTCCCTGCTGGCTCTTTGGGCGTGGGACCAATCTCCAGACACATGGCCATTTTTGTGCCTGGCGCGACGCCAAGTGGGAAAGGGTGGTTTTGAGGCTGAAGGCAGCAGGAAAGCCTGCAGCCCCCAGGTCTGTGGGGCTACGCAAGTGGTTCCCAAAGAGCTTTAGAACAAGCCACACTTTTCCCTGCTGGCTCTTTGGGCGTGGGACCAATCTCCAGCCATATTGCCATTTTTGTGCCTGGCGCGACGCCAAGTGGGAAAGGGTGGTTTTGAGGCTGAAGGCAGCAGGAAAGCCTGCAGCCCCCAGGTCTGTGGGGCTACGCAAGCTGTTCCCAAAGAGCTTTAGAACAAGCCACACTTTTCCCTGCTGGCTCTTTGGGCGTGGGACCAATCTCCAGAGATATGGCCATTTTTGTGCCTGTCACGGTGCCAAGTGGGAAAGGGTGGTTTTGAGGCCGAAGGCAGCAGGAAAGCCTGCAGCCCCCAGGTCTGTGGGGCTACGCAAGCGGTTCCCAAAGAGCTTTAGAACAAGGCATAGTTTTCCCTGCTGGCTCTTTGGGCGTGGGACCAATCTCCAGCCATATGGCCATTTTTGTGCCTGGCGCGGCGCCAAGTGGGAAAGGGTGGTTTTGAGGCTGAAGGCAGCAGGAAAGCCTGCAGCCCCCAGGTCTCTGGGGCTACGCAACCGGTTCCCAAAGAGCTTTAGAACAAGGCCTAGTTTTCCCTGCTGGCTCTTTGGGCGTGGGACCAATCTCCAGAGATATGGCCATTTTTGTGCCTGGCGCGGCGCCAAGTGGGAAAGGGTGGTTTTGAGGCTGAAGGCAGCAGGAAAGCCTGCAGCCCCCAGGTCTGTGGGGCTACGCAAGCGGTTCCCAAAGAGCTTTAGAACAAGGCCTAGTTTTCCCTGCTGGCTCTTTGGGTGTGGGACCAATCTCCAGAGATATGGTCATTCTTGTGCCTGGCGCGGCGCGAAGTGGGAAAGGGTGGTTTTGAGGCTGAAGGCAGCAGGAAAGCCTGCAGCCCCCAGGTCTGTGGGGCTACGCAAGCGGTTCTCAAAGAGCTTTAGAACAAGGCATAGTTTTCCCTGCTGGCTCTTTGGGCGTGGGACCCATCTCCAGACATATGGCCATTTTTGTACCTGTCACGGCGCCAAGTGGGAAAGGGTGGTTTTGAGGCTGAAGGCAGCAGGAAAGCCTGCAGCCCCCAGGTCTGTGGGGCTACGCAAGTGGTTCCCAAAGAGCTTTAGAACAAGGCCTAGTTTTCCCTGCTGGCTCTTTGGGCGTGGGACCAATCTCCAGACACATGGCCATTTTTGTGCCTGGCGCAGCGCCAAGTGGGAAAGGGTGGTTTTGAGGCTGAAGGCAGCAGGAAAGCCTGCAGCCCCCAGGTCTGTGGGGCTACGCAAGCGCTTCCCAAAGAGCTTAGAACAAGGCCTAGTTTTCCCTGCTGGCTCTTTGGGCGTGGGACCAATCTCCAGAGATATGGTCATTTTTGTGCCTGGCGCGGCACCAAGTGGGAAAGGGTGGTTTTGAGGCTGAAGGCAGCAAGAAAGCCTGCAGCCCCCAGGTCTGTGGGGCTACACAAGCGGTTCCCAAAGAGCTTTAGAACAAGCCACACTTTTCCCTGCTGGCTCTTTGGGCGTGGGAGCCATCTCCAGCCATATTGCCATTTTTGTGCCTGGCGCGGCGCCAAGTGGGAAAGGGTGGTTTTGAGGCTGAAGGCAGCAGGAAAGCCTGCAGCCCCCAGGTCTGTGGGGCTACGCAAGCGGTTCCCAAAGAGCTTTAGAACAAGCCACACTTTTCCCTGCTGGCTCTTTGGGCGTGGGACCAATCTCCAGACATATGGCCATTTTTGTGCCTGGCGCGGCACCAAGTGGGAAAGGGTGGTTTTGAGGCTGAAGGCAGCAGGAAAGCCTGCAGCCCCCAGGTCTGTGGGGCTACACAAGCGGTTCCCAAAGAGCTTTAGAACAAGCCACACTTTTCCCTGCTGGCTCTTTGGGCGTGGGAGCCATCTCCAGCCATATTGCCATTTTTGTGCCTGGCGCGGCGCCAAGTGGGAAAGGGTGGTTTTGAGGCTGAAGGCAGCAGGAAAGCCTGCAGCCCCCAGGTCTGTGGGGCTACACAAGCGGTTCCCAAAGAGCTTTAGAACAAGGCATAGTTTTCCCTGCTGGCTCTTTCGGCGTGGGACCAATCTCCAGAGATATGGCCATTTTTGTGCCTGTCACGGCCCCAAGTGGCACATAGCGGTATTGAGGCTGAAGGCAGCAGGAAAGCCTGCAGCCCCCAGGTCTGTGGGGCTACGCAAGCGGTTCCCAAAGAGCTTTAGAACAAGGCCTAGTTTTCCCTGCTGGCTCTTTGGGCTTGGGACCAATCTCCAGAGATATGGTCATTTTTGTGCCTGGCGCGGCGCGAAGTGGGAAAGGGTGGTTTTGAGGCTGAAGGCAGCAGGAAAGCCTGCAGCCCCCAGGTCTGTGGGGCTACGCAAGCGGTTCCGAAAGAGCTTTAGAACAAGGCATAGTTTTCCCTGCTGGCTCTTTGGGCGTGGGACCATTCTCCAGAGATATGGCCATTTTTGTGCCTGGCGCGGCGCCAAGTGGGAAAGGGTGGTTTTGAGGCCGAAGGCAGCAGGAAAGCCTTCAGCCCCCAGGTCTTTGGGGCTACGCAAGCGGTTCTCAAAGAGCTTTAGAACAAGGCCTAGTTTTCCCTGCTGGCTCTTTGGGCGTGGGACCAATCTCCAGAGATATGGTCATTTTTGTGCCTGGCGCGGCGCGAAGTGGGAAAGGGTGGTTTTGAGGCTGAAGGCAGCAGGAAAGCCTGCAGCCCCCAGGTGTGTGGGGCTACGCAAGCGGTTCCCAAAGAGCTTTAGAACAAGGCCTAGTTTTCCCTGCTGGCTCTTTCGGCGTGGGACCCATCTCCAGCCATAGGGCCATTTTTGTGCCTGTCACGGCGCCAAGTGGGAAAGGGTGGTTTTGAGGCTGAAGGCAGCAGGAAAGCCTGCAGCCCCCAGGTCTGTGGGGCTACGCAAGCCGTTCCCAAAGAGCTTTAGAACAAGGCCTAGTTTTCCCTGCTGACTCTTTGGGCGTGGGACCGATCTCCAGCCATATTGCCATTTTTGTGCCTGGCGCGACGCCAAGTGGGAAAGGGTGGTTTTGAGGCTGAAGGCAGCAGGAAAGCCTGCAGCCCCCAGGTCTGTGGGGCTACGCAAGCGGTTCCCAAAGAAGTTAGAACAAGCCACAGTTTTCCCTGCTGGCTCTTTGGGCGTGGGACCAATCTCCAGAGATATGGCCATTTTTGTGCCTGGCGCGGCGCCAAGTGGGAAAGGGTGGTTTTGAGGCTGAAGGCAGCAGGAAAGCCTGCAGCCCCCAGGTCTGTGGGGCTACGCAAGCGGTTCCCAAAGAGCTTTAGAACAAGCCACACTTTTCCCTGCTGGCTCTTTGGTCGTGGGACTAATCTCCAGAGATATGGCCATTTTTGTGCCTGGGGCGGCGCCAAGTGGGAAAGGGTGGTTTTGAGGCTGAAGGCAGCAGGAAAGCCTGCAGCCCCCAGGTGTGTGGGGCTACGCAAGAGGTTCCCAAAGAGCTGTAGAACAAGGCCTAGTTTTCCCTGCTGGCTCTTTGGGCGTGGGACCAATCTCCAGACACATGGCCATTTTTGTGCCTGGCGCGACGCCAAGTGGGAAAGGGTGGTTTTGAGGCTGAAGGCAGCAGGAAAGCCTGCAGCCCCCAGGTCTGTGGGGCTACGCAAGCTGTTCCCAAAGAGCTTTAGAACAAGCCACACTTTTCCCTGCTGGCTCTTTGGGCGTGGGACCAATCTCCAGCCATATTGCCATTTTTGTGCCTGGCGCGACGCCAAGTGGGAAAGGGTGGTTTTGAGGCTGAAGGCAGCAGGAAAGCCTGCAGCCCCCAGGTCTGTGGGGCTACGCAAGCTGTTCCCAAAGAGCTTTAGAACAAGCCACACTTTTCCCTGCTGGCTCTTTGGGCGTGGGACCAATCTCCAGAGATATGGCCATTTTTGTGCCTGGCACGGCGCCAAGTGGGAAAGGGTGGTTTTGAGGCCGAAGGCAGCAGGAAAGCCTGCAGCCCCCAGGTCTGTGGGGCTACGCAAGCGGTTCCCAAAGAGCTTTAGAACAAGGCATAGTTTTCCCTGCTGGCTCTTTGGGCGTGGGACCAATCTCCAGCCATATTGCCATTTTTGTGCCTGGCGCGACGCCAAGTGGGAAAGGGTGGTTTTGAGGCTGAAGGCAGCAGGAAAGCCTGCAGCCCCCAGGTCTGTCGGGCTACGCAACCGGTTCCGAAAGAGCTTTAGAACAAGCCACACTTTTCCCTGCTGGCTCTTTGGGCGTGGGACCAATCTCCAGAGATATGGCCATTTTTGTGCCTGGGGCGGCGCCAAGTGGGAAAGGGTGGTTTTGAGGCTGAAGGCAGCAGGAAAGCCTTCAGCCCCCAGGTCTTTGGGGCTACGCAAGCGGTTCCCAAAGAGCTTTAGAACAAGGCCTAGTTTTCCCTGCTGGCTCTTTGCGCGTGGGACCAATCTCCAGAGATATGGTCATTTTTGTGCCTGGCGCGGCGCGAAGTGGGAAAGGGTGGTTTTGAGGCTGAAGGCAGCAGGAAAGCCTGCAGCCCCCAGGTCTGTGGGGCTACGCAAGCGGTTCCCAAAGAGCTTTAGAACAAGGCCTAGTTTTCCCTGCTGGCTCTTTCGGCGTGGGACCCATCTCCAGCCATATGGCCATTTTTGTGCCTGTCACGGCGCCAAGTGGGAAAGGGTGGTTTTGAGGCTGAAGGCAGCAGGAAAGCCTGCAGCCCCCAGGGCTGTGGGGCTACGCAAGTCGTTCCCAAAGAGCTTTAGAACAAGCCACACGTTTCCCTGCTGGCTCTTTGGGCGTGGGACCAATCTCCAGACACATGGCCATTTTTGTGCCTGGCGCAGCGCCAAGTGGGAAAGGGTGGTTTTGAGGCTGAAGGCAGCAGGAAAGCCTGCAGCCCCCAGGTCTGTGGGGCTACGCAAGCGCTTTCCAAAGAGCTTAGAACAAGGCCTAGTTTTCCCTGCTGGCTCTTTGGGCGTGGGACCAATCTCCAGAGATATGGCCATTTTTGTGCCTGGCGCGGTAGCAAGTGGGAAAGGGTGGTTTTGAGGCTGAAGGCAGCAGGAAAGCCTGCAGCCCCCAGGTCTGTGGGGCTACGCAAGCGCTTCCCAAAGAGCTTTAGAACAAGGCATAGTTTTCCCTGCTGGCTCTTTGGGCGTGGGACCATTCTCCAGAGATATGGCCATTTTTGTGCCTGGCGCGGCGCCAAGTGGGAAAGGGTGGTTTTGAGGCTGAAGGCAGCAGGAAAGCCTGCAGCCCCCAGGTCTGTGGGGCTACGCAACCGGTTCCCAAAGAGCTTTAGAACAAGGCATAGTTTTCCCTGCTGGCTCTTTGGGCGTGGGACCAATCTCCAGAGATATGGCCATTTTTGTGCCTGGCGCGGCGCCAAGTGGGAAAGGGTGGTTTTGAGGCTGAAGGCAGCAGGAAAGCCTTCAGCCCCCAGGTCTGTGGGGCTACGCAAGCAGTTCCCAAAGAGCTTTAGAACAAGGCCTAGTTTTCCCTGCTGGCTCTTTGCGCGTGGGACCAATCTCCAGAGATATGGTCATTTTTGTGCCTGGCGCGGCGCGAAGTGGGAAAGGGTGGTTTTGAGGCTGAAGGCAGCAGGAAAGCCTGCAGCCCCCAGGTCTGTGGGGCTACGCAAGTCGTTCCCAAAGAGCTTTAGAACAAGCCACACGTTTCCCTGCTGGCTCTTTGGGCGTGGGACCAATCTCCAGACACATGGCCATTTTTGTGCCTGGCGCAGCGCCAAGTGGGAAAGGGTGGTTTTGAGGCTGAAGGCAGCAGGAAAGCCTGCAGCCCCCAGGTCTGTGGGGCTACGCAAGCGCTTTCCAAAGAGCTTAGAACAAGGCCTAGTTTTCCCTGCTGGCTCTTTGGGCGTGGGACCAATCTCCAGAGATATGGCCATTTTTGTGCCTGGCGCGGTAGCAAGTGGGAAAGGGTGGTTTTGAGGCTGAAGGCAGCAGGAAAGCCTGCAGCCCCCAGGTCTGTGGGGCTACGCAAGCGGTTCCCAAAGAGCTTTAGAACAAGGCATAGTTTTCCCTGATGGCTCTTTGGGCGTGGGACCATTCTCCAGAGATATGGCCATTTTTGTGCCTGGCGCGGCGCCAAGTGGGAAAGGGTGGTTTTGAGGCTGAAGGTAGCAGGAAAGCCTGCAGCCCCCAGGTCTGTGGGGCTACGCAAGCGGTTCCCAAAGAGCTTTAGAACAAGGCATAGTTTTCCCTGCTGGCTCTTTGGGCGTGGGACCAATCTCCAGAGATATGGCCATTTTTGTGCCTGGCGCGGCGCCAAGTGGGAAAGGGTGGTTTTGAGGCTGAAGGCAGCAGGAATCCTTCAGCCCCCAGGTCTGTGGGGCTACGCAAGCGGTTCCCAAAGAGCTTTAGAACAAGGCCTAGTTTTCCCTGCTGGCTCTTTGCGCGTGGGACCAATCTCCAGAGATATGGTCATTTTTGTGCCTGGCGCGGCGCGAAGTGGGAAAGGGTGGTTTTGAGGCTGAAGGCAGCAGGAAAGCCTGCAGCCCCCAGGTCTGTGGGGCTACACAAGCGGTTCCCAAAGAGCTTTAGAACAAGGCATAGTTTTCCCTGCTGGCTCTTTGGGCGTGGGACCCATCTCCAGCCATATGGCCATTTTTGTGCCTGTCACGGCGCCAAGTGGGAAAGGGTGGTTTTGAGGCTGAAGGCAGCAGGAAAGCCTGCAGCCCCCAGGGCTGTGGGGCTACGCAAGTGGTTCCCAAAGAGCTTTAGAACAAGCCACACTTTTCCCTGCTGGCTCTTTGGGCGTGGGACCAATCTCCAGACACATGGCCATTTTTGTGCCTGGCGCAGCGCCAAGTGGGAAAGGGTGGTTTTGAGGCTGAAGGCAGCAGGAAAGCCTGCAGCCCCCAAGTGTGTGGGGCTACGCAAGCGCTTCCCAAAGAGCTTAGAACAAGGCCTAGTTTTCCCTGCTGGCTCTTTGGGCGTGGGACCAATCTCCAGAGATATGGCCAATTTTGTGCCTGGCACGGCGCCAAGTGGGAAAGGGTGGTTTTGAGGCTGAAGGCAGCAGGAAAGCCTGCAGCCCCCAGGTCTGTGGGGCTACGCAAGCGGTTCCCAAAGAAGTTAGAACAAGCCACAGTTTTCCCTGCTGGCTCTTTGGGCGTGGGACCAATCTCCAGATACATGGCCATTTTTGTGCCTGTCACGGAGCCAAGTGGGAAAGGGTGTTTTTGAGGCTGAAGGCAGCAGGAAAGCCTGCAGCCCCCAGGTCTGTGGGGCTACGCAAGCGGTTCCCAAAGAGCTTTAGAACAAGGCCTAGTTTACCCTGGTGGCTCTTTGGGCGTGGGACCAATCTCCAGAGATATGGCCATTTTTGTGCCTGGCGCGGCACCAAGTGGGAAAGGGTGGTTTTGAGGCTGAAGGCAGCAAGAAAGCCTGCAGCCCCCAGGTCTGTGGGGCTACGCAAGCGGTTCCCAAAGAGCTTTAGAACAAGCCACAGTTTTCCCTGCTGGCTCTTTGGGCGTGGGACCAATCTCCAGCCATATTGCCATTTTTGTGCCTGGCGCCGCGCCAAGTGGGAAAGGGTGGTTTTGAGGCTGAAGGCAGCAGGAAAGCCTGCAGCCCCCAGGTCTGTGGGGCTACGCAAGCGGTTCCCAAAGAGCTTTAGAACAAGCCACACTTTTCCCTGCTGGCTCTTTGGGCGTGGGACCAATCTCCAGACATATGGCCATTTTTGTGAATGGCGCGGCACCAAGTGGGAAAGGGTGGTTTTGAGGCTGAAGGCAGCAGGAAAGCCTGCAGCCCCCAGGTCTGTGGGGCTACGCAAGTGGTTCCCAAAGAGCTTTAGAACAAGCCACACTTTTCCCTGCTGGCTCTTTGGGCGTGGGAGCCATCTCGAGCCATATTGCCATTTTTGTGCCTGGCGCGGCGCGAAGTGGGAAAGGGTGGTTTTGAGGCTGAAGGCAGCAGGAAAGCCTGCAGCCCCCAGGTGTGTGGGGCTACACAAGCGGTTCCCAAAGAGCTTTAGAACAAGCCACACTTTTCCCTGCTGGCTCTTTAGGCGTGGGACCAATCTCCAGAGATATGGCCATTTTTGTGCCTGGCACGGCGCCAAGTGGGAAAGGGTGGTTTTGAGGCCGAAGGCAGCAGGAAAGCCTGCAGCCCCCAGGTCTGTGGGGCTACGCAAGCGGTTCCCAAAGAGCTTTAGAACAAGGCATAGTTTTCCCTGCTGGCTCTTTGGGCGTGGGACCAATCTCCAGAGATATGGCCATTTTTGTGCCTGTCACGGCCCCAAGTGGCACATAGCGGTATTGAGGCTGAAGGCAGCAGGAAAGCCTGCAGCCCCCAGGTCTGTGGGGCTACGCAAGCGCTTCCCAAAGAGCTTTAGAACAAGGCTTATTTTTCCCTGCTGGCTCTTTGGGCGTGGGACCAATCTCCAGAGATATGGCCATTTTTGTGCCTGGCGCGGCGCCAAGTGGGAAAGGGTGGTTTTGAGGCTGAAGGCAGCAGGAAACCCTGCAGCCCCCAGGTCTGTGGGGCTACGCAAGCGGTTCCCAAAGAGCTTTAGAACAAGGCATAGTTTTCCCTGCTGGCTCTTTGGGCGTGGGACCCATCTCCAGCCATATGGCCATTTTTGTGCCTGTCACGGCGCCAAGTGGGAAAGGGTGGTTTTGAGGCTGAAGGCAGCAGGAAAGCCTGCAGCCCCCAGGGCTGTGGGGCTACGCAAGTGGTTCCCAAAGAGCTTTAGAACAAGGAACACTTTTCCCTGCTGGCTCTTTGGGCGTGGGACCATTCTCCAGAGATATGGCCATTTTTGTGCCTGGCGCGGCCCCAAGTGGGAAAGGGTGGTTTTGAGGCTGAAGGCAGCAGGAAAGCCTGCAGCCCCCAGGTCTGTGGGGCTACACAAGCCGTTCCCAAAGAGCTTTAGAACAAGGCCTAGTTTACCCTGCTGGCTCTTTCGGCGTGGGACCAATCTCCAGACACATGGCCATTTTTGTGCGTGGCGCAGCGCCAAGTGGGAAAGGGTGGTTTTGAGGCTGAAGGCAGCAGGAAAGCCTGCAGCCCCCAGGTCTGTGGGGCTACGCAAGCGGTTCCCAAAGAGCTTAGAACAAGGCCTAGTTTTCCCTGCTGGCTCTTTGGGCGTGGGACCAATCTCCAGAGATATGGTCATTTTTGTGCCTGGCGCGGTAGTAAGTGGGAAAGGGTGGTTTTGAGGCTGAAGGCAGCAGGAAAGCCTGCAGCCCCCAGGTCTGTGGGGCTACGCAAGCAGTTCCCAAAGAGCTTTAGAACAAGGCCTAGTTTTCCCTGCTGGCTCTTTGGGCGTTGGACCAATCTCCAGCCATATTGCCATTTTTGTGCCTGGCGCGACGCCAAGTGGGAAAGGGTGGTTTTGAGGCTGAAGGCAGCAGGAAAGCCTGCAGCCCCCAGGTCTGTGGGGCTACGCAAGCGGTTCCCAAAGAAGTTTGAACAAGCCACACTTTTCCCTGCTGGCTCTTTGGGCGTGGGACCAATCTCCAGATACATGGCCATTTTTGTGCCTGGCACGGCGCCAAGTGGGAAAGGGTGGTTTTGAGGCTGAAGGCAGCAGGAAAGCCTGCAGCCCCCAGGTCTGTGGGGCTACGCAAGCGGTTCCCAAAGAGCTTTAGAACAAGCCACACTTTTCCCTGCTGGCTCTTTGGGCGTGGGACCAATCTCCAGACATATGGCCATTTTTGTGCCTGGAGTGGCGCCAAGTGGGAAAGGGTGGTTTTGAGGCTGAAGGCAGCAGGAAAGCCTGCAGCCCCCAGGTCTGTGGGGCTACGCAAGCGGTTCCAAAAGAGCTTTAGAACAAGGCATAGTTTTCCCTGCTGGCTCTTTGGGCGTGGGACCAATCTCCAGAGATATGGCCATTTTTGTGCCTGTCACGGCCCCAAGTGGCACAGAGCGGTATTGAGGCTGAAGGCAGCAGGAAAGCCTGCAGCCCCCAGGTCTGTGGGGCTACTCAAGCGGTTCCCAAAGAGCTTTAGAACAAGGCCTAGTTTACCCTGCTGGCTCTTTGGGCGTGGGACCAATCTCCAGAGATATGGCCATTTTTGTGCCTGTCAGGGCGCCAAGTGGGAAAGGGTGGTTTTGAGGCTGAAGGCAGCAGGAAAGCCTGCAGCCCCCAGGTCTGTGGGGCTACGCAAGCGGTTCCCAAAGAGCTTTAGAACAAGGCCTAGTTTTCCCTGCTGGCTCTTTGGGCGTGGGACCAATCTCCAGACACATGGCCATTTTTGTGCCTGGCACGGCGCCAAGTGGGAAAGGGTGGTTTTGAGGCTGAAGGCAGCAGGAAAGCCTGCAGCCCCCAGTTGTGTGGGGCTACGCAAGCGGTTCCCAAAGAGCTTTAGAACAAGGCCTAGTTTTCCCTGCTGGCTCTTTGGGCGTGGGACCAATCTCCAGACATATGGCCATTTTTGTGCCTGGCACGGCGCGAAGTGGGAAAGGGTGGTTTTGAGGCTGAAGGCAGCAGGAAAGCCTGCAGCCCCCAGGTCTGTGGGGCTACGCAAGCGGTTCCGAAAGAGCTTTAGAACAAGGCATAGTTTTCCCTGCTGGCTCTTTGGGCGTGGGACCCATCTCCAGACATATGGCCATTTTTGTGCCTGTCACGGCGCCAAGTGGGAAAAGGTGGTTTTGAGGCTGAAGGCAGCAGGAAAGCCTGCAGCCCCCAGGTCTGTGGGGCTACGCAAGCGGTTCCCAAAGAGCTTTAGAACAAGGCCTATTTTACCCTGCTGGCTCTTTGGGCGTGGGACCAATCTCCAGAGATATGGCCATTTTTGTGCCTGGCGCGGCACCAAGTGGGAAAGGGTGGTTTTGAGGCTGAAGGCAGCAGGAAAGCCTGCAGCCCCCAGGTCTGTGGGGCTACGCAAGCGGTTCCCAAAGAGCTTTAGAACAAGGCCTAGTTTTCCCTGCTGGCTCTTTGGGCGTGGGACCAATCTCCAGAGATATGGCCATTTTTGTGCCTGGCGCGGCACCAAGTGGGAAAGGGTGGTTTTGAGGCTGAAGGCAGCAGGAAAGCCTGCAGCCCCCAGGTCTGTCGGGCTACGCAAGCGGTTCCCAAAGAATTTAGAACAAGCCACAGTTTTCCCTGCTGGCTCTTTGGGCGTGGGACCAATCTCCAGACACATGGTCATTTTTGTGCCTGGGGCGGCGCCAAGTGGGAAAGGGTGGTTTTGAGGCTGAAGGCAGCAGGAAAGCCTGCAGCCCCCAGGTCTGTGGGGCTACACAAGCGGTTCCCAAAGAGCTTTAGAACAAGGCCTAGTTTTCCCTGCTGGCTCTTTGGGCGTGGGACCCATCTCCAGCCATATGGCCATTTTTGTGCCTGTCACGGCGCCAAGTGGGAAAGGGTGGTTTTGAGGCTGAAGGCAGCAGGAAAGCCTGCAGCCCCCAGGGCTGTGGGGCTACGCAAGTGGTTCCCAAAGAGCTTTAGAACAAGCCACACTTTTCCCTGCTGGCTCTTTGGGCGTGGGACCAATCTCCAGACACATGGCCATTTTTGTGCCTGGCGCGGCGCCAAGTGGGAAAGGGTGGTTTTGAGGCTGAAGGCAGCAGGAAAGCCTGCAGCCCCCAGGTCTGTGGGGCTACGCAAGCGCTTCCCAAAGAGCTTAGAACAAGGCCTAGTTTTCCCTGCTGGCTCTTTGGGCGTGGGACCAATCTCCAGAGATATGGCCATTTTTGTGCCTGGCACGGCGCCAAGTGGGAAAGGGTGGTTTTGAGGCTGAAGGCAGCAGGAAAGCCTGCAGCCCCCAGGTCTGTGGGGCTACGCAAGCGGTTCCCAAAGAAGTTAGAACAAGCCACAGTTTTCCCTGCTGGCTCTTTGGGCGTGGGACCAATCTCCAGATACATGGCCATTTTTGTGCCTGTCACGGAGCCAAGTGGGAAAGGGTGGTTTTGAGGCTGAAGGCAGCAGGAAAGCCTGCAGCCCCCAGGTCTGTGGGGCTACGCAAGCGGTTCCCAAAGAGCTTTAGAACAAGGCCTAGTTTACCCTGCTTGCTCTTTGGGCGTGGGACCAATCTCCAGAGATATGGCCATTTTTGTGCCTGGCGCGGCACGAAGTGGGAAAGGGTGGTTTTGAGGCTGAAGGCAGCAAGAAAGCCTGCAGCCCCCAGGTCTGTGGGGCTACGCAAGCGGTTCCCAAAGAGCTTTAGAACAAGCCACAGTTTTCCCTGCTGGCTCTTTGGGCGTGGGACCATTCTCCAGCCATATTGCCATTTTTGTGCCTGGCGCCGCGCCAAGTGGGAAAGGGTGGTTTTGAGGCTGAAGGCAGCAGGAAAGCCTGCAGCCCCCAGGTCTGTGGGGCTACGCAAGCGCTTCCCAAAGAGCTTTAGAACAAGGCATAGTTTTCCCTGCTGGCTCTTTGGGCGTGGGACCAATCTCCAGACATATGGCCATTTTTGTGCCTGGCGCGGCACCAAGTGGGAAAGGGTGGTTTTGAGGCTGAAGGCAGCAGGAAAGCCTGCAGCCCCCAGGTCTGTGGGGCTACGCAAGTGGTTCCCAAAGAGCTTTAGAACAAGCCACACTTTTCCCTGCTGGCTCTTTGGGCGTGGGAGCCATCTCGAGCCATATTGCCATTTTTGTGCCTGGCGCGGCGCCAAGTGGGAAAGGGTGGTTTTGAGGCTGAAGGCAGCAGGAAAGCCTGCAGCCCCCAGGTCTCTGGGGCTACACAAGCGGTTCCCAAAGAGCTTTAGAACAAGCCACACTTTTCCCTGCTGGCTCTTTAGGCGTGGGACCAATCTCCAGAGATATGGCCATTTTTGTGCCTGGCACGGCGCCAAGTGGGAAAGGGTGGTTTTGAGGCCGAAGGCAGCAGGAAAGCCTGCAGCCCCCAGGTCTGTGGGGCTACGCAAGCGGTTCCCAAAGAGCTTTAGAACAAGGCATAGTTTTCCCTGCTGGCTCTTTGGGCGTGGGACCAATCTCCAGAGATATGGCCATTTTTGTGCCTGTCACGGCCCCAAGTGGCACATAGCGGTATTGAGGCTGAAGGCAGCAGGAAAGCCTGCAGCCCCCAGGTCTGTGGGGCTACGCAAGCGCTTCCCAAAGAGCTTTAGAACAAGGCATAGTTTTCCCTGCTGGCTCTTTGGGCGTGGGACCAATCTCCAGAGATATGGCCATTTTTGTGCCTGGCGCGGCGCCAAGTGGGAAAGGGTGGTTTTGAGGCCGAAGGCAGCAGGAAAGCCTGCAGCCCCCAGGTCTGTCGGGCTACGCAAGCGGTTCCCAAAGAATTTAGAACAAGCCACAGTTTTCCCTGCTGGCTCTTTGGGCGTGGGACCAATCTCCAGACACATGGTCATTTTTGTGCCTGGGGCGGCGCCAAGTGGGAAAGGGTGGTTTTGAGGCTGAAGGCAGCAGGAAAGCCTGCAGCCCCCAGGTCTGTGGGGCTACACAAGCGGTTCCCAAAGAGCTTTAGAACAAGGCATAGTTTTCCCTGCTGGCTCTTTGGGCGTGGGACCCATCTCCAGCCATATGGCCATTTTTGTGCCTGTCACGGCGCCAAGTGGGAAAGGGTGGTTTTGAGGCTGAAGGCAGCAGGAAAGCCTGCAGCCCCCAGGGCTGTGGGGCTACGCAAGTGGTTCCCAAAGAGCTTTAGAACAAGCCACACTTTTCCCTGCTGGCTCTTTGGGCGTGGGACCAATCTCCAGACACATGGCCATTTTTGTGCCTGGCGCAGCGCCAAGTGGGAAAGGGTGGTTTTGAGGCTGAAGGCAGCAGGAAAGCCTGCAGCCCCCTGGTCTGTGGGGCTACGCAAGCGCTTCCCAAAGAGCTTAGAACAAGGCCTAGTTTTCCCTGCTGGCTCTTTGGGCGTGGGACCAATCTCCAGAGATATGGCCATTTTTGTGCCTGGCACGGCGCGAAGTGGGAAAGGGTGGTTTTGAGGCTGAAGGCAGCAGGAAAGCCTGCAGCCCCCAGGTCTGTGGGGCTACGCAAGCGGTTCCCAAAGAAGTTAGAACAAGCCACAGTTTTCCCTGCTGGCTCTTTGGGCGTGGGACCAATCTCCAGATACATGGCCATTTTTGTGCCTGTCACGGAGCCAAGTGGGAAAGGGTGGTTTTGAGGCTGAAGGCAGCAGGAAAGCCTGCAGCCCCCAGGTCTGTGGGGCTACGCAAGCGGTTCCCAAAGAGCTTTAGAACAAGGCATAGTTTACCCTGCTGGCTCTTTGGGCGTGGGACCAATCTCCAGAGATATGGCCATTTTTGTGCCTGGCGCGGCACGAAGTGGGAAAGGGTGGTTTTGAGGCTGAAGGCAGCAAGAAAGCCTGCAGCCCCCAGGTCTGTGGGGCTACGCAAGCGGTTCCCAAAGAGCTTTAGAACAAGCCACAGTTTTCCCTGCTGGCTCTTTGGGCGTGGGACCAATCTCCAGCCATATTGCCATTTTTGTGCCTGGCGCCGCGCCAAGTGGGAAAGGGTGGTTTTGAGGCTGAAGGCAGCAGGAAAGCCTGCAGCCCCCAGGTCTGTGGGGCTACGCAAGCGGTTCCCAAAGAGCTTTAGAACAAGCCACACTTTTCCCTGCTGGCTCTTTGGGCGTGGGACCAATCTCCAGACATATGGCCATTTTTGTGCCTGGCGCGGCACCAAGTGGGAAAGGGTGGTTTTGAGGCTGAAGGCAGCAGGAAAGCCTGCAGCCCCCAGGTCTGTGGGGCTACGCAAGTGGTTCCCAAAGAGCTTTAGAACAAGCCACACTTTTCCCTGCTGGCTCTTTGGGCGTGGGAGCCATCTCGAGCCATATTGCCATTTTTGTGCCTGGCGCGGCGCCAAGTGGGAAAGGGTGGTTTTGAGGCTGAAGGCAGCAGGAAAGCCTGCAGCCCCCAGGTCTCTGGGGCTACACAAGCGGTTCCCAAAGAGCTTTAGAACAAGCCACACTTTTCCCTGCTGGCTCTTTAGGCGTGGGACCAATCTCCAGAGATATGGCCATTTTTGTGCCTGGCACGGCGCCAAGTGGGAAAGGGTGGTTTTGAGGCCGAAGGCAGCAGGAAAGCCTGCAGCCCCCAGGTCTGTGGGGCTACGCAAGCCGTTCCCAAAGAGCTTTAGAACAAGGCATAGTTTTCCCTGCTGGCTCTTTGGGCGTGGGACCAATCTCCAGAGATATGGCCATTTTTGTGCCTGTCACGGCCCCAAGTGGCACATAGCGGTATTGAGGCTGAAGGCAGCAGGAAAGCCTGCAGCCCCCAGGTCTGTGGGGCTACGCAAGCGCTTCCCAAAGAGCTTTAGAACAAGGCATAGTTTTCCCTGCTGGCTCTTTGGGCGTGGGACCAATCTCCAGAGATATGGCCATTTTTGTGCCTGGCGCGGCGCCAAGTGGGAAAGGGTGGTTTTGAGGCTGAAGGCAGCAGGAAACCCTGCAGCCCCCAGGTCTGTGGGGCTACGCAAGCGGTTCCCAAAGAGCTTTAGAACAAGGCATAGTTTTCCCTGCTGGCTCTTTGGGCGTGGGACCCATCTCCAGCCATATGGCCATTTTTGTGCCTGTCACGGCGCCAAGTGGGAAAGGGTGGTTTTGAGGCTGAAGGCAGCAGGAAAGCCTGCAGCCCCCAGGGCTGTGGGGCTACGCAAGTGGTTCCCAAAGAGCTTTAGAACAAGGAACACTTTTCCCTGCTGGCTCTTTGGGCGTGGGACCATTCTCCAGAGATATGGCCATTTTTGTGCCTGGCGCGGCCCCAAGTGGGAAAGGGTGGTTTTGAGGCTGAAGGCAGCAGGAAAGCCTGCAGCCCCCAGGTCTGTGGGGCTACGCAAGCGGTTCCCAAAGAGCTTAGAACAAGGCCTAGTTTTCCCTGCTGGCTCTTTGGGCGTGGGACCAATCTCCAGAGATATGGTCATTTTTGTGCCTGGCGCGGTAGTAAGTGGGAAAGGGTGGTTTTGAGGCTGAAGGCTGCAGGAAAGCCTGCAGCCCCCAGGTCTGTGGGGCTACGCAAGCAGTTCCCAAAGAGCTTTAGAACAAGGCCTAGTTTTCCCTGCTGGCTCTTTGGGCGTGGGACCAATCTCCAGCCATATTGCCATTTTTGTGCCTGGCGCGACGCCAAGTGGGAAAGGGTGGTTTTGAGGCTGAAGGCAGCAGGAAAGCCTGCAGCCCCCAGGTCTGTGGGGCTACGCAAGCGGTTCCCAAAGAAGTTTGAACAAGCCACACTTTTCCCTGCTGGCTCTTTGGGCGTGGGACCAATCTCCAGATACATGGCCATTTTTGTGCCTGGCACGGCGCCAAGTGGGAAAGGGTGGTTTTGAGGCTGAAGGCAGCAGGAAAGCCTGCAGCCCCCAGGTCTGTGGGGCTACGCAAGCGGTTCCCAAAGAGCTTTAGAACAAGGCCTAGTTTACCCTGCTGGCTCTTTGGGCGTGGGACCAATCTCCAGAGATATGGCCATTTTTGTGCCTGGCGCAGCACCAAGTGGGAAAGGGTGGTTTTGAGGCTGAAGGCAGCAGGAAAGCCTGCAGCCCCCAGGTCTCTGGGGCTACGCAAGCGGTTCCCAAAGAGCTTTAGAACAAGCCACACTTTTCCCTGCTGGCTCTTTGGGCGTGGGACCAATCTCCAGACATATGGCCATTTTTGTGCCTGGAGTGGCGCCAAGTGGGAAAGGGTGGTTTTGAGGCCGAAGGCAGCAGGAAAGCCTGCAGCCCCCAGGTCTGTGGGGCTACGCAAGCGGTTCCCAAAGAGCTTTAGAACAAGGCCTAGTTTTCCCTGCTGGCTCTTTGGGCGTGGGACCAATCTCCAGAGATATGGCCATTTTTGTGCCTGGCGCGGCACCAAGTGGGAAAGGGTGGTTTTGAGGCTGAAGGCAGCAGGAAAGCCTGCAGCCCCCAGGTCTGTGGGGCTACGCAAGCGGTTCCCAAAGAATTTAGAACAAGCCACAGTTTTCCCTGCTGGCTCTTTGGGCGTGGGACCAATCTCCAGACACATGGTCATTTTTGTGCCTGGTGCGGCGCCAAGTGGGAAAGGGTGGTTTTGAGGCTGAAGGCAGCAGGAAAGCCTGCAGCCCCCAGGTCTGTGGGGCTACGCAAGTGGTTCCCAAAGAGCTTTAGAACAAGGCATAGTTTTCCCTGCTGGCTCTTTGGGCGTGGGACCCATCTCCAGCCATATGGCCATTTTTGTGCCTGTCACGGCGCCAAGTGGGAAAGGGTGGTTTTGAGGCTGAAGGCAGCAGGAAAGCCTGCAGCCCCCAGGTCTGCGGGGCTACGCAAGCGGTTCCCAAAGAGCTTTAGAACAAGGCCTATTTTACCCTGCTGGCTCTTTGGGCGTGGGACCAATCTCCAGAGATATGGCCATTTTTGTGCCTGGCGCGGCACCAAGTGGGAAAGGGTGGTTTTGAGGCTGAAGGCAGCAGGAAAGCCTGCAGCCCCCAGGTCTGTGGGGCTACGCAAGCGGTTCCCAAAGAGCTTTAGAACAAGGCCTAGTTTTCCCTGCTGGCTCTTTGGGCGTGGGACCAATCTCCAGAGATATGGCCATTTTTGTGCCTGGCGCGGCACCAAGTGGGAAAGGGTGGTTTTGAGGCTGAAGGCAGCAGGAAAGCCTGCAGCCCCCAGGTCTGTGGGGCTACGCAAGCGGTTCCCAAAGAGCTTTAGAACAAGCCACAGTTTTCCCTGCTGGCTCTTTGGGCGTGGGACCAATCTCCAGACACATGGTCATTTTTGTGCCTGGGGCGGCGCCAAGTGGGAAAGGGTGGTTTTGAGGCTGAAGGCAGCAGGAAAGCCTGCAGCCCCCAGGTCTGTGGGGCTACGCAAGCGGTTCCCAAAGAGCTTTAGAACAAGGCCTAGTTTTCCCTGCTGGCTCTTTGGGCGTGGGACCAATCTCCAGAGATATGGCCATTTTTGTGCCTGGCGCGGCACCAAGTGGGAAAGGGTGGTTTTGAGGCTGAAGGCAGCAGGAAAGCCTGCAGCCCCCAGGTCTCTGGGGCTACGCAAGCGGTTCCCAAAGGGCTTTAGAACAAGCCACACTTTTCCCTGCTGGCTCTTTGGGCGTGGGACCAATCTCCAGACATATGGCCATTTTTGTGCCTGGCGTGGCTCCAAGTGGGAAAGGGTGATTTTGAGGCTGAAGGCAGCAGGAAAGCCTGCAGCCCCCAGGTCTGTGGGGCTACGCAAGCGCTTCCCAAAGAGCTTTAGAACAAGGCATAGTTTTCCCTGCTGGCTCTTTGGGCGTGGGACCAATCTCCAGACATATGGCCATTTTTGTGCCTGGCACGGCGCGAAGTGGGAAAGGGTGGTTTTGAGGCTGAAGGCAGCAGGAAAGCCTGCAGCCCCCAGGTCTGTGGGGCTACGCAAGCGGTTCCGAAAGAGCTTTAGAACAAGGCATAGTTTTCCCTGCTGGCTCTTTGGGCGTGGGACCAATCTCCAGCCATATGGCCATTTTTGTGCCTGTCACGGCGCCAAGTGGGAAAGGGTGGTTTTGAGGCTGAAGGCAGCAGGAAAGCCTGCAGCCCCCAGGTCTGCGGGGCTACGCAAGCGGTTCCCAAAGAGCTTTAGAACAAGGCCTATTTTACCCTGCTGGCTCTTTGGGCGTGGGACCAATCTCCAGCCATATGGCCATTTTTGTGCCTGGAGTGGCGCCAAGTGGGAAAGGGTGGTTTTGAGGCCGAAGGCAGCAGGAAAGCCTGCAGCCCCCAGGTCTGTGGGGCTACGCAAGCGGTTCCAAATGAGCTTTAGAACAAGGCCTAGTTTTCCCTGCTGGCTCTTTGGGCGTGGGACCAATCTCCAGAGAGATGGCCATTTTTGTGCCTGGCACGGCGCCAAGTGGGAAAGGGTGGTTTTGAGGCTGAAGGCAGCAGGAAAGCCTGCAGCCCCCAGGTGTGTGGGGCTACGCAAGCGGTTCCCAAAGAGCTTTAGAACAAGTCATAATTTTCCCTGCTGGCTCTTTGGGCGTGGGACCAATCTCCAGCCATATGGCCATTTTTGTGCCTGTCAGGGCGCCAAGTGGGAAAGGGTGGTTTTGAGGCTGAAGGCAGCAGGAAAGCCTGCAGCCCCCAGGTCTGTGGGGCTAGGCAAGCGGTTCCCAAAGAGCTTTAGAACAAGGCCTAGTTTTCCCTGCTGGCTCTTTGGGCGTGGGACCAATCTCCAGAGAGATGGCCATTTTTGTGCCTGGCACGGCGCCAAGTGGGAAAGGGTGGTTTTGAGGCTGAAGGCAGCAGGAAAGCCTGCAGCCCCCAGGTGTGTGGGGCTACGCAAGCGGTTCCCAAAGAGCTTTAGAACAAGTCATAATTTTCCCTGCTGGCTCTTTGGGCGTGGGACCAATCTCCAGCCATATGGCCATTTTTGTGCCTGTCACGGCGCCAAGTGGCAAAGGGTGGTTTTGAGGCTGAAGGCAGCAGGAAAGCCTGCAGCCCCCAGGTCTTTGGGGCTACGCAAGCGGTTCCCAAAGAGCTTTAGAACAAGGCCTATTTTACCCTGCTGGCTCTTTGGGCGTGGGACCAATCTCCAGAGATATGGCCATTTTTGTGCCTGGCGCGGCACCAAGTGGGAAAGGGTGGTTTTGAGGCTGAAGGCAGCAGGAAAGCCTGCAGCCCCCAGGTCTGTGGGGCTACGCAAGCGGTTCCCAAAGAGCTTTAGAACAAGGCCTAGTTTTCCCTGCTGGCTCTTTGGGCGTGGGACCAATCTCCAGAGATATGGCCATTTTTGTGCCTGGCGCGGCACCAAGTGGGAAAGGGTGGTTTTGAGGCTGAAGGCAGCAGGAAAGCCTGCAGCCCCCAGGTCTGTGGGGCTACGCAAGCGGTTCCCAAAGAATTTAGAACAAGCCACAGTTTTCCCTGCTGGCTCTTTGGGCGTGGGACCAATCTCCAGACACATGGTCATTTTTGTGCCTGGGGCGGCGCCAAGTGGGAAAGGGTGGTTTTGAGGCTGAAGGCAGCAGGAAAGCCTGCAGCCCCCAGGTCTGTGGGGCTACGCAAGCGGTTCCCAAAGAGCTTTAGAACAAGGCCTAGTTTTCCCTGCTGGCTCTTTGGGCGTGGGACCAATCTCCAGAGATATGGCCATTTTTGTGCCTGGCGCGGCACCAAGTGGGAAAGGGTGGTTTTGAGGCTGAAGGCAGCAGGAAAGCCTGCAGCCCCCAGGTCTCTGGGGCTACGCAAGCGGTTCCCAAAGGGCTTTAGAACAAGCCACACTTTTCCCTGCTGGCTCTTTGGGCGTGGGACCAATCTCCAGCCATATGGCCATTTTTGTGCCTGGCGTGGCTCCAAGTGGGAAAGGGTGATTTTGAGGCTGAAGGCAGCAGGAAAGCCTGCAGCCCCCAGGTCTGTGGGGCTACGCAAGCGGTTCCGAAAGAGCTTTAGAACAAGGCATAGTTTTCCCTGCTGGCTCTTTGGGCGTGGGACCAATCTCCAGCCACATGGCCATTTTTGTGCCTGTCACGGCGCCAAGTGGGAAAGGGTGGTTTTGAGGCTGAAGGCAGCAGGAAAGCCTGCAGCCCCCAGGTCTGCGGGGCTACGCAAGCGGTTCCCAAAGAGCTTTAGAACAAGGCCTATTTTACCCTGCTGGCTCTTTGGGCGTGGGACCAATCTCCAGAGATATGGCCATTTTTGTGCCTGGCGCGGCACCAAGTGGGAAAGGGTGGTTTTGAGGCTGAAGGCAGCAGGAAAGCCTGCAGCCCCCAGGTCTGTGGGGCTACGCAAGCGGTTCCCAAAGAGCTTTAGAACAAGGCATAGTTTTCCCTGCTGGCTCTTTGGGCGTGGGACCAATCTCCAGAGATATGGCCATTTTTGTGCCTGGCGCGGCGCCAAGTGGGAAAGGGTGGTTTTGAGGCTGAAGGCAGCAGGAAAGCCTGCAGCCCCCAGGTCTGTGGGGCTACGCAAGCGGTTCCCAAAGAAGTTAGAACAAGGCCTAGTTTTCCCTGCTGGCTCTTTGGGCGTGGGACCAATCTCCAGACACATGGCCATTTTTGTGCCTGGCGCGGCGCCAAGTGGGAAAGGGTGGTTTTGAGGCTGAAGGCAGCAGGAAAGCCTGCAGCCCCCAGGTCTGTGGGGCTACGCAAGCGGTTCCCAAAGAGCTTTAGAACAAGGCATAGTTTTCCCTGCTGGCTCTTTGGGCGTGGGACCAATCTCCAGCCATATGGTCATTTTTGTGCCTGGCGCAGCACCAAGTGGGAAAGGGTGGTTTTGAGGCTGAAGGCAGCAGGAAAGCCTGCAGCCCCCAGGTCTGTGGGGCTACGCAAGCGGTTCCCAAAGAGCTTTAGAACAAGGCCTAGTTTTCCCTGCTGGCTCTTTGGGCGTGGGAGCCATCTCCAGCCATATTGCCATTTTTGTGCCTGGCGCGGCGCCAAGTGGGAAAGGGTGGTTTTGAGGCTGAAGGCAGCAGGAAAGCCTGCAGCCCCCAGGTCTGTGGGGCTACGCAAGCGGTTCCCAAAGAGCTTTAGAACAAGGCCTAGTTTACCCTGCTGGCTCTTTGGGCGTGGGACCAATCTCCAGAGATATGGCCATTTTTGTGCCTGTCAGGGCGCCAAGTGGGAAAGGGTGGTTTTGAGGCTGAAGGCAGCAGGAAAGCCTGCAGCCCCCAGGTCTGTGGGGCTACGCAAGCGGTTCCCAAAGAGCTTTAGAACAAGGCCTAGTTTTCCCTGCTGGCTCTTTGGGCGTGGGACCAATCTCCAGAGAGATGGCCATTTTTGTGCCTGGCGCGGCGCCAAGTGGGAAAGGGTGGTTTTGAGGCTGAAGGCAGCAGGAAAGCCTGCAGCCCCCAGGTCTCTGGGGCTACGCAAGCGGTTCCCAAAGGGCTTTAGAACAAGCCACACTTTTCCCTGCTGGCTCTTTGGGCGTGGGACCAATCTCCAGACATATGGCCATTTTTGTGCCTGGCGTGGCTCCAAGTGGGAAAGGGTGATTTTGAGGCTGAAGGCAGCAGGAAAGCCTGCAGCCCCCAGGTCTGTGGGGCTACGCAAGCGGTTCCCAAAGAGCTTTAGAACAAGGCATAGTTTTCCCTGCTGGCTCTTTGGGCGTGGGACCAATCTCCAGACATATGGCCATTTTTGTGCCTGGCACGGCGCGAAGTGGGAAAGGGTGGTTTTGAGGCTGAAGGCAGCAGGAAAGCCTGCAGCCCCCAGTTGTGTGGGGCTACGCAAGCGGTTCCGAAAGAGCTTTAGAACAAGGCATAGTTTTCCCTGCTGGCTCTTTGGGCGTGGGACCAATCTCCAGCCATATGGCCATTTTTGTGCCTGTCACGGCGCCAAGTGGGAAAGGGTGGTTTTGAGGCTGAAGGCAGCAGGAAAGCCTGCAGCCCCCAGGTCTGCGGGGCTACGCAAGCGGTTCCCAAAGAGCTTTAGAACAAGGCCTATTTTACCCTGCTGGCTCTTTGGGCGTGGGACCAATCTCCAGAGATATGGCCATTTTTGTGCCTGGCGCGGCACCAAGTGGGAAAGGGTGGTTTTGAGGCTGAAGGCAGCAGGAAAGCCTGCAGCCCCCAGGTCTGTGGGGCTACGCAAGCGGTTCCCAAAGAGCTTTAGAACAAGGCATAGTTTTCCCTGCTGGCTCTTTGGGCGTGGGACCAATCTCCAGACATATGGCCATTTTTGTGCCTGGCGCGGCACCAAGTGGGAAAGGGTGGTTTTGAGGCTGAAGGCAGCAGGAAAGCCTGCAGCCCCCAGGTCTGTCGGGCTACGCAAGCGGTTCCCAAAGAAGTTAGAACAAGCCACAGTTTTCCCTGCTGGCTCTTTGGGCGTGGGACCAATCTCCAGACACATGGCCATTTTTGTGCCTGGCGCGGCGCCAAGTGGGAAAGGGTGGTTTTGAGGCTGAAGGCAGCAGGAAAGCCTGCAGCCCCCAGGTCTGTGGGGCTACGCAAGCGGTTCCCAAAGAGCTTTAGAACAAGGCATAGTTTTCCCTGCTGGCTCTTTGGGCGTGGGACCAATCTCCAGCCATATGGTCATTTTTGTGCCTGGCGCAGCACCAAGTGGGAAAGGGTGGTTTTGAGGCTGAAGGCAGCAGGAAAGCCTGCAGCCCCCAGGTCTGTGGGGCTACGCAAGCGGTTCCCAAAGAGCTTTAGAACAAGCCACACTTTTCCCTGCTGGCTCTTTGGGCGTGGGAGCCATCTCCAGCCATATTGCCATTTTTGTGCCTGGCGCGGCGCCAAGTGGGAAAGGGTGGTTTTGAGGCTGAAGGCAGCAGGAAAGCCTGCAGCCCCCAGGTCTGTGGGGCTACGCAAGCGGTTCCCAAAGAGCTTTAGAACAAGGCATAGTTTTCCCTGCTGGCTCTTTGGGCGTGGGACCAATCTCCAGAGATATGGCCATTTTTGTGCCTGTCACGGCGCCAAGTGGCACATAGCGGTATTGAGCCTGAAGGCAGCAGGAAAGCCTGCAGCCCCCAGGTCTGTGGGGCTACGCAAGCGGTTCCCAAAGAGCTTTAGAACAAGGCCTAGTTTACCCTGCTGGCTCTTTGGGCGTAGGAGCCATCTCCAGCCATATTGCCATTTTTGTGCCTGGCGCGGCGCCAAGTGGGAAAGGGTGGTTTTGAGGCTGAAGGCAGCAGGAAAGCCTGCAGCCCCCAGGTCTGTGGGGCTACGCAAGCGGTTCCCAAAGAGCTTTAGAACAAGGCCTAGTTTACCCTGCTGGCTCTTTGGGCGTGGGACCAATCTCCAGAGATATGGCCATTTTTGTGCCTGTCAGGGCGCCAAGTGGGAAAGGGTGGTTTTGAGGCTGAAGGCAGCAGGAAAGCCTGCAGCCCCCAGGTCTGTGGGGCTACGCAAGCGGTTCCCAAAGAGCTTTAGAACAAGGCCTAGTTTTCCCTGCTGGCTCTTTGGGCGTGGGACCAATCTCCAGAGAGATGGCCATTTTTGTGCCTGGCGCGGCGCCAAGTGGGAAAGGGTGGTTTTGAGGCTGAAGGCAGCAGGAAAGCCTGCAGCCCCCAGGTCTGTGGGGCTACGCAAGCGGTTCCCAAAGAGCTTTAGAACAAGCCACACTTTTCCCTGCTGGCTCTTTGGGCGTGGGACCAATCTCCAGACACATGGCCATTTTTGTGCCTGGCGTGGCGCCAAGTGGGAAAGGGTGGTTTTGAGGCCGAAGGCAGCAGGAAAGCCTGCAGCCCCCAGGTCTGTGGGGCTACGCAAGCGGTTCCCAAAGAGCTTTAGAACAAGGCATAGTTTTCCCTGCTGGGTCTTTGGGCGTGGGACCAATCTCCAGACATATGGCCATTTTTGTGCCTGGCACGGCGCGAAGTGGGAAAGGGTGGTTTTGAGGCTGAAGGCAGCAGGAAAGCCTGCAGCCCCCAGTTGTGTGGGGCTACGCAAGCGGTTCCGAAAGAGCTTTAGAACAAGGCATAGTTTTCCCTGCTGGCTCTTTGGGCGTGGGACCCATCTCCAGCCATATGGCCATTTTTGTGCCTGGGGCGGCGCCAAGTGGGAAAGGGTGGTTTTGAGGCTGAAGGCAGCAGGAAAGCCTGCAGCCCCCAGGTCTGCGGGGCTACGCAAGCGGTTCCCAAAGAGCTTTAGAACAAGGCCTATTTTACCCTGCTGGCTCTTTGGGCGTGGGACCAATCTCCAGAGATATGGCCATTTTTGTGCCTGGCGCGGCACCAAGTGGGAAAGGGTGGTTTTGAGGCTGAAGGCAGCAGGAAAGCCTGCAGCCCCCAGGTCTGTGGGGCTACGCAAGCGGTTCCCAAAGAGCTTTAGAACAAGGCCTAGTTTTCCCTGCTGGCTCTTTCGGCGTGGGACCAATCTCCAGAGATATGGCCATTTTTGTGCCTGGCGCGGCGCCAAGTGGGAAAGGGTGGTTTTGAGGCTGAAGGCAGCAGGAAAGCCTGCAGCCCCCACGTCTGTCGGGCTACGCAAGCGGTTCCCAAAGAAGTTAGAACAAGCCACATTTTTCCCTGCTGGCTCTTTGGGCGTGGGACCAATCTCCAGACACATGGTCATTTTTGTGCCTGGGGCGGCGCCAAGTGGGAAAGGGTGGTTTTGAGGCTGAAGGCAGCAGGAAAGCCTGCAGCCCCCAGGTCTGTGGGGCTACGCAAGCGGTTCCCAAAGAGCTTTAGAACAAGGCCTAGTTTTCCCTGCTGGCTCTTTGGGCGTGGGACCAATCTCCAGAGATATGGCCATTTTTGTGCCTGGCGCGGCACCAAGTGGGAAAGGGTGGTTTTGAGGCTGAAGGCAGCAGGAAAGCCTGCAGCCCCCAGGTCTGTGGGGCTACGCAAGCGGTTCCCAAAGAGCTTTAGAACAAGCCACACTTTTCCCTGCTGGCTCTTTGGGCGTGGGACCAATCTCCAGACATATGGCCATTTTTGTGCCTGGCGTGGCTCCAAGTGGGAAAGGGTGGTTTTGAGGCCGAAGGCAGCAGGAAAGCCTGCAGCCCCCAGGTCTGTGTGGCTACGCAAGCGGTTCCGAAAGAGCTTTAGAACAAGGCATAGTTTTCCCTGCTGGCTCTTTGGGCGTGGGACCCATCTCCAGCCATATGGCCATTTTTGTGCCTGGCGCAGCACCAAGTGGGAAAGGGTGGTTTTGAGGCTGAAGGCAGCAGGAAAGCCTGCAGCCCCCAGGTCTGTGGGGCTACGCAAGCGGTTCCCAAAGAGCTTTAGAACAAGGCCTAGTTTACCCTGCTGGCTCTTTGGGCGTGGGACCAATCTCCAGACATATGGCCATTTTTGTGCCTGGCGCGGCACCAAGTGGGAAAGGGTGGTTTTGAGGCTGAAGGCAGCAGGAAAGCCTGCAGCCCCCAGGTCTGTGGGGCTACGCAAGCGGTTCCCAAAGAGCTTTAGAACAAGGCCTAGTTTTCCCTGCTGGCTCTTTGGGTGTGGGACCAATCTCCAGAGATATGGCCATTTTTGTGCCTGGCGCGGCACCAAGTGGGAAAGGGTGGTTTTGAGGCTGAAGGCAGCAGGAAAGCCTGCAGCCCCCAGGTCTGTCGGGCTACGCAAGCGGTTCCCAAAGAGCTTTAGAACAAGGCATAGTTTTCCCTGCTGGCTCTTTGGGCGTGGGACCAATCTCCAGACATATGGCCATTTTTGTGCCTGGCGCGGCGCGAAGTGGGAAAGGGTGGTTTTGAGGCTGAAGGCAGCAGGAAAGCCTGCAGCCCCCAGGTCTGTGGGGCTACGCAAGCGGTTCCCAAAGAGCTTTAGAACAAGGCCTAGTTTTCCCTGCTGGCTCTTTGGGCGTGGGACCAATCTCCAGACACATGGCCATTTTTGTGCCTGGCGCGGCGCCAAGTGGGAAAGGGTGGTTTTGAGGCTGAAGGCAGCAGGAAAGCCTGCAGCCCCCAGGTCTGTGGGGCTACGCAAGCGGTTCCCAAAGAGCTTTAGAACAAGCCACACTTTTCCCTGCTGGCTCTTTGGGCGTGGGAGCCATCTCCAGCCATATTGCCATTTTTGTGCCTGGGGCGGCGCCAAGTGGGAAAGGGTGGTTTTGAGGCTGAAGGCAGCAGGAAAGCCTGCAGCCCCCAGGTCTGTGGGGCTACGCAAGCGGTTCCCAAAGAGCTTTAGAACAAGGCATAGTTTTCCCTGCTGGCTCTTTGGGCGTGGGACCAATCTCCAGAGATATGGCCATTTTTGTGCCTGTCACGGCGCCAAGTGGCACATAGCGGTATTGAGGCTGAAGGCAGCAGGAAAGCCTGCAGCCCCCAGGTCTGTGGGGCTACGCAAGCGGTTCCCAAAGAGCTTTAGAACAAGGCCTAGTTTACCCTGCTGGCTCTTTGGGCGTGGGAGCCATCTCCAGCCATATTGCCATTTTTGTGCCTGGCGCGGCACCAAGTGGGAAAGGGTGGTTTTGAGGCTGAAGGCAGCAGGAAAGCCTGCAGCCCCCAGGTCTCTGGGGCTACGCAACCGGTTCTCAAAGAGCTTTAGAACAAGGCCTAGTTTTCCCTGCTGGCTCTTTGGGCGTGGGACCAATCTCCAGAGATATGGCCATTTTTGTGCCTGGCGCGGCGCGAAGTGGGAAAGGGTGGTTTTGAGGCTGAAGGCAGCAGGAAAGCCTGCAGCCCCCAGGTCTGTGGGGCTACGCAAGCGGTTCCCAAAGAGCTTTAGAACAAGGCATAGTTTTCCCTGCTGGCTCTTTGGGCGTGGGACCCATCTCCAGCCATATGGCCATTTTTGTGCCTGTCACGGCGCCAAGTGGGAAAGGGTGGTTTTGAGGCTGAAGGCAGCAGGAAAGCCTGCAGCCCCCAGGTCTTTGGGGCTACGCAAGCGGTTCCCAAAGAGCTTTAGAACAAGGCCTAGTTTACCCTGCTGGCTCTTTGGGCGTGGGACCAATCTCCAGAGATATGGCCATTTTTGTGCCTGGCGCGGCACCAAGTGGGAAAGGGTGGTTTTGAGGCTGAAGGCAGCAGGAAAGCCTGCAGCCCCCAGGTCTGTGGGGCTACGCAAGCGGTTCCCAAAGAAGTTAGAACAAGGCCTAGTTTTCCCTGCTGGCTCTTTGGGCGTGGGACCAATCTCCAGACACATGGCCATTTTTGTGCCTGGCGCAGCGCCAAGTGGGAAAGGGTGGTTTTGAGGCTGAAGGCAGCAGGAAAGCCTGCAGCCCCCAGGTCTGTGGGGCTACGCAAGCGGTTCCCAAAGAGCTTTAGAACAAGGCATAGTTTTCCCTGCTGGCTCTTTGGGCGTGGGACCAATCTCCAGCCATATGGCCATTTTTGTGCCTGGCGCAGCACCAAGTGGGAAAGGGTGGTTTTGAGGCTGAAGGCAGCAGGAAAGCCTGCAGCCCCCAGGTCTGTGGGGCTACGCAAGCGGTTCCCAAAGAGCTTTAGAACAAGCCACACTTTTCCCTGCTGGCTCTTTGGGCGTGGGAGCCATCTCCAGCCATATTGCCATTTTTGTGCCTGGCACGGCGCCAAGTGGGAAAGGGTGGTTTTGAGGCTGAAGGCAGCAGGAAAGCCTGCAGCCCCCAGGTCTGTGGGGCTACGCAAGCGGTTCCCAGAGAGCTTTAGAACAAGGCATAGTTTTCCCTGCTGGCTCTTTGGGCGTGGGACCAATCTCCAGAGATATGGCCATTTTTGTGCCTGGCGCGGCACCAAGTGGGAAAGGGTGGTTTTGAGGCTGAAGGCAGCAGGAAAGCCTGCAGCCCCCAGGTCTGTGGGGCTACGCAAGCGGTTCCCAAAGAAGTTAGAACAAGGCCTAGTTTTCCCTGCTGGCTCTTTGGGCGTGGGACCAATCTCCAGACACATGGCCATTTTTGTGCCTGGCGCGTCGCCAAGTGGGAAAGGGTGGTTTTGAGGCTGAAGGCAGCAGGAAAGCCTGCAGGCCCCAGGTCTGTGGGGCTACGCAAGCGGTTCCCAAAGAGCTTTAGAACAAGGCATAGTTTTCCCTGCTGGCTCTTTGGGCGTGGGACCAATCTCCAGCCATATGGCCATTTTTGTGCCTGGCGCAGCACCAAGTGGGAAAGGGTGGTTTTGAGGCTGAAGGCAGCAGGAAAGCCTGCAGCCCCCAGGTCTGTGGGGCTACGCAAGCGGTTCCCAAAGAGCTTTAGAACAAGCCACACTTTTCCCTGCTGGCTCTTTGGGCGTGGGAGCCATCTCCAGCCATATTGCCATTTTTGTGCCTGGCGCGGCGCCAAGTGGGAAAGGGTGGTTTTGAGGCTGAAGGCAGCAGGAAAGCCTGCAGCCCCCAGGTCTGTGGGGCTACGCAAGCGGTTCCCAAAGAGCTTTAGAACAAGGCATAGTTTTCCCTGCTGGCTCTTTGGGCGTGGGACCAATCTCCAGAGATATGGCCATTTTTGTGCCTGTCACGGCGCCAAGTGGCACATAGCGGTATTGAGCCTGAAGGCAGCAGGAAAGCCTGCAGCCCCCAGGTCTGTGGGGCTACGCAAGCGGTTCCCAAAGACCTTTAGAACAAGGCCTAGTTTTCCCTGCTGGCTCTTTGGGCGTGGGAGCCATCTCCAGCCATATTGCCATTTTTGTGCCTGGCGTGGCACCAAGTGGGAAAGGGTGGTTTTGAGGCTGAAGGCAGCAGGAAAGCCTGCAGCCCCCAGGTCTGTGGGGCTACGCAAGCGGTTCCCAAAGAGCTTTAGAACAAGGCCTAGTTTTCCCTGCTGGCTCTTTGGGCGTGGGACCCATCTCCAGCCATATGACCATTTTTGTGCCTGGGGCGGCGCCAAGTGGGAAAGGGTGGTTTTGAGGCTGAAGGCAGCAGGAAAGCCTGCAGCCCCCAGGTCTTTGGGGCTACGCAAGCGGTTCCCAAAGAGCTTTAGAACAAGGCCTAGTTTACCCTGCTGGCTCTTTGGGCGTGGGACCAATCTCCAGAGATATGGCCATTTTTGTGCCTGGCGCGGCACCAAGTGGGAAAGGGTGGTTTTGAGGCTGAAGGCAGCAGGAAAGCCTGCAGCCCCCAGGTCTGTGGGGCTACGCAAGCGGTTCCCAAAGAGCTTTAGAACAAGCCACACTTTTCCCTGCTGGCTCTTTGGGCGTGGGACCAATCTCCAGACATATGGCCATTTTTGTGCCTGGCGTGGCGCCAAGTGGGAAAGGGTGGTTTTGAGGCCGAAGGCAGCAGGAAAGCCTGCAGCCCCCAGGTCTGTGGGGCTACGCAAGCGGTTCCCAAAGAGCTTTAGAACAAGGCCTAGTTTTCCCTGCTGGCTCTTTGGGCGTGGGACCCATCTCCAGCCATATGGCCATTTTTGTGCCTGGCGCGGCACCAAGTGGGAAAGGGTGGTTTTGAGGCTGAAGGCAGCAGGAAAGCCTGCAGCCCCCAGGTCTGTGGGGCTACGCAAGCGGTTCCCAAAGAAGTTAGAACAAGGCCTAGTTTTCCCTGCTGGCTCTTTGGGCGTGGGACCATTCTCCAGAGATATGGCCATTTTTGTGCCTGGCGCGGCACCAAGTGGGAAAGGGTGGTTTTGAGGCTGAAGGCAGCAGGAAAGCCTGCAGCCCCCAGGTCTGTCGGGCTACGCAAGCGGTTCCCAAAGAAGTTAGAACAAGCCACAGTTTTCCCTGCTGGCTCTTTGGGCGTGGGACCAATCTCCAGACACATGGTCATTTTTGTGCCTGGGGCGGCGCCAAGTGGGAAAGGGTGGTTTTGAGGCTGAAGGCAGCAGGAAAGCCTGCAGCCCCCAGGTCTGTGGGGCTACGCAAGCGGTTCACAAAGAGCTTTAGAACAAGGCCTAATTTTCCCTGCTGGCTCTTTCGGCGTGGGACCAATCTCCAGACATATGGCCATTTTTGTGCCTGGCGTGGCTCCAAGTGGGAAAGGGTGGTTTTGAGGCCGAAGGCAGCAGGAAAGCCTGCAGCCCCCAGGTCTGTGGGGCTACGCAAGCGGTTCCCAAAGAGCTTTAGAACAAGGCCTAGTTTTCCCTGCTGGCTCTTTGGGCGTGGGACCAATCTCCAGACATATGGCCATTTTTGTGCCTGGCACGGCGCGAAGTGGGAAAGGGTGGTTTTGAGGCTGAAGGCAGCAGGAAAGCCTGCAGCCCCCAGGTGTGTGGGGCTACGCAAGCGGTTCCGAAAGAGCTTTAGAACAAGGCATAGTTTTCCCTGCTGGCTCTTTGGGAGTGGGACCCATCTCCAGCCATATGGCCATTTTTGTGCCTGTCACGGCGCCAAGTGGGAAAGGGTGGTTTTGAGGCTGAAGGCAGCAGGAAAGCCTGCAGCCCCCAGGTCTGTGGGGCTACGCAAGCGGTTCCCAAAGAGCTTTAGAACAAGGCCTATTTTACCCTGCTGGCTCTTTGGGCGTGGGACCAATCTCCAGAGATATGGCCATTTTTGTGCCTGGCGCGGCACCAAGTGGGAAAGGGTGGTTTTGAGGCTGAAGGCAGCAGGAAAGCCTGCAGCCCCCAGGTCTGTGGGGCTACGCAAGCGGTTCCCAAAGAGCTTTAGAACAAGCCACACTTTTCCCTGCTGGCTCTTTGGGCGTGGGACCAATCTCCAGAGATATGGCCATTTTTGTGCCTGGCGCGGCACCAAGTGGGAAAGGGTGGTTTTGAGGCTGAAGGCAGCAGGAAAGCCTGCAGCCCCCAGGTCTGTCGGGCTACGCAAGCGGTTCCCAAAGAAGTTAGAACAAGCCACAGTTTTCCCTGCTGGCTCTTTGGGCGTGGGACCAATCTCCAGACACATGGTCATTTTTGTGCCTGGCGGGGCGCCAAGTGGGAAAGGGTGGTTTTGAGGCTGAAGGCAGCAGGAAAGCCTGCAGCCCCCAGGTCTGTGGGGCTACGCAAGCGGTTCCCAAAGAGCTTTAGAACAAGGCCTAGTTTACCCTGCTGGCTCTTTGGGCGTGGGAGCCATCTCCAGAGATATGGCCATTTTTGTGCCTGGGGCGGCACCAAGTGGGAAAGGGTGGTTTTGAGGCTGAAGGCAGCAGGAAAGCCTGCAGCCCCCAGGTCTGTGGGGCTACGCAACCGGTTCCCAAAGAGCTTTAGAACAAGGCCTAGTTTTCCCTGCTGGCTCTTTGGGCGTGGGACCAATCTCCAGAGATATGGCCATTTTTGTGCCTGGCGCGGCACCAAGTGGGAAAGGGTGGTTTTGAGGCTGAAGGCAGCAGGAAAGCATGCAGCCCCCAGGTCTGTGGGGCTACGCAAGCGGTTCCCAAAGAGCTTTAGAACAAGGCCTAGTTTTCCCTGCTGGCTCTTTGGGCGTGGGACCAATCTCCAGCCATATTGCCATTTTTGTGCCTGGCGCGACGCCAAGTGGGAAAGGGTGGTTTTGAGGCTGAAGGCAGCAGGAAAGCCTGCAGCCCCCAGGTCTGTGGGGCTACGCAAGCGGTTCCCAAAGAAGTTAGAACAAGCCACACTATTCCCTGCTGGCTCTTTGGGCGTGGGACCAATCTCCAGATACATGGTCATTTTTGTGCCTGGCGCGGCGCCAAGTGGGAAAGGGTGGTTTTGAGGCTGAAGGCAGCAGGAAAGCCTGCAGCCCCCAGGTCTGTGGGGCTACGCAAGCGGTTCCCAAAGAAGTTAGAACAAGGCCTAGTTTTCCCTGCTGGCTCTTTGGGCGTGGGACCAATCTCCAGACACATGGCCATTTTTGTGCCTGGCGCAGCGCCAAGTGGGAAAGGGTGGTTTTGAGGCTGAAGGCAGCAGGGAAGCCTGCAGCCCCCAGGTCTGTGGGGCTACGCAAGCGGTTCCCAAAGAGCTTTAGAACAAGGCCTAGTTTTCCCTGCTGGCTCTTTGGGCGTGGGACCAATCTCCAGATACATGGTCATTTTTGTGCCTGGGGCGGCGCCAAGTGGCACATAGCGGTATTGAGCCTGAAGGCAGCAGGAAAGCCTGCAGCCCCCAGGTCTGTGGGGCTACGCAAGCGGTTCCCAAAGAGCTTTAGAACAAGGCACACTTTTCCCTGCTGGCTCTTTGGGCGTGGGACCAATCTCCAGACATATGGCCATTTTTGTGCCTGGCGCGGCACCAAGTGGGAAAGGGTGGTTTTGAGGCTGAAGGCAGCAGGAAAGCCTGCAGCCCCCAGGTCTCTGGGGCTACGCAACCAGTTCTCAAAGAGCTTTAGAACAAGGCATAGTTTTCCCTGCTGGCTCTTTGGGCGTGGGACCCATCTCCAGCCATATGGCCATTTTTGTGCCTGTCACGGCGCCAAGTGGGAAAGGGTGGTTTTGAGGCTGAAGGCAGCAGGAAAGCCTGCAGCCCCCAGGTCTGTGGGGCTACGCAAGCGGTTCCCAAAGAAGTTAGAACAAGCCACACTTTTCCCTGCTGGCTCTTTGGGCGTGGGACCAATCTCCAGACACATGGTCATTTTTGTGCCTGGCGCGGCACCAAGTGGGAAAGGGTGGTTTTGAGGCTGAAGGCAGCAGGAAAGCCTGCAGCCCCCAGGTCTGTGGGGCTACGCAAGCGGTTCCCAAAGAGCTTTAGAACAAGGCCTAGTTTTCCCTGCTGGCTCTTTGGGCGTGGGACCAATCTCCAGAGATATGGCCATTTTTGTGCCTGGCGCGGCACCAAGTGGGAAAGGGTGGTTTTGAGGCTGAAGGCAGCAGGAAAGCCTGCAGCCCCCAGGTCTGTGGGGCTACGCAAGCGGTTCCCAAAGAAGTTAGAACAAGGCCTAGTTTTCCCTGCTGGCTCTTTGGGCGTGGGACCAATCTCCAGACACATGGCCATTTTTGTGCCTGGTGCGGCGCCAAGTGGGAAAGGGTGGTTTTGAGGCTGAAGGCAGCAGGAAAGCCTGCAGCCCCCAGGTCTGTGGGGCTACGCAAGCGGTTCCCAAAGAGCTTTAGAACAAGGCCTATTTTACCCTGCTGGCTCTTTGGGCGTGGGACCAATCTCCAGAGATATGGCCATTTTTGTGCCTGGCGCGGCACCAAGTGGGAAAGGGTGGTTTTGAGGCTGAAGGCAGCAGGAAAGCCTGCAGCCCCCAGGTCTGTGGGGCTACGCAAGCGGTTCCCAAAGAGCTTTAGAACAAGGCCTAGTTTTCCCTGCTGGCTCTTTCGGCGTGGGACCAATCTCCAGACATATGGCCATTTTTGTGCCTGGCGCGGCACCAAGTGGGAAAGGGTGGTTTTGAGGCTGAAGGCAGCAGGAAAGCCTGCAGCCCCCAGGTCTGTCGGGCTACGCAAGCGGTTCCCAAAGAAGTTAGAACAAGCCACAGTTTTCCCTGCTGGCTCTTTGGGCGTGGGACCAATCTCCAGACACATGGTCATTTTTGTGCCTGGCACGGCGCCAAGTGGGAAAGGGTGGTTTTGAGGCTGAAGGCAGCAGGAAAGCCTGCAGCCCCCAGGTCTGTGGGGCTACGCAAGCGGTTCCCAAAGAGCTTTAGAACAAGGCCTAGTTTTCCCTGCTGGCTCTTTGGGCGTGGGACCAATCTCCAGACATATGGCCATTTTTGTGCCTGGCGCGGCGCCAAGTGGGAAAGGGTGGTTTTGAGGCTGAAGGCAGCAGGAAAGCCTGCAGCCCCCAGGTCTGTGGGGCTACGCAAGCGGTTCCCAAAGAAGTTAGAACAAGGCCTAGTTTTCCCTGCTGGCTCTTTGGGCGTGGGACCAATCTCCAGACACATGGCCATTTTTGTGCCTGGCGCGGCGCCAGGTGGGAAAGGGTGGTTTTGAGGCTGAAGGCAGCAGGAAAGCCTGCAGCCCCCAGGTCTGTGGGGCTACGCAAGCGGTTCCCAAAGAGCTTTAGAACAAGGCCTATTTTACCCTGCTGGCTCTTTGGGCGTGGGACCAATCTCCAGAGATATGGCCATTTTTGTGCCTGGCGCGGCACCAAGTGGGAAAGGGTGGTTTTGAGGCTGAAGGCAGCAGGAAAGCCTGCAGCCCCCAGGTCTGTGGGGCTACGCAAGCGGTTCCCAAAGAGCTTTAGAACAAGGCCTAGTTTTCCCTGCTGGCTCTTTCGGCGTGGGACCAATCTCCAGAGATATGGCCATTTTTGTGCCTGGCGCGGCACCAAGTGGGAAAGGGTGGTTTTGAGGCTGAAGGCAGCAGGAAAGCCTGCAGCCCCCAGGTCTTTGGGGCTACGCAAGCGGTTCCCAAAGAAGTTAGAACAAGCCACAGTTTTCCCTGCTGGCTCTTTGGGCGTGGGACCAATCTCCAGACACATGGTCATTTTTGTGCCTGGGGCGGCGCCAAGTGGGAAAGGGTGGTTTTGAGGCTGAAGGCAGCAGGAAAGCCTGCAGCCCCCAGGTCTGTGGGGCTACGCAAGCGGTTCCCAAAGAGCTTTAGAACAAGGCATAGTTTTCCCTGCTGGCTCTTTGGGCGTGGGACCAATCTCCAGACATATGGCCATTTTTGTGCCTGGCGCGGCGCCAAGTGGGAAAGGGTGGTTTTGAGGCTGAAGGCAGCAGGAAAGCCTGCAGCCCCCAGGTCTGTGGGGCTACGCAACCGGTTCCCAAAGAAGGTAGAACAAGGCCTAGTTTTCCCTGCTGGCTCTTTGGGCGTGGGACCAATCTCCAGAGATATGGCCATTTTTGTGCCTGGCGCGGCGCGAAGTGGGAAAGGGTGGTTTTGAGGCTGAAGGCAGCAGGAAAGCCTGCAGCCCCCAGGTCTGTGGGGCTACGCAAGCGGTTCCCAAAGAGCTTTAGAACAAGGCATAGTTTTCCCTGCTTGCTCTTTGGGCGTGGGACCCATCTCCAGCCATATGGCCATTTTTGTGCCTGTCACGGCGCCAAGTGGGAAAGGGTGGTTTTGAGGCTGAAGGCAGCAGGAAAGCCTGCAGCCCCCAGGTCTGTGGGGCTACGCAAGCGGTTCCCAAAGAGCTTTAGAACAAGGCCTAGTTTTCCCTGCTGGCTCTTTGGGCGTGGGACCAATCTCCAGCCATATTGCCATTTTTGTGCCTGGCGCGACGCCAAGTGGGAAAGGGTGGTTTTGAGGCTGAAGGCAGCAGGAAAGCCTGCAGCCCCCAGGTCTGCGGGGCTACGCAAGCGGTTCCCAAAGAAGTTAGAACAAGCCACAGTTTTCCCTGCTGGCTCTTTGGGCGTGGGACCAATCTCCAGATACATGGTCATTTTTGTGCCTGGGGCGGCGCCAAGTGGGAAAGGGTGGTTTTGAGGCTGAAGGCAGCAGGAAAGCCTGCAGCCCCCAGGTCTGTGGGGCTACGCAAGCGGTTCCCAAAGAAGTTAGAACAAGGCCTAGTTTTCCCTGCTGGCTCTTTGGGCGTGGGACCAATCTCCAGACACATGGCCATTTTTGTGCCTGGCGCGGCGCCAAGTGGGAAAGGGTGGTTTTGAGGCTGAAGGCAGCAGGAAAGCCTGCAGCCCCCAGGTCTGTGGGGCTACGCAAGCGGTTCCCAAAGAGCTTTAGAACAAGGCCTAGTTTTCCCTGCTGGCTCTTTGGGCGTGGGACCAATCTCCAGAGATATGGCCATTTTTGTGCCTGGGGCGGCGCCAAGTGGGAAAGGGTGGTTTTGAGGCTGAAGGCAGCAGGAAAGCCTGCAGCCCCCAGGTCTGTGGGGCTACGCAAGCGGTTCCCAAAGAGCTTTAGAACAAGCCACACTTTTCCCTGCTGGCTCTTTGGGCGTGGGACCAATCTCCAGACATATGGCCATTTTTGTGCCTGGCACGGCGCCAAGTGGGAAAGGGTGGTTTTGAGGCCGAAGGCAGCAGGAAAGCCTGCAGCCCCCAGGTCTGTGGGGCTACGCAAGCGGTTCCCAAAGAGCTTTAGAACAAGGCATAGTTTTCCCTGCTGGCTCTTTGGGCGTGGGACCAATCTCCAGAGATATGGCCATTTTTGTGCCTGTCACGGCGCCAAGTGGCACATAGCGGTATTGAGCCTGAAGGCAGCAGGAAAGCCTGCAGCCCCCAGGTCTGTGGGGCTACGCAAGCGGTTCCCAAAGAGCTTTAGAACAAGGCCTAGTTTTCCCTGCTGGCTCTTTCGGCGTGGGACCAATCTCCAGACATATGGCCATTTTTGTGCCTGGCGCGGCACCAAGTGGGAAAGGGTGGTTTTGAGGCTGAAGGCAGCAGGAAAGCCTGCAGCCCCCAGGTCTGTGGGGCTACGCAACCAGTTCTCAAAGAGCTTTAGAACAAGGCATAGTTTTCCCTGCTGGCTCTTTGGGCGTGGGACCCATCTCCAGCCATATGGCCATTTCTGTGCCTGTCACGGCGCAAAGTGGGAAAGGGTGGTTTTGAGGCTGAAGGCAGCAGGAAAGCCTGCAGCCCCCAGGTCTGTGGGGCTACGCAAGCGGTTCCCAAAGAGCTTTAGAACAAGGCCTAGTTTTCCCTGCTGGCTCTTTGGGCGTGGGACCATTCTCCAGAGATATGGCCATTTTTGTGCCTGGCGTGGCGCCAAGTGGGAAAGGGTGGTTTTGAGGCTGAAGGCAGCAGGAAAGCCTGCAGCCCCCAGGTCTGTGGGGCTACGCAAGCGGTTCCCAAAGAGCTTTAGAACAAGGCATAGTTTTCCCTGCTGGCTCTTTGGGCGTGGGACGAATCTCCAGAGATATGGCCATTTTTGTGCCTGGCGTGGCGCCAAGTGGGAAAGGGTGGTTTTGAGGCTGAAGGCAGCAGGAAAGCCTGCAGCCCCCAGGTCTGTGGGGCTACGCAAGCGGTTCCCAAAGAAGTTAGAACAAGGCATAGTTTTCCCTGCTGGCTCTTTGGGCGTGGGACCATTCTCCAGAGATATGGCCATTTTTGTGCCTGGCGTGGCGCCAAGTGGGAAAGGGTGGTTTTGAGGCTGAAGGCAGCAGGAAAGCCTGCAGCCCCCAGGTCTTTGGGGCTACGCAAGCGGTTCCCAAAGAGCTTTAGAACAAGGCATAGTTTTCCCTGCTGGCTCTTTGGGCGTGGGACCAATCTCCAGATACATGGCCATTTTTGTGCCTGGCGCGGCGCCAAGTGGGAAAGGGTGGTTTTGAGGCTGAAGGCAGCAGGAAAGCCTGCAGCCCCCAGGTCTGTGGGGCTATGCAAGCGGTTCCCAAAGAGCTTTAGAACAAGGCCTAGTTTTCCCTGCTGGCTCTTTGGGCGTGGGACCAATCTCCAGCCATATTGCCATTTTTGTGCCTGGCGCGACGCCAAGTGGGAAAGGGTGGTTTTGAGGCTGAAGGCAGCAGGAAAGCCTGCAGCCCCCAGGTCTGTGGGGCTACGCAAGCGGTTCCCAAAGAGCTTTAGAACAAGGCCTAGTTTTCCCTGCTGGCTCTTTGGGTGTGGGACCAATCTCCAGAGATATGGCCATTTTTGTGCCTGGGGCGGCGCCAAGTGGGAAAGGGTGGTTTTGAGGCTGAAGGCAGCAGGAAAGCCTGCAGCCCCCAGGTCTGTGGGGCTACGCAAGCGGTTCCCAAAGAGCTTTAGAACAAGCCACACTTTTCCCTGCTGGCTCTTTGGGCGTGGGAGCCATCTCCAGCCATATTGCCATTTTTGTGCCTGGCGCGGCGCCAAGTGGGAAAGGGTGGTTTTGAGGCCGAAGGCAGCAGGAAAGCCTGCAGCCCCCAGGTCTGTGGGGCTACGCAAGTGGTCCCCAAAGAGCTTTAGAACAAGGCATAGTTTTCCCTGCTGGCTCTTTGGGCGTGGGACCAATCTCCAGAGATATGGCCATTTTTGTGCCTGTCACGGCGCCAAGTGGCACATAGCGGTATTGAGCCTGAAGACAGCAGGAAAGCCTGCAGCCCCCAGGTCTGTGGGGCTACGCAACCGGTTCCCAAAGAGCTTTAGAACAAGGCATAGTTTTCCCTGCTGGCTCTTTGGGCGTGGGACCATTCTCCAGAGATATGGCCATTTTTGTGCCTGGCGTGGCACCAAGTGGGAAAGGGTGGTTTTGAGGCTGAAGGCAGCAGGAAAGCCTGCAGCCCCCAGGTCTGTGGGGCTACGCAAGCGGTTCCCAAAGAGCTTTAGAACAAGGCCTAGTTTTCCCTGCTGGCTCTTTGGGCGTGGGAACAATCTCCAGCCATATTGCCATTTTTGTGCCTGGCGCGACGCCAAGTGGGAAAGGGTGGTTTTGAGGCTGAAGGCAGCAGGAAAGCCTGCAGCCCCCAGGTCTGTGGGGCTACGCAAGCGGTTCCCAAAGAAGTTAGAACAAGCCACAGTTTTCCCTGCTGGCTCTTTGGGCGTGGGACCAATCTCCAGATACATGGTCATTTTTGTGCCTGGGGCGGCGCCAAGTGGGAAAGGGTGGTTTTGAGGCTGAAGGCAGCAGGAAAGCCTGCAGCCCCCAGGTCTGTGGGGCTACGCAAGCGGTTCCCAAAGAAGTTAGAACAAGGCCTAGTTTTCCCTGCTGGCTCTTTGGGCGTGGGACCAATCTCCAGACACATGGCCATTTTTGTGCCTGGCGCGGCACCAAGTGGGAAAGGGTGGTTTTGAGGCTGAAGGCAGCAGGAAAGCCTGCAGCCCCCAGGTCTGTCGGGCTACGCAAGCGGTTCCCAAAGAGCTTTAGAACAAGGCCTAGTTTTCCCTGCTGGCTCTTTGGGCGTGGGACCAATCTCCAGAGATATGGCCATTTTTGTGCCTGGGGCGGCGCCAAGTGGGAAAGGGTGGTTTTGAGGCTGAAGGCAGCAGGAAAGCCTGCAGCCCCCAGGTCTGTGGGGCTACGCAAGCGGTTCCCAAAGAGCTTTAGAACAAGCCACACTTTTCCCTGCTGGCTCTTTGGGCGTGGGAGCCATCTCCAGCCATATTGCCATTTTTGTGCCTGGCGTGGCGCCAAGTGGGAAAGGGTGGTTTTGAGGCTGAAGGCAGCAGGAAAGCCTGCAGCCCCCAGGTCTGTGGGGCTACGCAAGTGGTTCCCAAAGAGCTTTAGAACAAGGCATAGTTTTCCCTGCTGGCTCTTTGGGCGTGGGACCAATCTCCAGAGATATGGCCATTTTTGTGCCTGTCACGGCGCCAAGTGGCACATAGCGGTATTGAGCCTGAAGGCAGCAGGAAAGCCTGCAGCCCCCAGGTCTGTGGGGCTACGCAAGCGGTTCCCAAAGAGCTTTAGAACAAGGCCTAGTTTACCCTGCTGGCTCTTTGGGCGTGGGACCATTCTCCAGAGATATGGCCATTTTTGTGCCTGGCGTGGCGCCAAGTGGGAAAGGGTGGTTTTGAGGCTGAAGGCAGCAGGAAAGCCTGCAGCCCCCAGGTCTGTGGGGCTACGCAAGCGGTTCCCAAAGAGCTTTAGAACAAGGCCTAGTTTTCCCTGCTGGCTCTTTGGGCGTGGGACCAATCTCCAGCCATATTGCCATTTTTGTGCCTGGCGCGACGCCAAGTGGGAAAGGGTGGTTTTGAGGCTGAAGGCAGCAGGAAAGCCTGCAGCCCCCAGGTCTGTGGGGCTACGCAAGCAGTTCCCAAAGAAGTTAGAACAAGCCACAGTTTTCCCTGCTGGCTCTTTGGGCGTGGGACCAATCTCCAGATACATGGTCATTTTTGTGCCTGGGGCGGCGCCAAGTGGGAAAGGGTGGTTTTGAGGCTGAAGGCAGCAGGAAAGCCTGCAGCCCCCAGGTCTGTGGGGCTACGCAAGCGGTTCCCAAAGAGCTTTAGAACAAGGCATAGTTTTCCCTGCTGGCTCTTTGGGCGTGGGACCAATCTCCAGACATATGGCCATTTTTGTGCCTGGCGCGGCGCCAAGTGGGAAAGGGTGGTTTTGAGGCTGAAGGCAGCAGGAAAGCCTGCAGCCCCCAGGTCTGTGGGGCTACGCAAGCGGTTCCCAAAGAGCTTTAGAACAAGGCCTAGTTTACCCTGCTGGCTCTTTGGGCGTGGGAGCAGTCTCCAGAGATATGGCCATTTTTGTGCCTGGCGCGGCACCAAGTGGGAAAGGGTGGTTTTGAGGCTGAAGGCAGCAGGAAAGCCTGCAGCCCCCAGGTCTGCGGGGCTACGCAAGCGGTTCCCAAAGAAGTTAGAACAAGCCACAGTTTTCCCTGCTGGCTCTTTGGGCGTGGGACCAATCTCCAGCCATATGGCCATTTTTGTGCCTGGCGCGGCGCCAAGTGGGAAAGGGTGGTTTTGAGGCTGAAGGCAGCAGGAAAGCCTGCAGCCCCCAGGTCTGTGGGGCTACGCAAGCGGTTCCCAAAGAAGTTAGAACAAGGCCTAGTTTTCCCTGCTGGCTCTTTGGGCGTGGGACCAATCTCCAGACACATGGCCATTTTTGTGCCTGGCGCGGCACCAAGTGGGAAAGGGTGGTTTTGAGGCTGAAGGCAGCAGGAAAGCCTGCAGCCCCCAGGTCTGTCGGGCTACGCAAGCGGTTCCCAAAGAGCTTTAGAACAAGGCCTAGTTTTCCCTGCTGGCTCTTTGGGCGTGGGACCAATCTCCAGAGATATGGCCATTTTTGTGCCTGGGGCGGCGCCAAGTGGGAAAGGGTGGTTTTGAGGCTGAAGGCAGCAGGAAAGCCTGCAGCCCCCAGGTCTGTGGGGCTACGCAAGCGGTTCCCAAAGAGCTTTAGAACAAGCCACACTTTTCCCTGCTGGCTCTTTGGGCGTGGGAGCCATCTCCAGCCATATTGCCATTTTTGTGCCTGGCGTGGCGCCAAGTGGGAAAGGGTGGTTTTGAGGCCGAAGGCAGCAGGAAAGCCTGCAGCCCCCAGGTCTGTGGGGCTACGCAAGTGGTTCCCAAAGAGCTTTAGAACAAGGCATAGTTTTCCCTGCTGGCTCTTTGGGCGTGGGACCAATCTCCAGAGATATGGCCATTTTTGTGCCTGTCACGGCGCCAAGTGGCACATAGCGGTATTGAGCCTGAAGGCAGCAGGAAAGCCTGCAGCCCCCAGGTCTGTGGGGCTACGCAAGCGGTTCCCAAAGAGCTTTAGAACAAGGCCTAGTTTACCCTGCTGGCTCTTTGGGCGTGGGACCATTCTCCAGAGATATGGCCATTTTTGTGCCTGGCGTGGCGCCAAGTGGGAAAGGGTGGTTTTGAGGCTGAAGGCAGCAGGAAAGCCTGCAGCCCCCAGGTCTGTGGGGCTACGCAAGCGGTTCCCAAAGAGCTTTAGAACAAGGCCTAGTTTTCCCTGCTGGCTCTTTGGGCGTGGGACCAATCTCCAGCCATATTGCCATTTTTGTGCCTGGCGCGACGCCAAGTGGGAAAGGGTGGTTTTGAGGCTGAAGGCAGCAGGAAAGCCTGCAGCCCCCAGGTCTGTGGGGCTACGCAAGCAGTTCCCAAAGAAGTTAGAACAAGCCACAGTTTTCCCTGCTGGCTCTTTGGGCGTGGGACCAATCTCCAGATACATGGTCATTTTTGTGCCTGGGGCGGCGCCAAGTGGGAAAGGGTGGTTTTGAGGCTGAAGGCAGCAGGAAAGCCTGCAGCCCCCAGGTCTGTGGGGCTACGCAAGCGGTTCCCAAAGAGCTTTAGAACAAGGCATAGTTTTCCCTGCTGGCTCTTTGGGCGTGGGACCAATCTCCAGACATATGGCCATTTTTGTGCCTGGCGCGGCGCCAAGTGGGAAAGGGTGGTTTTGAGGCTGAAGGCAGCAGGAAAGCCTGCAGCCCCCAGGTCTGTGGGGCTACGCAAGCGGTTCCCAAAGAGCTTTAGAACAAGGCCTAGTTTACCCTGCTGGCTCTTTGGGCGTGGGAGCAGTCTCCAGAGATATGGCCATTTTTGTGCCTGGCGCGGCACCAAGTGGGAAAGGGTGGTTTTGAGGCTGAAGGCAGCAGGAAAGCCTGCAGCCCCCAGGTGTGTGGGGCTACGCAAGCGGTTCCCAAAGAGCTTTAGAACAAGGCATAGTTTTCCCTGCTGGCTCTTTGGGCGTGGGACCCATCTCCAGCCATATGGCCATTTTTGTGCCTGTCACGGCGCCAAGTGGGAAAGGGTGGTTTTGAGGCTGAAGGCAGCAGGAAAGCCTGCAGCACCCAGGTCTGTGGGGCTACGCAAGCGGTTCCCAAAGAGCTTTAGAACAAGGCCTAGTTTACCCTGCTGGCTCTTTGGGCGTGGGACCAATCTCCAGAGATATGGCCATTTTTGTGCCTGTCACGGCGCCAAGTGGGAAAGGGTGGTTTTGAGGCTGAAGGCAGCAGGAAAGCCTGCAGCCCCCAGGTCTGCGGGGCTACGCAAGCGGTTCCCAAAGAAGTTAGAACAAGCCACAGTTTTCCCTGCTGGCTCTTTGGGCGTGGGACCAATCTCCAGCCATATGGCCATTTTTGTGCCTGGCGCGGCGCCAAGTGGGAAAGGGTGGTTTTGAGGCTGAAGGCAGCAGGAAAGCCTGCAGCCCCCAGGTCTGTGGGGCTACGCAAGCGGTTCCCAAAGAGCTTTAGAACAAGGCCTAGTTTTCCCTGCTGGCTCTTTGGGCGTGGGACCATTCTCCAGAGATATGGCCATTTTTGTGCCTGGCGTGGCGCCAAGTGGGAAAGGGTGGTTTTGAGGCTGAAGGCAGCAGGAAAGCCTGCAGCCCCCAGGTCTGTGGGGCTACGCAAGCGGTTCCCAAAGAGCTTTAGAACAAGGCATAGTTTTCCCTGCTGGCTCTTTGGGCGTGGGACCATTCTCCAGAGATATGGCCATTTTTGTGCCTGGCGTGGCGCCAAGTGGGAAAGGGTGGTTTTGAGGCTGAAGGCAGCAGGAAAGCCTGCAGCCCCCAGGTCTGTGGGGCTACGCAAGCCGTTCCCAAAGAGCTTTAGAACAAGGCCTAGTTTTCCCTGCTGGCTCTTTGGGCGTGGGACCAATCTCCAGCCATATTGCCATTTTTGTGCCTGGCGCGACGCCAAGTGGGAAAGGGTGGTTTTGAGACTGAAGGCAGCAGGAAAGCCTGCAGCCCCCAGGTCTGTGGGGCTACGCAAGCGGTTCCCAAAGAAGTTAGAACAAGCCACAGTTTTCCCTGCTGGCTCTTTGGGCGTGGGACCAATCTCCAGATACATGGCCATTTTTGTGCCTGGCGGGGCGCCAAGTGGGAAAGGGTGGTTTTGAGGCTGAAGGCAGCAGGAAAGCCTGCAGCCCCCAGGTCTGTGGGGCTACGCAAGCGGTTCCCAAAGAGCTTTAGAACAAGGCCTAGTTTTCCCTGCTGGCTCTTTGGGCGTGGGACCAATCTCCAGACATATGGCCATTTTTGTGCCTGGGGCGGCGCCAAGTGGGAAAGGGTGGTTTTGAGGCTGAAGGCAGCAGGAAAGCCTGCAGCCCCCAGGTCTGTGGGGCTACGCAAGCGGTTCCCAAAGAAGTTAGAACAAGGCATAGTTTTCCCTGCTGGCTCTTTGGGCGTCGGACCAATCTCCAGACACATGGCCATTTTTGTGCCTGGCGCGGCGCCAAGTGGGAAAGGGTGGTTTTGAGGCCGAAGGCAGCAGGAAAGCCTGCAGCCCCCAGGTCTGTGGGGCTACGCAAGCGGTTCCCAAAGAGCTTTAGAACAAGGCATAGTTTTCCCTGCTGGCTCTTTCGGCGTGGGACCAATCTCCAGAGATATGGCCATTTTTGTGCCTGTCACGGCGCCAAGTGGCACATAGCGGTATTGAGGCTGAAGGCAGCAGGAAAGCCTGCAGCCCCCAGGTCTGTGGGGCTACGCAAGCGGTTCCCAAAGAGCTTTAGAACAAGCCACACTTTTCCCTGCTGGCTCTTTGGGCTTGGGACCAATCTCCAGACATATGGCCATTTTTGTGCCTGGCGCGGCACCAAGTGGGAAAGGGTGGTTTTGAGGCTGAAGGCAGCAGGAAAGCCTGCAGCCCCCAGGTCTGTGGGGCTACGCAAGCGGTTCCCAAAGAGCTTTAGAACAAGGCATAGTTTTCCCTGCTGGCTCTTTGGGCGTGGGACCCATCTCCAGCCATATGGCCATTTTTGTGCCTGGGGCGGCGCCAAGTGGGAAAGGGTGGTTTTGAGGCTGAAGGCAGCAGGAAAGCCTGCAGCCCCCAGGTCTGTGGGGCTACGCAAGCGGTTCCCAAAGAAGTTAGAACAAGGCCTAGTTTTCCCTGCTGGCTCTTTGGGCGTGGGACCAATCTCCAGACACATGGCCATTTTTGTGCCTGGCGCGGTGCCAAGTGGGAAAGGGTGGTTTTGAGGCTGAAGGCAGCAGGAAAACCTGCAGCCCCCAGGTCTGTGGGGCTACGCAAGCGGTTCCCAAAGAGCTTTAGAACAAGGCCTAGTTTACCCCGCTGGCTCTTTGGGCGTGGGACCAATCTCCAGAGATATGACCATTTTTGTGCCTGGCGCGGCACCAAGTGGGAAAGGGTGGTTTTGAGGCTGAAGGCAGCAGGAAAGCCTGCAGCCCCCAGGTCTGTGGGGCTACGCAAGCGGTTCCCAAAGAGCTTTAGAACAAGCCACACTTTTCCCTGCTGGCTCTTTGGGCGTGGGACCAGTCTCCAGAGATATGGCCATTTTTGTGCCTGTCACGGCGCCAAGTGGCACATAGCGGTATTGAGCCTGAAGGCAGCAGGAAAGCCTGCAGCCCCCAGGTCTGTGGGGCTACGCAAGTGGTTCCCAAAGAGCTTTAGAAGAAGCCACACTTTTCCCTGCTGGCTCTTTGGGCGTGGGACCAATCTCCAGACATATGGCCATTTTTGTGCCTGGCGCGGCACCAAGTGGGAAAGGGTGGTTTTGAGGCTGAAGGCAGCAGGAAAGCCTGCAGCCCCCAGGTCTGTGGGGCTACGCAACCAGTTCTCAAAGAGCTTTAGAACAAGGCCTAGTTTTCCCTGCTGGCTCTTTGGGCGTGGGACCAATCTCCAGAGATATGGCCATTTTTGTGCCTGGCGCGGCGCCAAGTGGGAAAGGGTGGTTTTGAGGCTGAAGGCAGCAGGAAAGCCTGCAGCCCCCTGGTCTGTGGGGCTACGCAAGCGGTTCCCAAAGAGCTTTAGAACAAGGCCTAGTTTTCCCTGCTGGCTCTTTGGGCGTGGGACCCATCTCCAGCCATATGGCCATTTTTGTGCCTGTCACGGCGCCAAGTGGGAAAGGGTGGTTTTGAGGCTGAAGGCAGCAGGAAAGCCTGCAGCCCCCAGGTCTCTGGGGCTATGCAAGCGGTTCCCAAAGAGCTTTAGAACAAGGCATAGTTTTCCCTGCTGGCTCTTTGGGCGTGGGACCATTCTCCAGAGATATGGCCATTTTTGTGCCTGGCGTGGCGCCAAGTGGGAAAGGGTGGTTTTGAGGCTGAAGGCAGCAGGAAAGCCTGCAGCCCCCAGGTCTGTGGGGCTACGCAAGCGGTTCCCAAAGAGCTTTAGAACAAGGCCTAGTTTTCCCTGCTGGCTCTTTGGGCGTGGGACCAATCTCCAGCCATATTGCCATTTTTGTGCCTGGCGCGACGCCAAGTGGGAAAGGGTGGTTTTGAGGCTGAAGGCAGCAGGAAAGCCTGCAGCCCCCAGGTCTGTGGGGCTACGCAAGCAGTTCCCAAAGAAGTTAGAACAAGCCACAGTTTTCCCTGCTGGCTCTTTGGGCGTGGGACCAATCTCCAGATGCATGGTCATTTTTGTGCCTGGGGCGGCGCCAAGTGGGAAAGGGTGGTTTTGAGGCTGAAGGCAGCAGGAAAGCCTGCAGCCCCCAGGTCTGTGGGGCTACGCAAGCGGTTCCCAAAGAGCTTTAGAACAAGGCATAGTTTTCCCTGCTGGCTCTTTGGGCGTGGGACCAATCTCCAGAGATATGGCCATTTTTGTGCCTGGCGCGGCGCCAAGTGGGAAAGGGTGGTTTTGAGGCTGAAGGCAGCAGGAAAGCCTGCAGCCCCCAGGTCTGTGGGGCTACGCAAGCGGTTCCCAAAGAGCTTTAGAACAAGGCCTAGTTTACCCTGCTGGCTCTTTGGGCGTGGGAGCAGTCTCCAGAGATATGGCCATTTTTGTGCCTGGCGCGGCACCAAGTGGGAAAGGGTGGTTTTGAGGCTGAAGGCAGCAGGAAAGCCTGCAGCCCCCAGGTGTGTGGGGCTACGCAAGCGGTTCCCAAAGAGCTTTAGAACAAGGCATAGTTTTCCCTGCTGGCTCTTTGGGCGTGGGACCCATCTCCAGCCATATGGCCATTTTTGTGCCTGTCACGGCGCCAAGTGGGAAAGGGTGGTTTTGAGGCTGAAGGCAGCAGGAAAGCCTGCAGCACCCAGGTCTGTGGGGCTACGCAAGCGGTTCCCAAAGAGGTTTAGAACAAGGCCTAGTTTACCCTGCTGGCTCTTTGGGCGTGGGACCAATCTCCAGAGATATGGCCATTTTTGTGCCTGGCACGGCGCCAAGTGGGAAAGGGTGGTTTTGAGGCTGAAGGCAGCAGGAAAGCCTGCAGCCCCCAGGTCTGCGGGGCTACGCAAGCGGTTCCCAAAGAAGTTAGAACAAGCCACAGTTTTCCCTGCTGGCTCTTTGGGCGTGGGACCAATCTCCAGCCATATGGCCATTTTTGTGCCTGGCGCGGCGCCAAGTGGGAAAGGGTGGTTTTGAGGCTGAAGGCAGCAGGAAAGCCTGCAGCCCCCAGGTCTGTGGGGCTACGCAAGCGGTTCCCAAAGAGCTTTAGAACAAGGCATAGTTTTCCCTGCTGGCTCTTTGGGCGTGGGACCAATCTCCAGACATATGGCCATTTTTGTGCCTGGCGCGGCGCCAAGTGGGAAAGGGTGGTTTTGAGGCTGAAGGCAGCAGGAAAGCCTGCAGCCCCCAGGTCTGTGGGGCTACGCAAGCGGTTCCCAAAGAAGTTAGAACAAGGCCTAGTTTTCCCTGCTGGCTCTTTGGGCGTGGGACCAATCTCCAGACACATGGCCATTTTTGTGCCTGGCGCGGCGCCAAGTGGGAAAGGGTGGTTTTGAGGCTGAAGGCAGCAGGAAAGCCTGCAGCCCCCAGGTCTGTGGGGCTACGCAAGCGGTTCCCAAAGAGCTTTAGAACAAGCCACACTTTTCCCTGCTGGCTCTTTGGGCGTGGGACCAATCTCCAGACATATGGCCATTTTTGTGCCTGGCGCGGCACCAAGTGGGAAAGGGTGGTTTTGAGGCTGAAGGCAGCAGGAAAGCCTGCAGCCCCCAGGTCTGTGGGGCTACGCAAGCGGTTCCCAAAGAGCTTTAGAACAAGGCCTAGTTTTCCCTGCTGGCTCTTTGGGCGTGGGACCATTCTCCAGAGATATGGCCATTTTTGTGCCTGGCGTGGCGCCAAGTGGGAAAGGGTGGTTTTGAGGCTGAAGGCAGCAGGAAAGCCTGCAGCCCCCAGGTCTGTGGGGCTACGCAAGCGGTTCCCAAAGAGCTTTAGAACAAGGCATAGTTTTCCCTGCTGGCTCTTTGGGCGTGGGACCATTCTCCAGAGATATGGCCATTTTTGTGCCTGGCGTGGCGCCAAGTGGGAAAGGGTGGTTTTGAGGCTGAAGGCAGCAGGAAAGCCTGCAGCCCCCAGGTCTGTGGGGCTACGCAAGCCGTTCCCAAAGAGCTTTAGAACAAGGCCTAGTTTTCCCTGCTGGCTCTTTGGGCGTGGGACCAATCTCCAGCCATATTGCCATTTTTGTGCCTGGCGCGACGCCAAGTGGGAAAGGGTGGTTTTGAGACTGAAGGCAGCAGGAAAGCCTGCAGCCCCCAGGTCTGTGGGGCTACGCAAGCGGTTCCCAAAGAAGTTAGAACAAGCCACAGTTTTCCCGGCTGGCTCTTTGGGCGTGGGACCAATCTCCAGATACATGGCCATTTTTGTGCCTGGCGGGGCGCCAAGTGGGAAAGGGTGGTTTTGAGGCTGAAGGCAGCAGGAAAGCCTGCAGCCCCCAGGTCTGTGGGGCTACGCAAGCGGTTCCCAAAGAGCTTTAGAACAAGGCCTAGTTTTCCCTGCTGGCTCTTTGGGCGTGGGACCAATCTCCAGACATATGGCCATTTTTGTGCCTGGGGCGGCGCCAAGTGGGAAAGGGTGGTTTTGAGGCTGAAGGCAGCAGGAAAGCCTGCAGCCCCCAGGTCTGTGGGGCTACGCAAGCGGTTCCCAAAGAAGTTAGAACAAGGCATAGTTTTCCCTGCTGGCTCTTTGGGCGTCGGACCAATCTCCAGACACATGGCCATTTTTGTGCCTGGCGCGGCGCCAAGTGGGAAAGGGTGGTTTTGAGGCCGAAGGCAGCAGGAAAGCCTGCAGCCCCCAGGTCTGTGGGGCTACGCAAGCGGTTCCCAAAGAGCTTTAGAACAAGGCATAGTTTTCCCTGCTGGCTCTTTCGGCGTGGGACCAATCTCCAGAGATATGGCCATTTTTGTGCCTGTCACGGCGCCAAGTGGCACATAGCGGTATTGAGCCTGAAGGCAGCAGGAAAGCCTGCAGCCCCCAGGTCTGTGGGGCTACGCAAGCGGTTCCCAAAGAGCTTTAGAACAAGCCACACTTTTCCCTGCTGGCTCTTTGGGCTTGGGACCAATCTCCAGACATATGGCCATTTTTGTGCCTGGCGCGGCACCAAGTGGGAAAGGGTGGTTTTGAGGCTGAAGGCAGCAGGAAAGCCTGCAGCCCCCAGGTCTGTGGGGCTACGCAAGCGGTTCCCAAAGAGCTTTAGAACAAGGCATAGTTTTCCCTGCTGGCTCTTTGGGCGTGGGACCCATCTCCAGCCATATGGCCATTTTTGTGCCTGGGGCGGCGCCAAGTGGGAAAGGGTGGTTTTGAGGCTGAAGGCAGCAGGAAAGCCTGCAGCCCCCAGGTCTGTGGGGCTACGCAAGCGGTTCCCAAAGAAGTTAGAACAAGGCCTAGTTTTCCCTGCTGGCTCTTTGGGCGTGGGACCAATCTCCAGACACATGGCCATTTTTGTGCCTGGCGCGGTGCCAAGTGGGAAAGGGTGGTTTTGAGGCTGAAGGCAGCAGGAAAGCCTGCAGCCCCCAGGTCTGTGGGGCTACGCAAGCGGTTCCCAAAGAGCTTTAGAACAAGGCCTAGTTTACCCCGCTGGCTCTTTGGGCGTGGGACCAATCTCCAGAGATATGGCCATTTTTGTGCCTGGCGCGGCACCAAGTGGGAAAGGGTGGTTTTGAGGCTGAAGGCAGCAGGAAAGCCTGCAGCCCCCAGGTCTGTGGGGCTACGCAAGCGGTTCCCAAAGAGCTTTAGAACAAGCCACACTTTTCCCTGCTGGCTCTTTGGGCGTGGGACCAGTCTCCAGAGATATGGCCATTTTTGTGCCTGTCACGGCGCCAAGTGGCACATAGCGGTATTGAGCCTGAAGGCAGCAGGAAAGCCTGCAGCCCCCAGGTCTGTGGGGCTACGCAAGCGGTTCCCAAAGAGCTTTAGAAGAAGCCACACTTTTCCCTGCTGGCTCTTTGGGCGTGGGACCAATCTCCAGACATATGGCCATTTTTGTGCCTGGCGCGGCACCAAGTGGGAAAGGGTGGTTTTGAGGCTGAAGGCAGCAGGAAAGCCTGCAGCCCCCAGGTCTGTGGGGCTACGCAACCAGTTCTCAAAGAGCTTTAGAACAAGGCCTAGTTTTCCCTGCTGGCTCTTTGGGCGTGGGACCAATCTCCAGAGATATGGCCATTTTTGTGCCTGGCGCGGCGCCAAGTGGGAAAGGGTGGTTTTGAGGCTGAAGGCAGCAGGAAAGCCTGCAGCCCCCTGGTCTGTGGGGCTACGCAAGCGGTTCCCAAAGAGCTTTAGAACAAGGCCTAGTTTTCCCTGCTGGCTCTTTGGGCGTGGGACCCATCTCCAGCCATATGGCCATTTTTGTGCCTGTCACGGCGCCAAGTGGGAAAGGGTGGTTTTGAGGCTGAAGGCAGCAGGAAAGCCTGCAGCCCCCAGGTCTCTGGGGCTATGCAAGCGGTTCCCAAAGAGCTTTAGAACAAGGCATAGTTTTCCCTGCTGGCTCTTTGGGCGTGGGACCATTCTCCAGAGATATGGCCATTTTTGTGCCTGGCGTGGCGCCAAGTGGGAAAGGGTGTTTTTGAGGCTGAAGGCAGAAGGAAAGCCTGCAGCCCCCAGGTCTGTGGGGCTACGCAAGCGGTTCCCGAAGAGCTTTAGAACAAGGCATAGTTTTCCCTGCTGGCTCTTTGGGCGTGGGACCAATCTCCAGAGATATGGCCATTTTTGTGCCTGGCGTGGCGCCAAGTGGGAAAGGGTGGTTTTGAGGCTGAAGGCAGCAGGAAAGCCTGCAGCCCCCAGGTCTGTGGGGCTACGCAAGCGGTTCCCAAAGAGCTTTAGAACAAGGCCTAGTTTTCCCTGCTGGCTCTTTGGGCGTGGGACCAATCTCCAGCCATATTGCCATTTTTGTGCCTGGCGCGACGCCAAGTGGGAAAGGGTGGTTTTGAGGCTGAAGGCAGCAGGAAAGCCTGCAGCCCCCAGGTCTGTGGGGCTACGCAAGCGGTTCCCAAAGAAGTTAGAACAAGCCACAGTTTTCCCTGCTGGCTCTTTGGGCGTGGGACCAATCTCCAGATACATGGTCATTTTTGTGCCTGGGGCGGCGCCAAGTGGGAAAGGGTGGTTTTGAGGCTGAAGGCAGCAGGAAAGCCTGCAGCCCCCAGGTCTGTGGGGCTACGCAAGCGGTTCCCAAAGAGCTTTAGAACAAGGCCTAGTTTTCCCTGCTGGCTCTTTGGGCGTGGGACCAATCTCCAGACATATGGCCATTTTTGTGCCTGGCGCGGCGCCAAGTGGGAAAGGGTGGTTTTGAGGCTGAAGGCAGCAGGAAAGCCTGCAGCCCCCAGGTCTGTTTGGCTACGCAAGCGGTTCCCAAAGAAGTTAGAACAAGGCCTAGTTTTCCCTGCTGGCTCTTTGGGCGTGGGACCAATCTCCAGACACATGGCCATTTTTGTGCCTGGCGCGGCGCCAAGTGGGAAAGGGTGGTTTTGAGGCTGAAGGCAGCAGGAAAGCCTGCAGCCCCCAGGTCTGTCGGGCTACGCAAGCGGTTCCCAAAGAGCTTTAGAACAAGGCCTAGTTTTCCCTGCTGGCTCTTTGGGCGTGGGACCAATCTCCAGAGATATGGCCATTTTTGTGCCTGGGGCGGCGCCAAGTGGGAAAGGGTGGTTTTGAGGCTGAAGGCAGCAGGAAAGCCTGCAGCCCCCAGGTCTTTGGGGCTACACAAGCGGTTCCCAAAGAGCTTTAGAACAAGCCACACTTTTCCCTGCTGGCTCTTTGGGCGTGGGAGCCATCTCCAGCCATATTGCCATTTTTGTGCCTGGCGCGGCGCCAAGTGGGAAAGGGTGGTTTTGAGGCTGAAGGCAGCAGGAAAGCCTGCAGCCCCCAGGTCTGTGGGGCTACGCAAGCGGTTCCCAAAGAGCTTTAGAACAAGGCATAATTTTCCCTGCTGGCTCTTTGGGCGTGGGACCATTCTCCAGAGATATGGCCATTTTTGTGCCTGTCACGGCGCCAAGTGGCACATAGCGGTATTGAGCCTGAAGGCAGCAGGAAAGCCTGCAGCCCCCAGGTCTGTGGGGCTACGCAAGCGGTTCCCAAAGAGCTTTAGAACAAGGCATAGTTTTCCCTGCTGGCTCTTTGGGCGTGGGACCAATCTCCAGACATATGGCCATTTTTGTGCCTGGGGCGGCACCAAGTGGGAAAGGGTGGTTTTGAGGCTGAAGGCAGCAGGAAAGCCTGCAGCCCCCAGGTCTGTGGGGCTACGCAACCAGTTCTCAAAGAGCTTTAGAACAAGGCCTAGTTTTCCCTGCTGGCTCTTTGGGCGTGGGACCAATCTCCAGCCATATGGCCATTTTTGTGCCTGGCATGGCGCCAAGTGGGAAAGGGTGGTTTTGAGGCTGAAGGCAGCAGGAAAGCCTGCAGCCCCCAGGTCTGTGGGGCTACGCAAGCGGTTCCCAAAGAGCTTTAGAACAAGGCCTAGTTTTCCCTGCTGGCTCTTTGGGCGTGGGACCAATCTCCAGAGATATGGCCATTTTTGTGCCTGTCACGGCGCCAAGTGGCACATAGCGGTATTGAGCCTGAAGGCAGCAGGAAAGCCTGCAGCCCCCAGGTCTGTGGGGCTACGCAAGCGGTTCCCAAAGAGCTTTAGAACAAGCCACACTTTTCCCTGCTGGCTCTTTGGGCGTGGGACCAATCTCCAGAGATATGGCCATTTTTGTGCCTGGCGCGGCACCACGTGGGAAAGGGTGGTTTTGAGGCTGAAGGCAGCAGGAAAGCCTGCAGCCCCCAGGTCTGTGGGGCTACGCAACCGGTTCTCAAAGAGCTTTAGAACAAGGCATAGTTTTCCCTGCTGGCTCTTTGGGCGTGGGACCAATCTCCAGAGATATGGCCATTTTTGTGCCTGGCGCGGCGCCAAGTGGGAAAGGGTGGTTTTGAGGCTGAAGGCAGCAGGAAAGCCTGCAGCCCCCAGGTCTGTGGGGCTACGCAAGCGGTTCCCAAAGAGCTTTAGAACAAGGCCTAGTTTTCCCTGCTGGCTCTTTGGGCGTGGGAGCCATCTCCAGACACATGGCCATTTTTGTGCCTGGCGTGGTGCCAAGTGGGAAAGGGTGGTTTGAGGCTGAAGGCAGCAGGAAAGCCTGCAGCCCCCAGGTCTGTGGGGCTACGCAAGCGGTTCCCAAAGAGCTTTAGAACAAGGCATAGTTTTCCCTGCTGGCTCTTTGGGCGTGGGACCATTCTCCAGAGATATGGCCATTTTTGTGCCTGGCGTGGCGCCAAGTGGGAAAGGGTGGTTTTGAGGCTGAAGGCAGCAGGAAAGCCTGCAGCCCCCAGGTCTCTGGGGCTACGCAAGCGGTTCCCAAAGAGCTTTAGAACAAGGCCTAGTTTTCCCTGCTGGCTCTTTGGGCGTGGGACCAATCTCCAGACACATGGTCATTTTTGTGCCTGGCGCGGCGCCAAGTGGGAAAGGGTGGTTTTGAGGCTGAAGGCAGCAGGAAAGCCTGCAGCCCCCAGGTCTGTGGGGCTACGCAAGCGGTTCCCAAAGAGCTTTAGAACAAGGCCTAGTTTTCCCTGCTGGCTCTTTGGGCGTGGGACCCATCTCCAGACATATGGCCATTTTTGTGCCTGGGGCGGCGCCAAGTGGGAAAGGGTGGTTTTGAGGCTGAAGGCAGCAGGAAAGCCTGCAGCCCCCAGGTCTGTGGGGCTACGCAAGCGGTTCCCAAAGAGCTTTAGAACAAGGCCTGGTTTACCCTGCTGGCTCTTTGGGCGTGGGACCAATCTCCAGAGATATGGCCATTTTTGTGCCTGGCGCGGCACCAAGTGGGAAAGGGTGGTTTTGAGGCTGAAGGCAGCAGGAAAGCCTGCAGGCCCCAGGTCTGTGGGGCTACACAAGTGGTTCCCAAAGAGCTTTAGAACAAGGCATAGTTTTCCCTGCTGGCTCTTTGGGCGTGGGACCCATCTCCAGCCATATTGCCATTTTTGTGCCTGGCGTGGTGCCAAGTGGGAAAGGGTGGTTTTGAGGCTGAAGGCAGCAGGAAAGCCTGCAGCCCCCAGGTCTGTGGGGCTACGCAACCGGTTCCCAAAGAGCTTTAGAACAAGGCCTAGTTTTCCCTGCTGGCTCTTTGGGCGTGGGACCATTCTCCAGAGATATGGCCATTTTTGTGCCTGGCGTGGCGCCAAGTGGGAAAGGGTGGTTTTGAGGCTGAAGGCAGTAGGAAAGCCTGCAGCCCCCAGGTCTGTGGGGCTACGCAAGCGGTTCCCAAAGAGCTTTAGAACAAGGCCCAGTTTTCCCTGCTGGCTCTTTGGGCGTGGGACCAATCTCCAGACACATGGTCATTTTTGTGCCTGGCGCGGCGCCAAGTGGGAAAGGGTGGTTTTGAGGCTGAAGGCAGCAGGAAAGCCTGCAGCCCCCAGGTCTGTGGGGCTACGCAACCGGTTCCCAAAGAGCTTTAGAACAAGGTCTAGTTTTCCCTGCTGGCTCTTTGGGCGTGGGACCAATCTCCAGACACATGGCCATTTTTGTGCCTGGCGCAGCGCCAAGTGGGAAAGGGTGGTTTTGAGGCTGAAGGCAGCAGGAAAGCCTGCAGCCCCCAGGTCTGTGGGGCTACTCAATCGGTTCCCAAAGAGCTTTAGAACAAGGCATAGTTTTCCCTGCTGGCTCTTTGGGCGTGGGACCCATCTCCAGACATATGGCCATTTTTGTGCCTGGCGCGGCGCCAAGTGGGAAAGGGTGGTTTTGAGGCTGAAGGCAGCAGGAAAGCCTGCAGCCCCCAGGTCTCTGGGGCTACGCAACCAGTTCTCAAAGAGCTTTAGAACAAGGCCTGGTTTACCCTGCTGGCTCTTTGGGCGTGGGACCAATCTCCAGAGATATGGCCATTTTTGTGCCTGGCGCAGCACCAAGTGGGAAAGGGTGGTTTTGAGGCTGAAGGCAGCAGGAAAGCCTGCAGCCCCCAGGTCTGTGGGGCTACACAAGTGGTTCCCAAAGAGCTTTAGAACAAGGCATAGTTTTCCCTGCTGGCTCTTTGGGCGTGGGACCAATCTCCAGACATATGGCCATTTTTGTGCCTGGCGCGGCACCAAGTGGGAAAGGGTGGTTTTGAGGCTGAAGGCAGCAGGAAAGCCTGCAGCCCCCAGGTCTGTGGGGCTACGCAACCACTTCTCAAAGAGCTTTAGAACAAGGCCTAGTTTTCCCTGCTGGCTCTTTGGGCGTGGGACCAATCTCCAGAGATATGGCCATTTTTGTGCCTGGCGCGGCACCAAGTGGGAAAGGGTGGTTTTGAGGCCGAAGGCAGCAGGAAAGCCTGCAGCCCCCAGGTCTGTGGGGCTACGCAAGCGGTTCCCAAAGAGCTTTAGAACAAGGCATAGTTTTCCCTGCTGGCTCTTTGGGCGTGGGACCAATCTCCAGAGATATGTCACCATTTTTGTGCCTGTCACGGCGCCAAGTGGCACATAGCGGTATTGAGCCTGAAGGCAGCAGGAAAGCCTGCAGCCCCCAGGTCTGTGGGGCTACGCAAGCGGTTCCCAAAGAGCTTTAGAACAAGCCACACTTTTCCCTGCTGGCTCTTTGGGCGTGGGACCAATCTCCAGACACATGGCCATTTTTGTGCCTGGCGCTGCACCACGTGGGAAAGGGTGGTTTTGAGGCTGAAGGCAGCAGGAAAGCCTGCAGCCCCCAGGTCTGTGGGGCTACGCAACCGGTTCTCAAAGAGCTTTAGAACAAGGCCTAGTTTTCCCTGCTGGCTCTTTGGGCGTGGGACCAATCTCCAGCCATATGGCCATTTTTGTGCCTGGCGCGGCGCCAAGTGGGAAAGGGTGGTTTTGAGGCTGAAGGCAGCAGGAAAGCCTGCAGCCCCCAGGTCTGTGGGGCTACGCAAGCGGTTCCCAAAGAGCTTTAGAACAAGGCCTAGTTTTCCCTGCTGGCTCTTTGAGCGTGGGACCATTCTCCAGAGATATGGCCATTTTTGTGCCTGGCGTGGCGCCAAGTGGGAAAGGGTGGTTTTGAGGCTGAAGGCAGCAGGAAAGCCTGCAGCCCCCAGGTCTGTGGGGCTACGCAAGCGGTTCCCAAAGAGGTTTAGAACAAGGCCTAGTTTTCCCTGCTGGCTCTTTGGGCGTGGGACCAATCTCCAGACACATGGTCATTTTTGTGCCTGGCGCGGCGCCAAGTGGGAAAGGGTGGTTTTGAGGCTGAAGGCAGCAGGAAAGCCTGCAGCCCCCAGGTCTGTGGGGCTACGCAACCGGTTCCCAAAGAGCTTTAGAACAAGGTCTAGTTTTCCCTGCTGGCTCTTTGGGCGTGGGACCAATCTCCAGACACATGGCCATTTTTGTGCCTGGCGCAGCGCCAAGTGGGAAAGGGTGGTTTTGAGGCTGAAGGCAGCAGGAAAGCCTGCAGCCCCCAGGTCTGTGGGGCTACGTAAGCGCTTCCCAAAGAGCTTTAGAACAAGCCACACTTTTCCCTGCTGGCTCTTTGGGCGTGGGAGCCATCTCCAGCCATATTGCCATTTTTGTGCCTGGCGCGGCGCCAAGTGGGAAAGGGTGGTTTTGAGGCTGAAGGCAGCAGGAAAGCCTGCAGCCCCCTGGTCTGTGGGGCTACGCAAGCGGTTCCCAAAGAGCTTTAGAACAAGCCACACGTTTCCCTGCTGGCTCTTTGGGCGTGGGACCAATCTCCAGACACATGGCCATTTTTGTGCCTGGCACGGCGCCAAGTGGGAAAGGGTGGTTTTGAGGCCGAAGGCAGCAGGAAAGCCTGCAGCCCCCAGGTCTGTGGGGCTACGCAAGCGGTTCCCAAAGAGCTTTAGAACAAGGCATAGTTTTCCCTGCTGGCTCTTTGGGCGTGGGACCGATCTCCAGAGATATGGCCATTTTTGTGCCTGGCGCGGTGCCAAGTGGGAAAGGGTGGTTTTGAGGCTGAAGGCAGCAGGAAAGCCTGCAGCCCCCAGGTCTGTGGGGCTACGCAAGCGGTTCCCAAAGAGCTTTAGAACAAGGCCTAGTTTTCCCTGCTGGCTCTTTGGGCGTGGGACCATTCTCCAGACATATGGCCATTTTTGTGCCTGGCGGGGCGCCAAGTGGGAAAGGGTGGTTTTGAGGCTGAAGGCAGCAGGAAAGCCTGCAGCCCCCAGGTCTGTGGGGCTACGCAAGCCGTTCCCAAAGAGCTTTAGAACAAGGCCTAGTTTTCCCTGCTGGCTCTTTGGGCGTGGGACCCATCACCAGCCATATGGCCATTTTTGTGCCTGGCGCGGCGCCAAGTGGGAAAGGGTGGTTTTGAGGCTGAAGGCAGCAGGAAAGCCTGCAGCCCCCAGGTCTGTGGGGCTACGCAAGCGGTTCCCAAAGAGCTTTAGAACAAGGCCTAGTTTTCCCTGCTGGCTCTTTGGGCGTGGGACCAATCTCCAGACACATGGCCATTTTTGTGCCTGGCGCAGCGCCAAGTGGGAAAGGGTGGTTTTGAGGCTGAAGGCAGCAGGAAAGCCTGCAGCCCCCAGGTCTGTGGGGCTACGCAAGCGGTTCCCAAAGAGCTTTAGAACAAGGCCTAGTTTTCCCTGCTGGCTCTTTGGGCGTGGGACCAATCTCCAGACATATGGTCATTTTTGTGCCTGGTGCGGCGCCAATTGGGAAAGGGTGGTTTTGAGGCTGAAGGCAGCAGGAAAGCCTGCAGCCCCCAGGTCTGTGGGGCTACACAAGCGGTTCCCAAAGAGCTTTAGAACAAGCCACACTTTTCCCTGCTGGCTCTTTGGGCGTGGGAGCCATCTCCAGCCATATTGCCATTTTTGTGCCTGGCGCGGCGCCAAGTGGGAAAGGGTGGTTTTGAGGCTGAAGGCAGCAGGAAAGCCTGCAGCCTCCAGGTCTGTGGGGCTACGCAAGCGGTTCCCAAAGAGCTTTAGAACAAGCCACACGTTTCCCTACTGCCTCTTTGGGCGTGGGACCAATCTCCAGAGATATGGCCATTTTTGTGCCTGGCACGGCGCCAAGTGGGAAAGGGTGGTTTTGAGGCTGAAGGCAGCAGGAAAGCCTGCAGCCCCCAGGTCTGTGGGGCTACGCAAGCGGTTCCCAAAGAGCTTTAGAACAAGGCCTAGTTTTCCCTGCTGGCTCTTTGGGCGTGGGACCAATCTCCAGACATATGACCATTTTTGTGCCTGTCACGGCGCCAAGTGGGAAAGGGTGGTTTTGAGGCTGAAGGCAGCAGGAAAGCCTGCAGCCCCCAGGTCTGTCGGGCTACGCAAGCGGTTCCCAAAGAGCTTTAGAACACGGCCTAGTTTACCCTGCTGGGTCTTTGGGCGTGGGACCAATCTCCAGACACATGGCCATTTTTGTGCCTGGCGCGGCACCAAGTGGGAAAGGGTGGTTTTGAGGCTGAAGGCAGCAGGAAAGCCTGCAGCCCCCAGGTCTTTGGGGCTACACAAGCGGTTCCCAAAGGGCTTTAGAACAAGCCACACTTTTCCCTGCTGGCTCTTTGGGCGTGGGAGCCATCTCCAGCCATATGGCCATTTTTGTGCCTGGCGCGGCGCCAAGTGGGAAAGGGTGGTTTTGAGGCCGAAGGCAGCAGGAAAGCCTGCAGCCCCCAGGTCTGTGGGGCTACGCAAGCCGTTCCCAAAGAGCTTTAGAACAAGGCCTAGTTTTCCCTGCTGGCTCTTTCGGCGTGGGACCAATCTCCAGAGATATGGCCATTTTTGTGCCTGTCACGGCCCCAAGTGGCACAGAGTGGTATTGAGGCTGAAGGCAGCAGGAAAGCCTGCAGCCCCCAGGTCTGTGGGGCTACGCAAGCCGTTCCCAAAGAGCTTTAGAACAAGGCATAGTTTTCCCTGCTGGCTCTTTGGGCGTGGGACCAATCTCCAGACATATGGCCATTTTTGTGCCTGGCGGGGCGCCAAGTGGGAAAGGGTGGTTTTGAGGCTGAAGGCAGCAGGAAAGCCTGCAGCCCCCAGGTCTCTGGGGCTACGCAACTAGTTCTCAAAGAGCTTTAGAACAAGGCATAGTTTTCCCTGCTGGCTCTTTTGGGCGTGGGACCAATCTCCAGAGATATGGCCATTTTTGTGCCTGGCACGGCGCCAAGTGGGAAAGGGTGGTTTTGAGGCTGAAGGCAGCAGGAAAGCCTGCAGCCCCCAGGTCTGTGGGGCTACGCAAGCGGTTCCCAAAGAGCTTTAGAACAAGGCCTAGTTTTCCCTGCTGGCTCTTTGGGCGTGGGACCAATCTCCAGACATATGGCCATTTTTGTGCCTGGCGCGGCGCCAAGTGGGAAAGGGTGGTTTTGAGGCTGAAGGCAGCAGGAAAGCCTGCAGCCCCCAGGTCTGTGGGGCTACGCAAGCGGTTCCGAAAGAGCTTTAGAACAAGGCCTAGTTTTCCCTGCTGGCTCTTTGAGCGTGGGACCCATCTCCAGAGATATGGCCATTTTTGTGCCTGGCGCGGCGCCAAGTGGGAAAGGGTGGTTTTGAGGCTGAAGGCAGCAGGAAAGCCTGCAGCCCCCAGGTCTGTGGGGCTACGCAAGCGGTTCCCAAAGAGCTTTAGAACAAGGCCTAGTTTTCCCTGCTGGCTCTTTGGGCGTGGGAGCCATCTCCAGCCATATGGCCATTTTTGTGCCTGGCGCGGCGCCAAGTGGGAAAGGGTGGTTTTGAGGCCGAAGGCAGCAGGAAAGCCTGCAGCCCCCAGGTCTGTGGGGCTACGCAAGCGGTTCCCAAAGAGCTTTAGAACAAGGCATAGTTTTCCCTGCTGGCTCTTTGGGCGTGGGACCAATCTCCAGACATATGGCCATTTTTGTGCCTGGCACGGCGCCAAGTGGCACAGAGTGGTATTGAGGCTGAAGGCAGCAGGAAAGCCTGCAGCCCCCAGGTCTGTGGGGCTACGCAAGCGGTTCCCAAAGAGCTTTAGAACAAGGCATAGTTTTCCCTGCTGGCTCTTTGGGCGTGGGACCAATCTCCAGAGATATGGCCATTTTTGTGCCTGGCGCGGCGCCAAGTGGGAAAGGGTGGTTTTGAGGCTGAAGGCAGCAGGAAAGCCTGCAGCCCCCAGGTCTGTGGGGCTACACAACCGGTTCCCAAAGAGCTTTAGAACAAGGCCTAGTTTTCCCTGCTGGCTCTTTGGGCGTGGGACCAATCTCCAGACACATGGCCATTTTTGTGCCTGGCGCGGCGCCAAGTGGGAAAGGGTGGTTTTGAGGCTGAAGGCAGCAGGAAAGCCTGCAGGCCCCAGGTCTGTGGGGCTACACAAGTGGTTCCCAAAGAGCTTTAGAACAAGGCCTAGTTTTCCCTGCTGGCTCTTTGGGCGTGGGACCATTCTCCAGAGATATGGCCATTTTTGTGCCTGGCGTGGCGCCAAGTGGGAAAGGGTGGTTTTGAGGCTGAAGGCAGCAGGAAAGCCTGCAGCCCCCAGGTCTGTGGGGCTACACAACCGGTTCCCAAAGAGCTTTAGAACAAGGCCTAGTTTTCCCTGCTGGCTCTTTGGGCGTGGGACCAATCTCCAGACACATGGCCATTTTTGTGCCTGGCGCGGCGCCAAGTGGGAAAGGGTGGTTTTGAGGCTGAAGGCAGCAGGAAAGCCTGCAGGCCCCAGGTCTGTGGGGCTACACAAGTGGTTCCCAAAGAGCTTTAGAACAAGGCATAGTTTTCCCTGCTGGCTCTTTGGGCGTGGGACCCATCTCCAGCCATATTGCCATTTTTGTGCCTGGCGCGGCGCCAAGTGGGAAAGGGTGGTTTTGAGGCTGAAGGCAGCAGGAAAGCCTGCAGCCCCCAGGTCTGTGGGGCTACGCAAGCGGTTCCCAAAGAGCTTTAGAACAAGGCATAGTTTTCCCTGCTGGCTCTTTGGGCGTGGGACCATTCTCCAGACATATGGCCATTTTTGTGCCTGGCGCAGCGCCAAGTGGGAAAGGGTGGTTTTGAGGCTGAAGGCAGCAGGAAAGCCTGCAGCCCCCAGGTCTGTGGGGCTACGCAAGCGGTTCCCAAAGAGCTTTAGAACAAGGCCTAGTTTTCCCTGCTGGCTCTTTGGGCATGGGACCCATCACCAGCCATATGGCCATTTTTGTGCCTGTCACGGCGCCAAGTGGAAAGGGTGGTTTTGAGGCTGAAGGCAGCAGGAAAGCCTGCAGCCCCCAGGTCTGTGGGGCTACGCAAGCGGTTCCCAAAGAGCTTTAGAACAAGGCATAGTTTTCCCTGCTGGCTCTTTGGGCGTGGGACCCATCTCCAGACACATGGCCATTTTTGTGCCTGGCGCGGCACCAAGTGGGAAAGGGTGGTTTTGAGGCTGAAGGCAGCAGGAAAGCCTGCAGCCCCCAGGTCTGTGGGGCTACGCAAGCCGTTCCCAAAGAGCTTTAGAACAAGGCCTAGTTTTCCCTGCTGGCTCTTTGGGTGTGGGACTCATCTCCAGAGATATGGCCATTTTTGTGCCTGTCACGGCGCCAAGTGGGAAAGGGTGGTTTTGAGGCTGAAGGCAGCAGGAAAGCCTGCAGCCCCCAGGTCTGTGGGGCTACACAAGTGGTTCCCAAAGAGCTTTAGAACAAGGCATAGTTTTCCCTGCTGGCTCTTTGGGCGTGGGACCATTCTCCAGAGATATGGCCATTTTTGTGCCTGGCGTGGCGCCAAGTGGGAAAGGGTGGTTTTGAGGCTGAAGGCAGCAGGAAAGCCTGCAGCCCCCAGGTCTGTGGGGCTACGCAAGCGGTTCCCAGAGAGCTTTAGAACAAGGCCTAGTTTTCCCTGCTGGCTCTTTGGGCGTGGGACCAATCTCCAGACACATGGCCATTTTTGTGCCTGGCGCGGCGCCAAGTGGGAAAGGGTGGTTTTGAGGCTGAAGGCAGCAGGAAAGCCTGCAGGCCCCAGGTCTGTGGGGCTACACAAGTGGTTCCCAAAGAGCTTTAGAACAAGGCATAGTTTTCCCTGCTGGCTCTTTGGGCGTGGGACCCATCTCCAGCCATATTGCCATTTTTGTGCCTGGCGCGGCGCCAAGTGGGAAAGGGTGGTTTTGAGGCTGAAGGCAGCAGGAAAGCCTGCAGCCCCCAGGTCTGTCAGGCTACGCAAGCGGTTCCCAAAGAGCTTTAGAACAAGGCATAGTTTTCCCTGCTGGCTCTTTGGGCGTGGGACCATTATCCAGACATATGGCCATTTTTGTGCCTGGCGGGGCGCCAAGTGGGAAAGGGTGGTTTTGAGGCTGAAGGCAGCAGGAAAGCCTGCAGCCCCCAGGTCTGTGGGGCTACGCAAGCCGTTCCCAAAGAGCTTTAGAACAAGGCATAGTTTTCCCTGCTGGCTCTTTGGGCATGGGACCCATCACCAGCCATATGGCCATTTTTGTGCCTGTCACGGCGCCAAGTGGAAAGGGTGGTTTTGAGGCTGAAGGCAGCAGGAAAGCCTGCAGCCCCCAGGTCTGTGGGGCTACGCAAGCGGTTCCCAAAGAGCTTTAGAACAAGGCATAGTTTTCCCTGCTGGCTCTTTGGGCGTGGGACCAATCTCCAGACACATGGCCATTTTTGTGCCTGGCGCAGCGCCAAGTGGGAAAGGGTGGTTTTGAGGCTGAAGGCAGCAGGAAAGCCTGCAGCCCCCAGGTCTGTGGGGCTACGTAAGCGCTTCCCAAAGAGCTTTAGAACAAGCCACACTTTTCCCTGCTAGCTCTTTGGGCGTGGGAGCCATCTCCAGCCATATTGCCATTTTTGTGCCTGGCGCGGCGCCAAGTGGGAAAGGGTGGTTTTGAGGCTGAAGGCAGCAGGAAAGCCTGCAGCCCCCTGGTCTGTGGGGCTACGCAAGCGGTTCCCAAAGAGCTTTAGAACAAGGCATAGTTTTCCCTGCTGGCTCTTTGGGCGTGGGACCCATCTCCAGCCATATTGCCATTTTTGTGCCTGGCGCGGCGCCAAGTGGGAAAGGGTGGTTTTGAGGCTGAAGGCAGCAGGAAAGCCTGCAGCCCCCAGGTCTGTGGGGCTACGCATGCGGTTCCCAAAGAGCTTTAGAACAAGGCCTAGTTTTCCCTGCTGGCTCTTTGGGCGTGGGACCATTCTCCAGAGATATGGCCATTTTTGTGCCTGGCGTGGCGCCAAGTGGGAAAGGGTGGTTTTGAGGCTGAAGGCAGCAGGAAAGCCTGCAGCCCCCAGGTCTGTGGGGCTACACAACCGGTTCCCAAAGAGCTTTAGAACAAGGCCTAGTTTTCCCTGCTGGCTCTTTGGGCGTGGGACCAATCTCCAGACACATGGCCATTTTTGTGCCTGGCGCGGCGCCAAGTGGGAAAGGGTGGTTTTGAGGCTGAAGGCAGCAGGAAAGCCTGCAGGCCCCAGGTCTGTGGGGCTACACAAGTGGTTCCCAAAGAGCTTTAGAACAAGGCATAGTTTTCCCTGCTGGCTCTTTGGGCGTGGGACCCATCTCCAACCATATTGCCATTTTTGTGCCTGGCGCGGCGCCAAGTGGGAAAGGGTGGTTTTGAGGCTGAAGGCAGCAGGAAAGCCTGCAGCCCCCAGGTCTGTGGGGCTACGCAAGCGGTTCCCAAAGAGCTTTAGAACAAGGCATAGTTTTCCCTGCTGGCTCTTTGGGCGTGGGACCATTCTCCAGACATATGGCCATTTTTGTGCCTGGCGCAGCGCCAAGTGGGAAAGGGTGGTTTTGAGGCTGAAGGCAGCAGGAAAGCCTGCAGCCCCCAGGTCTGTGGGGCTACGCAAGCCGTTCCCAAAGAGCTTTAGAACAAGGCCTAGTTTTCCCTGCTGGCTCTTTGGGCATGGGACCCATCACCAGCCATATGGCCATTTTTGTGCCTGTCACGGCGCCAAGTGGAAAGGGTGGTTTTGAGGCTGAAGGCAGCAGGAAAGCCTGCAGCCCCCAGGTCTGTGGGGCTACGCAACCGGTTCCCAAAGAGCTTTAGAACAAGGCATAGTTTTCCCTGCTGGCTCTTTGGGCGTGGGAGCCATCTCCAGACACATGGCCATTTTTGTGCCTGGCGCGGCGCCAAGTGGGAAAGGGTGGTTTTGAGGCTGAAGGCAGCAGGAAAGCCTGCAGGCCCCAGGTCTGTGGGGCTACACAAGTGGTTCCCAAAGAGCTTTAGAACAAGGCATAGTTTTCCCTGCTGGCTCTTTGGGCGTGGGACCATTCTCCAGAGATATGGCCATTTTTGTGCCTGGCGTGGCGCCAAGTGGGAAAGGGTGGTTTTGAGGCTGAAGGCAGCAGGAAAGCCTGCAGCCCCCAGGTCTGTGGGGCTACGCAAGCGGTTCCCAGAGAGCTTTAGAACAAGGCCTAGTTTTCCCTGCTGGCTCTTTGGGCGTGGGACCAATCTCCAGACACATGGCCATTTTTGTGCCTGGCGCGGCGCCAAGTGGGAAAGGGTGGTTTTGAGGCTGAAGGCAGCAGGAAAGCCTGCAGGCCCCAGGTCTGTGGGGCTACACAAGTGGTTCCCAAAGAGCTTTAGAACAAGGCATAGTTTTCCCTGCTGGCTCTTTGGGCGTGGGACCCATCTCCAGCCATATTGCCATTTTTGTGCCTGGCGCGGCGCCAAGTGGGAAAGGGTGGTTTTGAGGCTGAAGGCAGCAGGAAAGCCTGCAGCCCCCAGGTCTGTCGGGCTACGCAAGCGGTTCCCAAAGAGCTTTAGAACAAGGCATAGTTTTCCCTGCTGGCTCTTTGGGCGTGGGACCATTATCCAGACATATGGCCATTTTTGTGCCTGGCGGGGCGCCAAGTGGGAAAGGGTGGTTTTGAGGCTGAAGGCAGCAGGAAAGCCTGCAGCCCCCAGGTCTGTGGGGCTACGCAAGCCGTTCCCAAAGAGCTTTAGAACAAGGCATAGTTTTCCCTGCTGGCTCTTTGGGCATGGGACCCATCACCAGCCATATGGCCATTTTTGTGCCTGTCACGGCGCCAAGTGGAAAGGGTGGTTTTGAGGCTGAAGGCAGCAGGAAAGCCTGCAGCCCCCTGGTCTGTGGGGCTACGCAAGCGGTTCCCAAAGAGCTTTAGAACAAGGCATAGTTTTCCCTGCTGGCTCTTTGGGCGTGGGACCAATCTCCAGACACATGGCCATTTTTGTGCCTGGCGCAGCGCCAAGTGGGAAAGGGTGGTTTTGAGGCTGAAGGCAGCAGGAAAGCCTGCAGCCCCCTGGTCTGTGGGGCTACGCAAGCGGTTCCCAAAGAGCTTTAGAACAAGGCATAGTTTTCCCTGCTGGCTCTTTGGGCGTGGGACCCATCTCCAGCCATATTGCCATTTTTGTGCCTGGCGCGGCGCCAAGTGGGAAAGGGTGGTTTTGAGGCTGAAGGCAGCAGGAAAGCCTGCAGCCCCCAGGTCTGTGGGGCTACGCAAGCGGTTCCCAAAGAGCTTTAGAACAAGGCCTAGTTTTCCCTGCTGGCTCTTTGGGCGTGGGACCATTCTCCAGACATATGGCCATTTTTGTGCCTGGCGGGGCGCCAAGTGGGAAAGGGTGGTTTTGAGGCTGAAGGCAGCAGGAAAGCCTGCAGCCCCCAGGTCTGTGGGGCTACGCAAGCCGTTCCCAAAGAGCTTTAGAACAAGGCCTAGTTTTCCCTGCTGGCTCTTTGGGCATGGGACCCATCACCAGCCATATGGCCATTTTTGTGCCTGTCACGGCGCCAAGTGGAAAGGGTGGTTTTGAGGCTGAAGGCAGCAGGAAAGCCTGCAGCCCCCAGGTCTGTGGGGCTACACAAGTGGTTCCCAAAGAGCTTTAGAACAAGGCCTAGTTTTCCCTGCTGGCTCTTTGGGCGTGGGACCAATCTCCAGACACATGGCCATTTTTGTGCCTGGCGCGGCGCCAAGTGGGAAAGGGTGGTTTTGAGGCTGAAGGCAGCAGGAAAGCCTGCAGGCCCCAGGTCTGTGGGGCTACACAAGTGGTTCCCAAAGAGCTTTAGAACAAGGCCTAGTTTTCCCTGCTGGCTCTTTGGGCGTGGGACCATTCTCCAGAGATATGGCCATTTTTGTGCCTGGCGTGGCGCCAAGTGGGAAAGGGTGGTTTTGAGGCTGAAGGCAGCAGGAAAGCCTGCAGCCCCCAGGTCTGTGGGGCTACGCAAGCGGTTCCCAAAGAGCTTTAGAACAAGGCCTAGTTTTCCCTGCTGGCTCTTTGGGCGTGGGACCAATCTCCAGACACATGGCCGTTTTTGTGCCTGGCGCGGCGCCAAGTGGGAAAGGGTGGTTTTGAGGCTGAAGGCAGCAGGAAAGCCTGCAGCCCCCAGGTCTGTGGGGCTACGCAAGCGGTTCCCAAAGAGCTTTAGAACAAGGCCTAGTTTTCCCTGCTGGCTCTTTGGGCATGGGACCCATCACCAGCCATATGGCCATTTTTGTGCCTGTCACGGCGCCAAGTGGAAAGGGTGGTTTTGAGGCTGAAGGCAGCAGGAAAGCCTGCAGCCCCCAGGTCTGTGGGGCTACGCAAGCGGTTCCCAAAGAGCTTTAGAACAAGGCCTAGTTTTCCCTGCTGGCTCTTTGGGCGTGGGACCAATCTCCAGACACATGACCATTTTTGTGCCTGGCGCAGCGCCAAGTGGGAAAGGGTGGTTTTGAGGCTGAAGGCAGCAGGAAAGCCTGCAGCCCCCAGGTCTGTGGGGCTACGTAAGCGCTTCCCAAAGAGCTTTAGAACAAGCCACACTTTTCCCTGCTGGCTCTTTGGGCGTGGGAGCCATCTCCAGCCATATTGCCATTTTTGTGCCTGGCGCGGCGCCAAGTGGGAAAGGGTGGTTTTGAGGCTGAAGGCAGCAGGAAAGCCTGCAGCCCCCTGGTCTGTGGGGCTACGCAAGCGGTTCCCAAAGAGCTTTAGAACAAGGCCTAGTTTTCCCTGCTGGCTCTTTGGGCGTGGGACCCATCTCCAGCCATATTGCCATTTTTGTGCCTGTCACGGCGCCAAGTGGGAAAGGGTGGTTTTGAGGCTGAAGGCAGCAGGAAAGGCTGCAGCCCCCAGGTCTGTGGGGCTACGCAAGCGGTTCCCAAAGAGCTTTAGAACAAGGCCTAGTTTTCCCTGCTGGCTCTTTGGGCGTGGGACCATTCTCCAGACATATGGCCATTTTTGTGCCTGGCGGGGCGCCAAGTGGGAAAGGGTGGTTTTGAGGCTGAAGGCAGCAGGAAAGCCTGCAGCCCCCAGGTCTGTGGGGCTACGCAAGCCGTTCCCAAAGAGCTTTAGAACAAGGCCTAGTTTTCCCTGCTGGCTCTTTGGGCATGGGACCCATCACCAGCCATATGGCCATTTTTGTGCCTGTCACGGCGCCAAGTGGAAAGGGTGGTTTTGAGGCTGAAGGCAGCAGGAAAGCCTGCAGCCCCCAGGTCTGTGGGGCTACGCAAGCGGTTCCCAAAGAGCTTTAGAACAAGGCCTAGTTTTCCCTGCTGGCTCTTTGGGCGTGGGACCAATCTCCAGACACATGGCCATTTTTGTGCCTGGCGCGGCGCCAAGTGGGAAAGGGTGGTTTTGAGGCTGAAGGCAGCAGGAAAGCCTGCAGGCCCCAGGTCTGTGGGGCTACACAAGTGGTTCCCAAAGAGCTTTAGAACAAGGCATAGTTTTCCCTGCTGGCTCTTTGGGCGTGGGACCATTCTCCAGAGATATGGCCATTTTTGTGCCTGGCGTGGCGCCAAGTGGGAAAGGGTGGTTTTGAGGCTGAAGGCAGCAGGAAAGCCTGCAGCCCCCAGGTCTGTGGGGCTACGCAACCGGTTCCCAAAGAGCTTTAGAACAAGGCATAGTTTTCCCTGCTGGCTCTTTGGGCGTGGGACCAATCTCCAGACACATGGCCATTTTTGTGCCTGGCGCGGCGCCAAGTGGGAAAGGGTGCTTTTGAGGCTGAAGGCAGCAGGAAAGCCTGCAGGCCCCAGGTCTGTGGGGCTACACAAGTGGTTCCCAAAGAGCTTTAGAACAAGGCATAGTTTTCCCTGCTGGCTCTTTGGGCGTGGGACCCATCTCCAGCCATATTGCCATTTTTGTGCCTGGCGCGGCGCCAAGTGGGAAAGGGTGGTTTTGAGGCTGAAGGCAGCAGGAAAGCCTGCAGCCCCCAGGTCTGTGGGGCTACGCAAGCGGTTCCCAAAGAGCTTTAGAACAAGGCCTAGTTTTCCCTGCTGGCTCTTTGGGCGTGGGACCATTCTCCAGACATATGGCCATTTTTGTGCCTGGCGCGGCGCCAAGTGGGAAAGGGTGGTTTTGAGGCTGAAGGCAGCAGGAAAGCCTGCAGCCCCCAGGTCTGTGGGGCTACGCAAGCCGTTCCCAAAGAGCTTTAGAACAAGGCCTAGTTTTCCCTGCTGGCTCTTTGGGCATGGGACCCATCACCAGCCATATGGCCATTTTTGTGCCTGTCACGGCGCCAAGTGGAAAGGGTGGTTTTGAGGCTGAAGGCAGCAGGAAAGCCTGCAGCCCCCAGGTCTGTGGGGCTACGCAAGCGGTTCCCAAAGAGCTTTAGAACAAGCCACACTTTTCCCTGCTGGCTCTTTGGGCGTGGGAGCCATCTCCAGACACATGGCCATTTTTGTGCCTGGCGCGGCGCCAAGTGGGAAAGGGTGGTTTTGAGGCTGAAGGCAGCAGGAAAGCCTGCAGCCCCCTGGTCTGTGGGGCTACGCAAGCGGTTCCCAAAGAGCTTTAGAACAAGCCACACGTTTCCCTGCTGGCTCTTTGGGCGTGGGACCAATCTCCAGAGATATGGCCATTTTTGTGCCTGGCACGGCGCCAAGTGGGAAAGGGTGGTTTTGAGGCCGAAGGCAGCAGGAAAGCCTGCAGCCCCCAGGTCTGTGGGGCTACGCAAGCGGTTCCCAAAGAGCTTTAGAACAAGGCCTAGTTTTCCCTGCTGGCTCTTTGGGCGTGGGACCAATCTCCAGAGATATGGCCATTTTTGTGCCTGGCGCGGCGCCAAGTGGGAAAGGGTGGTTTTGAGGCTGAAGGCAGCAGGAAAGCCTGCAGCCCCCAGGTCTGTGGGGCTACGCAAGCGGTTCCCAAAGAGCTTTAGAACAAGGCCTAGTTTTCCCTGCTGGCTCTTTGGGCGTGGGACCATTCTCCAGACATATGGCCATTTTTGTGCCTGGCGGGGCGCCAAGTGGGAAAGGGTGGTTTTGAGGCTGAAGGCAGCAGGAAAGCCTGCAGCCCCCAGGTCTGTGGGGCTACGCAAGCCGTTCCCAAAGAGCTTTAGAACAAGGCCTAGTTTTCCCTGCTGGCTCTTTGGGCATGGGACCCATCACCAGCCATATGGCCATTTTTGTGCCTGTCACGGCGCCAAGTGGAAAGGGTGGTTTTGAGGCTGAAGGCAGCAGGAAAGCCTGCAGCCCCCAGGTCTGTGGGGCTACGCAAGCGGTTCCCAAAGAGCTTTAGAACAAGGCCTAGTTTTCCCTGCTGGCTCTTTGGGCGTGGGACCAATCTCCAGACACATGGCCATTTTTGTGCCTGGCGCGGCGCCAAGTGGGAAAGGGTGGTTTTGAGGCTGAAGGCAGCAGGAAAGCCTGCAGGCCCCAGGTCTGTGGGGCTACACAAGTGGTTCCCAAAGAGCTTTAGAACAAGGCATAGTTTTCCCTGCTGGCTCTTTGGGCGTGGGACCATTCTCCAGAGATATGGCCATTTTTGTGCCTGGCGTGGCGCCAAGTGGGAAAGGGTGGTTTTGAGGCTGAAGGCAGCAGGAAAGCCTGCAGCCCCCAGGTCTGTGGGGCTACGCAAGCGGTTCCCAAAGAGCTTTAGAACAAGGCCTAGTTTTCCCTGCTGGCTCTTTGGGCGTGGGACCAATCTCCAGACACATGGCCATTTTTGTGCCTGGCGCGGCGCCAAGTGGGAAAGGGTGGTTTTGAGGCTGAAGGCAGCAGGAAAGCCTGCAGCCCCCAGGTCTGTGGGGCTACGCAAGCCGTTCCCAAAGAGCTTTAGAACAAGGCCTAGTTTTCCCTGCTGGCTCTTTGGGCATGGGACCCATCACCAGCCATATGGCCATTTTTGTGCTTGTTACGGCGCCAAGTGGAAAGGGTGGTTTTGAGGCTGAAGGCAGCAGGAAAGCCTGCAGCCCCCAGGTCTGTGGGGCTACGCAAGCGGTTCCCAAAGAGCTTTAGAACAAGGCCTAGTTTTCCCTGCTGGCTCTTTGGGCGTGGGACCAATCTCCAGACACATGGCCATTTTTGTGCCTGGCGCAGCGCCAAGTGGGAAAGGGTGGTTTTGAGGCTGAAGGCAGCAGGAAAGCCTGCAGCCCCCAGGTCTGTGGGGCTACGTAAGCGATACCCAAAGAGCTTTAGAACAAGCCACACTTTTCCCTGCTGGCTCCTTGGGCGTGGGAGCCATCTCCAGCCATATGGCCATTTTTGTGCCTGGCGGGGCGCCAAGTGGGAAAGGGTGGTTTTGAGGCTGAAGGCAGCAGGAAAGCCTGCAGCCCCCTGGTCTGTGGGGCTACGCAAGCGGTTCCCAAAGAGCTTTAGAACAAGGCATAGTTTTCCCTGCTGGCTCTTTGGGCGTGGGACCCATCTCCAGCCATATTGCCATTTTTGTGCCTGGCGCGGCGCCAAGTGGGAAAGGGTGGTTTTGAGGCTGAAGGCAGCAGGAAAGCCTGCAGCCCCCAGGTCTGTGGGGCTACGCAAGCGGTTCCCAAAGAGCTTTAGAACAAGGCCTAGTTTTCCCTGCTGGCTCTTTGGGCGTGGGACCATTCTCCAGACATATGGCCATTTTTGTGCCTGGCGGGGCGCCAAGTGGGAAAGGGTGGTTTTGAGGCTGAAGGCAGCAGGAAAGCCTGCAGCCCCCAGGTCTGTGGGGCTACGCAAGCCGTTCCCAAAGAGCTTTAGAACAAGGCCTAGTTTTCCCTGCTGGCTCTTTGGGCATGGGACCCATCACCAGCCATATGGCCATTTTTGTGCCTGTCACGGCGCCAAGTGGAAAGGGTGGTTTTGAGGCTGAAGGCAGCAGGAAAGCCTGCAGCCCCCAGGTCTGTGGGGCTACGCAAGCGGTTCCCAAAGAGCTTTAGAACAAGGCCTAGTTTTCCCTGCTGGCTCTTTGGGCGTGGGACCAATCTCCAGACACATGGCCATTTTTGTGCCTGGCGCGGCGCCAAGTGGGAAAGGGTGGTTTTGAGGCTGAAGGCAGCAGGAAAGCCTGCAGGCCCCAGGTCTGTGGGGCTACACAAGTGGTTCCCAAAGAGCTTTAGAACAAGGCATAGTTTTCCCTGCTGGCTCTTTGGGCGTGGGACCATTCTCCAGAGATATGGCCATTTTTGTGCCTGGCGTGGCGCCAAGTGGGAAAGGGTGGTTTTGAGGCTGAAGGCAGCAGGAAAGCCTGCAGCCCCCAGGTCTGTGGGGCTACGCAACCGGTTCCCAAAGAGCTTTAGAACAAGGCCTAGTTTTCCCTGCTGGCTCTTTGGGCGTGGGACCAATCTCCAGACACATGGCCATTTTTGTGCCTGGCGCGGCGCCAAGTGGGAAAGGGTGGTTTTGAGGCTGAAGGCAGCAGGAAAGCCTGCAGCCCCCAGGTCTGTGGGGCTACGCAAGCGGTTCCCAAAGAGCTTTAGAACAAGGCATAGTTTTCCCTGCTGGCTCTTTGGGCGTGGGACCCATCTCCAGCCATATTGCCATTTTTGTGCCTGGCGTGGCGCCAAGTGGGAAAGGGTGGTTTTGAGGCTGAAGGCAGCAGGAAAGCCTGCAGCCCCCAGGTCTGTGGGGCTACGCAAGCGGTTCCCAAAGAGCTTTAGAACAAGGCATAGTTTTCCCTGCTGGCTCTTTGGGCGTGGGACCATTCTCCAGACATATGGCCATTTTTGTGCCTGGCGGGGCGCCAAGTGGGAAAGGGTGGTTTTGAGGCCGAAGGCAGCAGGAAAGCCTGCAGCCCCCAGGTCTGTGGGGCTACGCAAGCCGTTCCCAAAGAGCTTTAGAACAAGGCCTAGTTTTCCCTGCTGGCTCTTTGGGCATGGGACCCATCACCAGCCATATGGCCATTTTTGTGCCTGTCACGGCGCCAAGTGGAAAGGGTGGTTTTGAGGCTGAAGGCAGCAGGAAAGCCTGCAGCCCCCAGGTCTGTGGGGCTACGCAAGCGGTTCCCAAAGAGCTTTAGAACAAGCCACACTTTTCCCTGCTGGCTCTTTGGGCGTGGGAGCCATCTCCAGACACATGGCCATTTTTGTGCCTGGCGCGGCGCCAAGTGGGAAAGGGTGGTTTTGAGGCTGAAGGCAGCAGGAAAGCCTGCAGCCCCCTGGTCTGTGGGGTTACGCAAGCGGTTCCCAAAGAGCTTTAGAACAAGCCACACGTTTCCCTGCTGGCTCTTTGGGCGTGGGACCAATCTCCAGAGATATGGCCATTTTTGTGCCTGGCACGGCGCCAAGTGGGAAAGGGTGGTTTTGAGGCCGAAGGCAGCAGGAAAGCCTGCAGCCCCCAGGTCTGTGGGGCTACGCAAGCGGTTCCCAAAGAGCTTTAGAACAAGGCCTAGTTTTCCCTGCTGGCTCTTTGGGCGTGGGACCCATCACCAGCCATATGGCCATTTTTTTGCCTGTCACGGCGCCAAGTGGAAAGGGTGGTTTTGAGGCTGAAGGCAGCAGGAAAGCCCGCAGCCCCCAGGTCTGTGGGGCTACGCAAGCGGTTCCCAAAGAGCTTTAGAACAAGGCCTAGTTTTCCCTGCTGGCTCTTTGGGCGTGGGACCAATCTCCAGCCATATGGCCATTTTTGGGCCTGGCGCGGCGCCAAGTGGGAAAGGGTGGTTTTGAGGCTGATGGCAGCAGGAAAGCCTGCAGCCCCCAGGTCTGTGGGGCTACGTAAGCGCTTCCCAAAGAGCTTTAGAACAAGCCACACTTTTCCCTGCTGGCTCTTTGGGCGTGGGAGCCATCTCCAGCCATATTGCCATTTTTGTGCCTGGCGCGGCGCCAAGTGGGAAAGGGTGGTTTTGAGGCTGAAGGCAGCAGGAAAGCCTGCAGCCCCCTGGTCTGTGGGGCTACGCAAGCGGTTCCCAAAGAGCTTTAGAACAAGGCATAGTTTTCCCTGCTGGCTCTTTGGGCGTGGGACCCATCTCCAGCCATATTGCCATTTTTGTGCCTGGCGCGGCGCCAAGTGGGAAAGGGTGGTTTTGAGGCTGAAGGCAGCAGGAAAGCCTGCAGCCCCCAGGTCTGTGGGGCTACGCAAGCGGTTCCCAAAGAGCTTTAGAACAAGGCCTAGTTTTCCCTGCTGGCTCTTTGGGCGTGGGACCATTCTCCAGACATATGGCCATTTTTGTGCCTGTCACGGCGCCAAGTGGAAAGGGTGGTTTTGAGGCTGAAGGCAGCAGGAAAGCCTGCAGCCCCCAGGTCTGTGGGGCTACGCAAGCGGTTCCCAAAGAGCTTTAGAACAAGGCCTAGTTTTCCCTGCTGGCTCTTTGGGCGTGGGACCAATCTCCAGACACATGGCCATTTTTGTGCCTGGCGCGGCGCCAAGTGGGAAAGGGTGGTTTTGAGGCTGAAGGCAGCAGGAAAGCCTGCAGGCCCCAGGTCTGTGGGGCTACACAAGTGGTTCCCAAAGAGCTTTAGAACAAGGCATAGTTTTCCCTGCTGGCTCTTTGGGCGTGGGACCATTCTCCAGAGATATGGCCATTTTTGTGCCTGGCGTGGCGCCAAGTGGGAAAGGGTGGTTTTGAGGCTGAAGGCAGCAGGAAAGCCTGCAGCCCCCAGGTCTGTGGGGCTACGCAACCGGTTCCCAAAGAGCTTTAGAACAAGGCCTAGTTTTCCCTGCTGGCTCTTTGGGCGTGGGACCAATCTCCAGACACATGGCCATTTTTGTGCCTGGCGCGGCGCCAAGTGGGAAAGGGTGGTTTTGAGGCTGAAGGCAGCAGGAAAGCCTGCAGGCCCCAGGTCTGTGGGGCTACACAAGTGGTTCCCAAAGAGCTTTAGAACAAGGCATAGTTTTCCCTGCTGGCTCTTTGGGCGTGGGACCCATCTCCAGCCATATTGCCATTTTTGTGCCTGGCGCGGCGCCAAGTGGGAAAGGGTGGTTTTGAGGCTGAAGGCAGCAGGAAAGCCTGCAGCCCCCAGGTCTGTGGGGCTACGCAAGCGGTTCCCAAAGAGCTTTAGAACAAGGCATAGTTTTCCCTGCTGGCTCTTTGGGCGTGGGACCATTCTCCAGACATATGGCCATTTTTGTGCCTGGCGGGGCGCCAAGTGGGAAAGGGTGGTTTTGAGGCTGAAGGCAGCAGGAAAGCCTGCAGCCCCCAGGTCTGTGGGGCTACGCAAGCCGTTCCCAAAGAGCTTTAGAACAAGGCCTAGTTTTCCCTGCTGGCTCTTTGGGCATGGGACCCATCACCAGCCATATGGCCATTTTTGTGCCTGTCACGGCGCCAAGTGGAAAGGGTGGTTTTGAGGCTGAAGGCAGCAGGAAAGCCTGCAGCCCCCAGGTCTGTGGGGCTACGCAAGCGGTTCCCAAAGAGCTTTAGAACAAGCCACACTTTTCCCTGCTGGCTCTTTGGGCGTGGGAGCCATCTCCAGACACATGGCCATTTTTGTGCCTGGCGCGGCGCCAAGTGGGAAAGGGTGGTTTTGAGGCTGAAGGCAGCAGGAAAGCCTGCAGCCCCCTGGTCTGTGGGGCTACGCAAGCGGTTCCCAAAGAGCTTTAGAACAAGCCACACGTTTCCCTGCTGGCTCTTTGGGCGTGGGACCAATCTCCAGAGATATGGCCATTTTTGTGCCTGGCACGGCGCCAAGTGGGAAAGGGTGGTTTTGAGGCCGAAGGCAGCAGGAAAGCCTGCAGCCCCCAGGTCTGTGGGGCTACGCAAGCGGTTCCCAAAGAGCTTTAGAACAAGGCCTAGTTTTCCCTGCTGGCTCTTTGGGCGTGGGACCAATCTCCAGAGATATGGCCATTTTTGTGCCTGGCGCGGCGCCAAGTGGGAAAGGGTGGTTTTGAGGCTGAAGGCAGCAGGAAAGCCTGCAGCCCCCAGGTCTGTGGGGCTACGCAAGCGGTTCCCAAAGAGCTTTAGAACAAGGCATAGTTTTCCCTGCTGGCTCTTTGGGCGTGGGACCATTCTCCAGAGATATGGCCATTTTTGTGCCTGGCGGGGCGCCAAGTGGGAAAGGGTGGTTTTGAGGCTGAAGGCAGCAGGAAAGCCTGCAGCCCCCAGGTCTGTGGGGCTACGCAAGCCGTTCCCAAAGAGCTTTAGAACAAGGCCTAGTTTTCCCTGCTGGCTCTTTGGGCGTGGGACCCATCACCAGCCATATGGCCATTTTTGTGCCTGGCGCGGCGCCAAGTGGGAAAGGGTGGTTTTAAGGCTGAAGGCAGCAGGAAAGCCTGCAGCCCCCAGGTGTGTGGGGCTATGCAACCGGTTCCCAAAGAGCTTTAGAACAAGGCCTAGTTTTCCCTGCTGGCTCTTTGGGCGTGGGACCAATCTCCAGAGATATGGCCATTTTTGTGCCTGGCGCAGCGCCAAGTGGGAAAGGGTGGTTTTGAGGCTGAAGGCAGCAGGAAAGCCTGCAGCCCCCAGGTCTGTGGGGCTACGCAAGCGGTTCCCAAAGAGCTTTAGAACAAGGCCTAGTTTTCCCTGCTGGCTCTTTGGGCGTGGGACCAATCTCCAGACATATGGTCATTTTTGTGCCTGGCGCGGCACCAAGTGGGAAAGGGTGGTTTTGAGGCTGAAGGCAGCAGGAAAGCCTGCAGCCCCCAGGTCTGTGGGGCTACACAAGCGGTTCCCAAAGAGCTTTAGAACAAGCCACACTTTTCCCTGCTGGCTCTTTGGGCGTGGGAGCCATCTCCAGCCATATTGCCATTTTTGTGCCTGGCGCGGCGCCAAGTGGGAAAGGGTGGTTTTGAGGCTGAAGGCAGCAGGAAAGCCTGCAGCCCCCAGGTCTGTGGGGCTACGCAAGCGGTTCCCAAAGAGCTTTAGAACAAGCCACACGTTTCCCTACTGGCTCTTTGGGCGTGGGACCAATCTCCAGAGATATGGCCATTTTTGTGCCTGGCACGGCGCCAAGTGGGAAAGGGTGGTTTTGAGGCCGAAGGCAGCAGGAAAGCCTGCAGCCCCCAGGTCTGTGGGGCTACGCAAGCGGTTCCCAAAGAGCTTTAGAACAAGGCCTAGTTTTCCCTGCTGGCTCTTTGGGCGTGGGACCAATCTCCAGAGATATGGCCATTTTTGTGACTGGCGCGGCGCCAAGTGGGAAAGGGTGGTTTTGAGGCTGAAGGCAGCAGGAAAGCCTGCAGCCCCCAGGTCTGTGGGGCTACGCAAGCGGTTCCCAAAGAGCTTTAGAACAAGGCCTAGTTTTCCCTGCTGGCTCTTTGAGCGTGGGACCCATCTCCAGAGATATGGCCATTTTTGTGCCTGGCGCGGCGCCAAGTGGGAAAGGGTGGTTTTGAGGCTGAAGGCAGCAGGAAAGCCTGCAGCCCCCAGGTCTGTGGGGCTACGCAAGCGGTTCCCAAAGAGCTTTAGAACAAGGCCTAGTTTTCCCTGCTGGCTCTTTGGGCGTGGGACCAATCTCCAGCCATATGGCCATTTTTGTGCCTGTCACGGCGCCAAGTGGGAAAGGGTGGTTTTGAGGCTGAAGGCAGCAGGAAAGCCTGCAGCCCCCAGGTCTGTCGGGCTATGCAAGCGGTTCCCAAAGAAGTTAGAACAAGGCCTAGTTTTCCCTGCTGGCTCTTTGGGCGTGGGACCAATCTCCAGAGATATGGCCATTTTTGTGCCTGGCGCGGCGCGAAGTGGGAAAGGGTGGTTTTGAGGCTGAAGGCAGCAGGAAAGCCTGCAGCCCCCAGGTCTGTGGGGCTACGCAAGCGGTTCCCAAAGAGCTTTAGAACACGGCCTAGTTTACCCTGCTGGCTCTTTGGGCGTGGGACCAATCTCCAGACACATGGCCATTTTTGTGCCTGGCGCGGCACCAAGTGGGAAAGGGTGGTTTTGAGGCCGAAGGCAGCAGGAAAGCCTGCAGCCCCCAGGTCTTTGGGGCTACACAAGCGGTTCCCAAAGGGCTTTAGAACAAGCCACACTTTTCCCTGCTGGCTCTTTGGGCGTGGGAGCCATCTCCAGCCATATGGCCATTTTTGTGCCTGGCGCGGCGCCAAGTGGGAAAGGGTGGTTTTGAGGCCGAAGGCAGCAGGAAAGCCTGCAGCCCCCAGGTCTGTGGGGCTACGCAAGCGGTTCCCAAAGAGCTTTAGAACAAGGCCTAGTTTTCCCTGCTGGCTCTTTGGGCGTGGGACCAATCTCCAGAGATATGGCCATTTTTGTGCCTGTCACGGCCCCAAGTGGCACAGAGTGGTATTGAGGCTGAAGGCAGCAGGAAAGCCTGCAGCCCCCAGGTCTCTGGGGCTACGCAAGCGGTTCCCAAAGAGCTTTAGAACAAGGCCTAGTTTTCCCTGCTGGCTCTTTGGGCGTGGGAGCCATCTCCAGCCATATGGCCATTTTTGTGCCTGTCACGGCGCCAAGTGGGAAAGGGTGGTTTTGAGGCTGAAGGCAGCAGGAAAGCCTGCAGCCCCCAGGTCTGTGGGGCTACGCAAGCGGTTCCCAAAGAGCTTTAGAACAAGGCATAGTTTTCCCTGCTGGCTCTTTGGGCGTGGGACCATTCTCCAGAGATATGGCCATTTTTGTGCCTGGCGTGGCGCCAAGTGGGAAAGGGTGGTTTTGAGGCTGAAGGCAGCAGGAAAGCCTGCAGCCCCCAGGTCTGTGGGGCTACGCAAGCGGTTCCCAAAGAGCTTTAGAACAAGGCCTAATTTTCCCTGCTGGCTCTTTGGGCGTGGGACCAATCTCCAGCCATATTGCCATTTTTGTGCCTGGCGCGACGCCAAGTGGGAAAGGGTGGTTTTGAGGCTGAAGGCAGCAGGAAAGCCTGCAGCCCCCAGGTCTGTGGGGCTACGCAAGCCGTTCCCAAAGAAGTTAGAACAAGGCCTAGTTTTCCCTGCTGGCTCTTTGGGCGTGGGACCAATCTCCAGACACATGGCCATTTTTGTGCCTGGCACGGCGCCAAGTGGGAAAGGGTGGTTTTGAGGCTGAAGGCAGCAGGAAAGCCTGCAGCCCCCAGGTCTGTGGGGCTACGCAACCGGTTCCCAAAGAGCTTTAGAACAAGGCCTAGTTTTCCCTGCTGGCTCTTTGGGCGTGGGACCAATCTCCAGACACATGGCCATTTTTCTGCCTGGCGCGGCGCCAAGTGGGAAAGGGTGGTTTTGAGGCTGAAGGCAGCAGGAAAGCCTGCAGCCCCCAGGTCTGTGGGGCTACGCAAGCGGTTCCCAAAGAGCTTTAGAACAAGGCCTAGTTTTCCCTGCTGGCTCTTTGGGCGTGGGACCAATCTCCAGACACATGGCCATTTTTGTGCCTGGCGCAGCGCCAAGTGGGAAAGGGTGGTTTTGAGGCTGAAGGCAGCAGGAAAGCCTGCAGCCCCCAGGTCTGTGGGGCTACGCAAGCGGTTCCCAAAGAGCTTTAGAACAAGGCATAGTTTTCCCTGCTGGCTCTTTGGGCGTCGCACCATTCTCCAGAGATATGGCCATTTTTGTGCGTGGCGCGGCGCCAAGTGGGAAAGGGTGGTTTTGAGGCTGAAGGCAGCAGGAAAGCCTGCAGCCCCCAGGTCTGTGGGGCTACGCAAGCGGTTCCCAAAGAGCTTGAGAACAAGGCCTAGTTTACCCTGCTGGCTCTTTGGGCGTGGGACCAGTCTCCAGAAAGATGGCCATTTTTGTGCCTGGCGCGGCACCAAGTGGGAAAGGGTGGTTTTGAGGCTGAAGGCAGCAGGAAAGCCTGCAGCCCCCAGGTCTGTGGGGCTATACAAGCGGTTCCCAAAGGGATTTAGAACAAGCCACACTTTTCCTTGCTGGCTCTTTGGGCGTGGGAACCATCTCTAGCCATATTGCCATTTTTGTGCCTGGCGCGGCGCCAAGTGGGAAAGGGTGGTTTTGAGGCTGAAGGCAGCAGGAAAGCCTGCAGCCCCCAGGTCACTGGGGCTACGGAACCGGTTCTCAAAGAGCTTTAGAACAAGGCATAGTTTTCCCTGCTGGCTCTTTGGGCGTGGGACGAATCTCCAGAGATATGGCCATTTTTGTGCCTGGGACGGCGCCAAGTGGGAAAGGGTGGTTTTGAGGCTGAAGGCAGCAGGAAAGCCTGCAGCCCCCAGGTCTGTGGGGCTACGCAAGCGGTTCCCAAAGAAGTTAGAACAAGGCCTAGTTTTCCCTGCTGGCTCTTTGGGCGTGGGACCAATCTCCAGACACATGGCCATTTTTGTGCCTGGCGCGGCGCCAAGTGGGAAAGGGTGGTTTTGAGGCTGAAGGCAGCAGGAAAGCCTGCAGCCCCCAGGTCTGTGGGGCTACGCAAGCGGTTCCCAAAGAGCTTTAGAACAAGCCACACTTTTCCCTGCTGGCTCTTTGGGCGTGGGAGCCATCTCCAGCCATATTGCCATTTTTGTGCCTGTCACGGCCCCAAGTGGGAAAGGGTGGTTTTGAGGCTGAAGGCAGCAGGAAAGCCTGCAGCCCCCAGGTCTGTGGGGCTACGCAAGCGGTTCCCAAAGAGCTTTAGAACAAGGCATAGTTTTCCCTGCTGGCTCTTTTGGCGTGGGACCAATCTCCAGACATATGGCCATTTTTGTGCCTGGCGCGGCACCAAATGGGAAAGGGTGGTTTTGAGGCTGAAGGCAGCAGGAAAGCCTGCAGCCCCCAGATCTCTGGGGCTACGCAACCGGTTCTCAAAGAGCTTTAGAACAAGGCATAGTTTTCCCTGCTGGCTCTTTTGGGCGTGGGACCAATCTCCAGAGATATGGCCATTTTTGTGCCTGGCGCGGCGCCAAGTGGGAAAGGGTGGTTTTGAGGCTGAAGGCAGCAGGAAAGCCTGCAGCCCCCAGGTCTGTGGGGCTACGCAAGCGGTTCCCAAAGAGCTTTAGAACAAGGCCTAGTTTTCCCTGCTGGCTCTTTGGGCGTGGGACCAATCTCCAGAGATATGGCCATTTTTGTGCCTGGCGCGGCGCCAAGTGGGAAAGGGTGGTTTTGAGGCTGAAGGCAGCAGGAAAGCCTGCAGCCCCCAGGTCTGTGGGGCTACGCAAGCGGTTCCCAAAGAGCTTTAGAACAAGGCCTAGTTTTCCCTGCTGGCTCTTTCGGCGTGGGACCAATCTCCAGAGATATGGCCATTTTTGTGCCTGTCACGGCCCCAAGTGGCACAGAGTGGTATTGAGGCTGAAGGCAGCAGGAAAGCCTGCAGCCCCCAGGTCTGTGGGGCTACGCAAGCGGTTCCCAAAGAGCTTTAGAACAAGGCATAGTTTTCCCTGCTGGCTCTTTCGGCGTGGGACCAATCTCCAGAGATATGGCCATTTTTGTGCCTGGCGCGGCACCAAGTGGGAAAGGGTGGTTTTGAGGCTGAAGGCAGCAGGAAAGCCTGCAGCCCCCAGGTCTGTGGGGCTACGCAACCGGTTCTCAAAGAGCTTTAGAACAAGGCATAGTTTTCCCTGCTGGCTCTTTGGGCGTGGGACCAATCTCCAGAGATATGGCCATTTTTGTGCCTGGCGCGGCGCCAAGTGGGAAAGGGTGGTTTTGAGGCTGAAGGCAGCAGGAAAGCCTGCAGCCCCCAGGTCTGTGGGGCTACGCAAGCGGTTCCCAAAGAGCTTTAGAACAAGGCATAGTTTTCCTTGCTGGCTCTTTGGGCGTGGGACCCATCTCCAGCCCTATGGCCATTTTTGTGCCTGTCACGGCGCCAAGTGGAAAGGGTGGTTTTGAGGCTGAAGGCAGCAGGAAAGCCTGCAGCCCCCAGGTCTGTGGGGCTACGCAAGCGGTTCCCAAAGAGCTTTATAACAAGGCATAATTTTCCCTGCTGGCTCTTTGGGCGTGGGACCCATCTCCAGAGATATGGCCATTTTTCTGCCTGGCGCGATAGCAAGTGGGAAAGGGTGGTTTTGAGGCTGAAGGCAGCAGGAAAGCCTGCAGCCCCCAGGTCTGTGGGGCTACGCAAGCGGTTCCCAAAGAGCTTTAGAACAAGGCCTAGTTTTCCCTGCTGGCTCTTTGGGCGTGGGACCAATCTCCAGCCATATTGCCATTTTTGTGCCTGGCGCGACGCCAAGTGGGAAAGGGTGGTTTTGAGGCTGAAGGCAGCAGGAAAGCCTGCAGCCCCCAGGTCTGTGGGGCTACGCAAGCGGTTCCCAAAGAAGTTAGAACAAGGCCTAGTTTTCCCTGCTGGCTCTTTGGGCGTTGGACCAATCTCCAGACACATGGCCATTTTTGTGCCTGGCGCGGCGCGAAGTGGGAAAGGGTGGTTTTGAGGCTGAAGGCAGCAGGAAAGCCTGCAGCCCCCAGATCTCTGGGGCTACGCAACCGGTTCTCAAAGAGCTTTAGAACAAGGCATAGTTTTCCCTGCTGGCTCTTTTGGGCGTGGGACCAATCTCCAGAGATATGGCCATTTTTGTGCCTGGCGCGGCGCCAAGTGGGAAAGGGTGGTTTTGAGGCTGAAGGCAGCAGGAAAGCCTGCAGCCCCCAGGTCTGTGGGGCTACGCAAGCGGTTCCCAAAGAGCTTTAGAACAAGGCCTAGTTTTCCCTGCTGGCTCTTTGGGCGTGGGACCAATCTCCAGAGATATGGCCATTTTTGTGCCTGGCGCGGCGCCAAGTGGGAAAGGGTGGTTTTGAGGCTGAAGGCAGCAGGAAAGCCTGCAGCCCCCAGGTCTGTGGGGCTACGCAAGCGGTTCCCAAAGAGCTTTAGAACAAGGCCTAGTTTTCCCTGCTGGCTCTTTCGGCGTGGGACCAATCTCCAGAGATATGGCCATTTTTGTGCCTGTCACGGCCCCAAGTGGCACAGAGTGGTATTGAGGCTGAAGGCAGCAGGAAAGCCTGCAGCCCCCAGGTCTGTGGGGCTACGCAAGCGGTTCCCAAAGAGCTTTAGAACAAGGCATAGTTTTCCCTGCTGGCTCTTTCGGCGTGGGACCAATCTCCAGAGATATGGCCATTTTTGTGCCTGGCGCGGCACCAAGTGGGAAAGGGTGGTTTTGAGGCTGAAGGCAGCAGGAAAGCCTGCAGCCCCCAGGTCTGTGGGGCTACGCAACCGGTTCTCAAAGAGCTTTAGAACAAGGCATAGTTTTCCCTGCTGGCTCTTTGGGCGTGGGACCAATCTCCAGAGATATGGCCATTTTTGTGCCTGGCGCGGCGCCAAGTGGGAAAGGGTGGTTTTGAGGCTGAAGGCAGCAGGAAAGCCTGCAGCCCCCAGGTCTGTGGGGCTACGCAAGCGGTTCCCAAAGAGCTTTAGAACAAGGCCTAGTTTTCCCTGCTGGCTCTTTGGGCGTGAGACCCATCTCCAGCCATATGGCCATTTTTGTGCCTGTCACGGCGCCAAGTGGGAAAGGGTGGTTTTGAGGCTGAAGGCAGCAGGAAAGCCTGCAGCCCCCAGGTCTGTGGGGCTACGCAAGCGGTTCCCAAAGAGCTTTAGAACAAGGCATAGTTTTCCTTGCTGGCTCTTTGGGCGTGGGACCCATCTCCAGCCCTATGGCCATTTTTGTGCCTGTCACGGCGCCAAGTGGAAAGGGTGGTTTTGAGGCTGAAGGCAGCAGGAAAGCCTGCAGCCCCCAGGTCTGTGGGGCTACGCAAGCGGTTCCCAAAGAGCTTTATAACAAGGCATAATTTTCCCTGCTGGCTCTTTGGGCGTGGGACCCATCTCCAGAGATATGGCCATTTTTCTGCCTGGCGCGATAGCAAGTGGGAAAGGGTGGTTTTGAGGCTGAAGGCAGCAGGAAAGCCTGCAGCCCCCAGGTCTGTGGGGCTACGCAAGCGGTTCCCAAAGAGCTTTAGAACAAGGCCTAGTTTTCCCTGCTGGCTCTTTGGGCGTGGGACCAATCTCCAGCCATATTGCCATTTTTGTGCCTGGCGCGACGCCAAGTGGGAAAGGGTGGTTTTGAGGCTGAAGGCAGCAGGAAAGCCTGCAGCCCCCAGGTCTGTGGGGCTACGCAAGCGGTTCCCAAAGAAGTTAGAACAAGGCCTAGTTTTCCCTGCTGGCTCTTTGGGCGTTGGACCAATCTCCAGACACATGGCCATTTTTGTGCCTGGCGCGGCGCGAAGTGGGAAAGGGTGGTTTTGAGGCTGAAGGCAGCAGGAAAGCCTGCAGCCCCCAGGTCTGTGGGGCTACGCAAGCGGTTCCCAAAGAGCTTTAGAACAAGGCCTAGTTTTCCCTGCTGGCTCTTTGGGCGTGGGACCAATCTCCAGAGATACGGCCATTTTTGTGCCTGGCGCGGCGCCAAGTGGGAAAGGGTGATTTTGAGGCTGAAGGCAGCAGGAAAGCCTGCAGCCCCCAGGTCTGTGGGGCTACGCAAGCGGTTCCCAAAGAGCTTTAGAACAAGGCATAGTTTTCCTTGCTGGCTCTTTGGGCGTGGGACCCATCTCCAGCCCTATGGCTTTTTTTGTGCCTGTCACGGCGCCAAGTGGAAAGGGTGGTTTTGAGGCTGAAGGCAGCAGGAAAGCCTGCAGCCCCCAGGTCTGTGGGGCTACGCAAGCGGTTTCCAAAGAGCTATAGAACAAGGCCTAGTTTTCCCTGCTGGCTCTTTGGGCGTGGGACCATTCTCCAGAGATATGGCCATTTTTGTGCCTGGCGTGGCGCCAAGTGGGAAAGGGTGTTTTTGAGGCTGAAGGCAGCAGGAACGCCTGCAGCCCCCAGGTCTGTGGGGCTACGCAAGCCGTTCCCAAAGAGCTTTAGAACAAGGCATAATTTTCCCTGTTGGCTCTTTGGGCGTGGGACCCATCTCCAGAGATATGGCCATTTTTCTGCCTGGCGCGATAGCAAGTGGGAAAGGGTGGTTTTGAGGCTGAAGGCAGCAGGAAAGCCTGCAGCCCCCAGGTCTGTGGGGCTACGCAAGCGGTTCCCAAAGAGCTTTAGAACAAGGCCTAGTTTTCCCTGCTGGCTCTTTGGGCGTGGGACCAATCTCCAGCCATATTGCCATTTTTGTGCCTGGCGCGACGCCAAGTGGGAAAGGGTGGTTTTGAGGCTGAAGGCAGCAGGAAAGCCTGCAGCCCCCAGGTCTGTGGGGCTACGCAAGCGGTTCCCAAAGAGCTTTAGAACAAGGCCTAGTTTTCCCTGCTGGCTCTTTGGGCGTGGGACCAATCTCCAGACACATGGCCATTTTTGTGCCTGGCGCGGCGCCAAGTGGGAAAGGGTGGTTTTGAGGCTGAAGGCAGCAGGAAAGCCTGCAGCCCCCAGGTCTTTGGGGCTACGCAAGCGGTTCCCAAAGGGCTTTAGAACAATCCACACTTTTCCCTGCTGGCTCTTTGGGCATGGGAGCCATCTCCAGCCATATTGCCATTTTTGTGCCTGGCGCGGCGCCAAGTGGGAAAGGGTGGTTTTGAGGCCGAAGGCAGCAGGAAAGCCTGCAGCCCCCAGGTCTGTGGGGCTACGCAAGCGGTTCCCAAAGAGCTTTAGAACAAGGCATAATTTTCCCTGCTGGCTCTTTCGGCGTGGGACCAATCTCCAGAGATATGGCCATTTTTGTGCCTGTCACGGCCCCAAGTGGCACAGAGTGGTATTGAGGCTGAAGGCAGCAGGAAAGCCTGCAGCCCCCAGGTCTGTGGGGCTACGCAATCGGTTCCCAAAGAGCTTTAGAACAAGGCCTAGTTTTCCCTGCTGGCTCTTTGGGCGTGGGACCATTCTCCAGAGATATGGCCATTTTTGTGCCTGGCGCGGCACCAAGTGGGAAAGGGTGGTTTTGAGGCTGAAGGCAGCAGGAAAGCCTTCAGCCCCCAGGTCTGTGGGGCTACGCAAGCGGTTCCCAAAGAGCTTTAGAACAAGGCCTAGTTTTCCCTGCTGGCTCTTTGGGCGTGGGACCAATCTCCAGAGATATGGCCATTTTTGTGCCTGGCGTGGCGCGAAGTGGGAAAGGGTGGTTTTGAGGCTGAAGGCAGCAGGAAAGCCTGCAGCCCCCAGGTCTGTGGGGCTACGCAAGCGGTTCCCAAAGAGCTTTAGAACAAGGCCTAGTTTTCCCTGCTGGCTCTTTGGGCGTGGGACCCATCTCCAGCCATATGGCCATTTTTGTGCCTGTCACGGCGCCAAGTGGGAAAGGGTGGTTTTGAGGCTGAAGGCAGCAGGAAAGCCTGCAGCCCCCAGGTCTGTGGGGCTACGCAAGCGGTTCCCAAAGAGCTTTAGAACAAGGCCTAGTTTTCCCTGCTGGCTCTTTGGGCGTGGGACCATTCTCCAGAGATATGGCCATTTTTGTGCCTGGCGCGGCGCCAAGTGGGAAAGGGTGGTTTTGAGGCTGAAGGCAGCAGGAAAGCCTGCAGCCCCCAGGTCTGTGGGGCTACGCAACCGGTTCCCAAAGAGCTTTAGAACAAGGCCTAGTTTTCCCTGATGGCTCTTTGGGCGTGGGACCAATCTCCAGACACATGGCCATTTTTGTGCCTGGCGCAGCGCCAAGTGGGAAAGGGTGGTTTTGAGGCTGAAGGCAGCAGGAAAGCCTGCAGCCCCCAGGTCTGTGGGGCTACGCAAGCGGTTCCCAAAGAGCTTTAGAACAAGGCCTAGTTTTCCCTGCTGGCTCTTTCGGCGTGGGACCAATCTCCAGACATATGGCCATTTTTGTGCGTGGCGCGGCGCCAAGTGGGAAAGGGTGGTTTTGAGGCTGAAGGCAGCAGGAAAGCCTGCAGCCCCCAGGTCTGTGGGGCTACGCAAGCGGTTCCCAAAGAGCTTTAGAACAAGGCCTAGTTTACCCTGCTGGCTCTTTGGGCGTGGGACCCATCTCCAGAGATATGGCCATTTTTGTGCCTGGCGCGGCACCAAGTGGGAAAGGGTGGTTTTGAGGCTGAAGGCAGCAGGAAAGCCTGCAGCCCCCAGGTCTTTGGGGCTACACAAGCGGTTCCCAAAGGGCTTTAGAACAAGCCACACTTTTCCCTGCTGGCTCTTTGGGCGTGGGAGCCATCTCCAGCCATATTGCCATTTTTGTGCCTGGCGCGGCGCCAAGTGGGAAAGGGTGGTTTTGAGGCCGAAGGCAGCAGGAAAGCCTGCAGCCCCCAGGTCTGTGGGGCTACGCAAGCGGTTCCCAAAGAGCTTTAGAACAAGGCATAGTTTTCCCTGCTGGCTCTTTCGGCGTGGGACCAATCTCCAGACATATGGCCATTTTTGTGCCTGTCACGGCCCCAAGTGGCACAGAGTGGTATTGAGGCTGAAGGCAGCAGGAAAGCCTGCAGCCCCCTGGTGTGTGGGGCTACGCAAGCGGTTCCCAAAGAGCTTTAGAACAAGGCATAGTTTTCCCTGCTGGCTCTTTGGGCGTGGGACCAATCTCCAGACATATGGCCATTTTTGTGCCTGGCGCGGCACCAAGTGGGAAAGGGTGGTTTGAGGCTGAAGGCAGCAGGAAAGCCTGCAGCCCCCAGGTCACTGGGGCTACGCAACCGGTTCTCAAAGAGCTTTAGAACAAGGCCTAGTTTTCCCTGCTGGCTCTTTGGGCGTGGGACCAATCTCCAGAGATATGGCCATTTTTGTGCCTGGCGCGGCGCCAAGTGGGAAAGGGTGTTTTTGAGGCTGAAGGCAGCAGGAACGCCTGCAGCCCCCAGGTCTGTGGGGCTACGCAAGCGGTTCCCAAAGAGCTTTAGAACAAGGCCTAGTTTTCCCTGCTGGCTCTTTGGGCGTGGGACCAATCTCCAGCCATATGGCCATTTTTGTGCCTGGTGCGGCGCGAAGTGGGAAAGGGTGGTTTTGAGGCTGAAGGCAGCAGGAAAGCCTGCAGCCCCCAGGTCTGTGGGGCTACGCAAGCGGTTCCCAAAGAGCTTTAGAACAAGGCATAGTTTTCCCTGCTGGCTCTTTGGGCGTGGGAGCCATCTCCAGCCATATGGCCATTTTTGTGCCTGGCGCGGCGCCAAGTGGGAAAGGGTGGTTTTGAGGCCGAAGGCAGCAGGAAAGCCTGCAGCCCCCAGGTCTGTGGGGCTACGCAACCGGTTCTCAAAGAGCTTTAGAACAAGGCATAGTTTTCCCTGCTGGCTCTTTGGGCGTGGGACCAATCTCCAGAGATATGGCCATTTTTGTGCCTGGCGCGGCGCCAAGTGGGAAAGGGTGTTTTTGAGGCTGAAGGCAGGAGGAACGCCTGCAGCCCCCAGGTCTGTGGGGCTACGCAAGCGGTTCCCAAAGAGCTTTAGAACAAGGCATAGTTTTCCCTGCTGGCTCTTTGGGCGTGGGAGCCATCTCCAGCCATATGGCCATTTTTGTGCCTGGCGCGGCGCCAAGTGGGAAAGGGTGGTTGTGAGGCTGAAGGCAGCAGGAAAGCCTGCAGCCCCCAGGTCTGTGGGGCTACGCAAGCGGTTCCCAAAGAGCTTTAGAACAAGGCATAGTTTTCCCTGCTGGCTCTTTGGGCGTGGGACCATTCTCCAGAGATATGGCCATTTTTGTGCCTGGCACAGCGCCAAGTGGGAAAGGGTGGTTTTGAGGCTGAAGGCAGCAGGAAAGCCTGCAGCCCCCAGGTCTGTGGGGCTACGCAAGCGGTTCCCAAAGAGCTTTAGAACAAGGCCTAGTTTTCCCTGCTGGCTCTTTGGGCGTGGGACCAATCTCCAGACACATGGCCATTTTTGTGCCTGGCGCGGCGCCAAGTGGGAAAGGGTGGTTTTGAGGCTGAAGGCAGCAGGAAAGCCTGCAGCCCCCAGGTCTTTGGGGCTACACAACCGGTTCCCAAAGGGCTTTAGAACAAGGCCTAGTTTTCCCTGCTGGCTCTTTGGGCGTGGGAGCCATCTCCAGCCATATTGCCATTTTTGTGCCTGGCGCGGCGCCAAGTGGGAAAGGGTGGTTTTGAGGCCGAAGGCAGCAGGAAAGCCTGCAGCCCCCAGGTCTGTGGGGCTACGCAAGCGGTTCCCAAAGAGCTTTAGAACAAGGCATAGTTTTCCCTGCTGGCTCTTTCGGCGTGGGACCAATCTCCAGAGATATGGCCATTTTTGTGCCTGTCACGGCCCCAAGTGGCACAGAGTGGTATTGAGGCTGAAGGCAGCAGGAAAGCCTGCAGCCCCCAGGTCTGTGGGGCTACGCAAGCGGTTCCCAAAGAGCTTTAGAACAAGGCCTAGTTTTCCCTGCTGGCTCTTTGGGCGTGGGACCAATCTCCAGAGATATGGCCATTTTTGTGCCTGGCGCGGCACCAAGTGGGAAAGGGTGGTTTTGAGGCTGAAGGCAGCAGGAAAGCCTGCAGCCCCCAGGTCTGTGGAGCTACGCAACCGGTTCTCAAAGAGCTTTAGAACAAGGCCTAGTTTTCCCTGCTGGCTCTTTGGGCGTGGGACCAATCTCCAGAGATATGGCCATTTTTGTGCCTGGCGCGGCGCCAAGTGGGAAAGGGTGGTTTTGAGGCTGAAGGCAGCAGGAACGCCTGCAGCCCCCAGGTCTGTGGGGCTACGCAAGCGGTTCCCAAAGAGCTTTAGAACAAGGCCTAGTTTTCCCTGCTGGCTCTTTGGGCGTGGGACCAATCTCCAGAGATATGGCCATTTTTGCGCCTGGTGCGGCGCGAAGTGGGAAAGGGTGGTTTTGAGGCTGAAGGCAGCAGGAAAGCCTGCAGCCCCCAGGTCTGTGGGGCTACGCAAGCGGTTCCCAAAGAACTTTAGGACAAGGCCTAGTTTTCCCTGCTGGCTCTTTGGGCGTGGGACCCATCTCCAGCCATATGGCCATTTTTGTGCCTGTCACGGCGCCAAGTGGGAAAGGGTGGTTTTGAGGCTGAAGGCAGCAGGAAAGCCTGCAGCCCCCAGGTCTGTGGGGCTACGCAAGCGGTTCCCAAAGAGCTTTAGAACAAGGCCTAGTTTTCCCTGCTGGCTCTTTGGGCGTGGGACCATTCTCCAGAGATATGGCCATTTTTGTGCCTGGCGCGGCACCAAGTGGGAAAGGGTGGTTTTGAGGCTGAAGGCAGCAGGAAAGCCTGCAGCCCCCAGGTCTTTGGGGCTGCACAAGCGGTTCCCAAAGGGCTTTAGAACAAGCCACAGTTTTCCCTGCTGGCTCTTTGGGCGTGGGAGCCATCTCCAGCCATATTGCCATTTTTGTGCCTGGCGCGGCGCCAAGTGGGAAAGGGTGGTTTTGAGGCCGAAGGCAGCAGGAAAGCCTGCAGCCCCCAGGTCTGTGGGGCTACGCAAGCGGTTCCCAAAGAGCTTTAGAACAAGGCATAGTTTTCCCTGCTGGCTCTTTCGGCGTGGGACCAATCTCCAGAGATATGGCCATTTTTGTGCCTGTCACGGCCCCAAGTGGCACAGAGTGGTATTGAGGCTGAAGGCAGCAGGAAAGCCTGCAGCCCCCAGGTCTGTGGGGCTACGCAAGCGGTTCCCAAAGAGCTTTAGAACAAGGCCTAGTTTTCCCTGCTGGCTCTTTGGGCGTGGGACCAATCTCCAGAGATATGGCCATTTTTGTGCCTGGCGCGGCACCAAGTGGGAAAGGGTGGTTTTGAGGCTGAAGGCAGCAGGAAAGCCTGCAGCCCCCAGGTCACTGGGGCTACGCAACCGGTTCTCAAAGAGCTTTAGAACAAGGCCTAGTTTTCCCTGCTGGCTCTTTGGGCGTGGGACCAATCTCCAGAGATATGGCCATTTTTGTGCCTGGCGCGGCGCCAAGTGGGAAAGGGTGGTTTTGAGGCTGAAGGCGGCAGGAACGCCTGCAGCCCCCAGGTCTGTGGGGCTACGCAAGCGGTTCCCAAAGAGCTTTAGAACAAGGCCTAGTTTTCCCTGCTGGCTCTTTGGGCGTGGGTCCAATCTCCAGAGATATGGCCATTTTTGTGCCTGGTGCGGCGCCAAGTGGGAAAGGGTGGTTTTGAGGCTGAAGGCAGCAGGAAAGCCTGCAGCCCCCAGGTCTGTGGGGCTACGCAAGCGGTTCCCAAAGAGCTTTAGAACAAGGCATAGTTTTCCCTGCTGGCTCTTTGGGCGTGGGACCAATCTCCAGACATATGGCCATTTTTGTGCCTGGCGCGGCACCAAGTGGGAAAGGGTGGTTTTGAGGCTGAAGGCAGCAGGAAAGCCTGCAGCCCCCAGGTCACTGGGGCTACGCAACCGGTTCTCAAAGAGCTTTAGAACAAGGCCTAGTTTTCCCTGCTGGCTCTTTGGGCGTGGGACCAATCTCCAGAGATATGGCCATTTTTGTGCCTGGTGCGGCGCGAAGTGGGAAAGGGTGGTTTTGAGGCTGAAGGCAGCAGGAAAGCCTGCAGCCCCCAGGTCTGTGGGGCTACGCAAGCGGTTCCCAAAGAGCTTTAGAACAAGGCCTAGTTTTCCCTGCTGGCTCTTTGGGCGTGGGACCAATCTCCAGACATATGGCCATTTTTGTGCCAGGCGCGGCGCCAAGTGGGAAAGGGTGGTTTTGAGGCTGAAGGCAGCAGGAACGCCTGCAGCCCCCAGGTCTGTGGGGCTACGCAAGCGGTTCCCAAAGAGCTTTAGAACAAGGCCTAGTTTTCCCTGCTGGCTCTTTGGGCGTGGGACCAATCTCCAGAGATATGGCCATTTTTGTGCCTGTCACGGCGCCAAGTGGGAAAGGGTGGTTTTGAGGCTGAAGGCAGCAGGAAAGCCTGCAGCCCCCAGGTCTGTGGGGCTACGCAAGCGGTTCCCAAAGAGCTTTAGAACAAGGCATAGTTTTCCCTGCTGGCTCTTTGGGCGTGGGACCCATCTCCAGCCATATGGCCATTTTTGTGCCTGTCACGGCGCCAAGTGGGAAAGGGTGGTTTTGAGGCTGAAGGCAGCAGGAAAGCCTGCAGCCCCCAGGTCTGTGGGGCTACGCAAGCGGTTCCCAAAGAGCTTTAGAACAAGGCCTAGTTTTCCCTGCTGGCTCTTTGGGCGTGGGACCATTCTCCAGAGATATGGCCATTTTTGTGTCTGGCGTGGCGCCAAGTGGGAAAGGGTGGTTTTGAGGCTGAAGGCAGCAGGAAAGCCTGCAGCCCCCAGGTCTGTGGGGCTACGCAAGCGGTTCCCAAAGAGCTTTAGAACAAGGCATAGTTTTCCCTGCTGGCTCTTTGGGCGTGGGACCAATCTCCAGACACATGGCCATTTTTGTGCCTGGCGCAGCGCCAAGTGGGAAAGGGTGGTTTTGAGGCTGAAGGCAGCAGGAAAGCCTGCAGCCCCCAGGTCTGTGGGGCTACGCAAGCGGTTCCCAAAGAGCTTTAGAACAAGGCCTAGTTTTCCCTGCTGGCTCTTTGGGCGTGGGACCAATCTCCAGCCATATGGCCATTTTTCTGCCTGGCGCGGCGCCAAGTGGGAAAGGGTGGTTTTGAGGCTGAAGGCAGCAGGAAAGCCTGCAGCCCCCAGGTCTGTGGGGCTACGCAAGCGGTTCCCAAAGAGCTTTAGAACAAGGCCTAGTTTACCCTGCTGGCTCTTTGGGCGTGGGACCAATCTCCAGAGAGATGGCCATTTTTGTGCCTGGCGCGGCACCAAGTGGGAAAGGGTGGTTTTGAGGCTGAAGGCAGCAGGAAAGCCTGCAGCCCCCAGGTCTTTGGGGCTACACAAGCGGTTCCCAAAGGGCTTTAGAACAAGCCACAGTTTTCCCTGCTGGCTCTTTGGGCGTGGGAGCCATCTCCAGCCATATTGCCATTTTTGTGCCTGGCGCGGCGCCAAGTGGGAAAGGGTGGTTTTGAGGCCGAAGGCAGCAGGAAAGCCTGCAGCCCCCAGGTCTGTGGGGCTACGCAAGCGGTTCCCAAAGAGCTTTAGAACAAGGCATAGTTTTCCCTGCTGGCTCTTTCGGCGTGGGACCAATCTCCAGAGATATGGCCATTTTTGTGCCTGTCACGGCCCCAAGTGGCACAGAGTGGTATTGAGGCTGAAGGCAGCAGGAAAGCCTGCAGCCCCCAGGTCTGTGGGGCTACGCAAGCGGTTCCCAAAGAGCTTTAGAACAAGGCCTAGTTTTCCCTGCTGGCTCTTTGGGCGTGGGACCAATCTCCAGACATATGGCCATTTTTGTGCCTGGCGCGGCACCAAGTGGGAAAGGGTGGTTTTGAGGCTGAAGGCAGCAGGAAAGCCTGCAGCCCCCAGGTCACTGGGGCTACGCAACCGGTTCTCAAAGAGCTTTAGAACAAGGCCTAGTTTTCCCTGCTGGCTCTTTGGGCGTGGGACCAATCTCCAGAGATATGGCCATTTTTGTGCCTGGCGCGGCGCGAAGTGGGAAAGGGTGGTTTTGAGGCTGAAGGCAGCAGGAAAGCCTGCAGCCCCCAGGTCTGTGGGGCTACGCAAGCGGTTCCCAAAGAGCTTTAGAACAAGGCCTAGTTTTCCCTGCTGGCTCTTTGGGCGTGGGACCCATCTCCAGCCATATGGCCATTTTTGTGCCTGTCACGGCGCCAAGTGGGAAAGGGTGGTTTTGAGGCTGAAGGCAGCAGGAAAGCCTGCAGCCCCCAGGTCTGTGGGGCTACGCAAGCGGTTCCCAAAGAGCTTTAGAACAAGGCATAGTTTTCCCTGCTGGCTCTTTGGGCGTGGGACCATTCTCCAGAGAGATGGCCATTTTTGTGCCTGGCGCGGCACCAAGTGGGAAAGGGTGGTTTTGAGGCTGAAGGCAGCAGGAAAGCCTGCAGCCCCCAGGTCTTTGGGGCTGCACAAGCGGTTCCCAAAGGGCTTTAGAACAAGCCACAGTTTTCCCTGCTGGCTCTTTGGGCGTGGGAGCCATCTCCAGCCATATTGCCATTTTTGTGCCTGGCGCGGCGCCAAGTGGGAAAGGGTGGTTTTGAGGCCGAAGGCAGCAGGAAAGCCTGCAGCCCCCAGGTCTGTGGGGCTACGCAAGCGGTTCCCAAAGAGCTTTAGAACAAGGCATAGTTTTCCCTGCTGGCTCTTTCGGCGTGGGACCAATCTCCAGAGATATGGCCATTTTTGTGCCTGTCACGGCCCCAAGTGGCACAGAGTGGTATTGAGGCTGAAGGCAGCAGGAAAGCCTGCAGCCCCCAGGTCTGTGGGGCTACGCAAGCGGTTCCCAAAGAGCTTTAGAACAAGGCCTAGTTTTCCCTGCTGGCTCTTTGGGCGTGGGACCAATCTCCAGAGATATGGCCATTTTTGTGCCTGGCGCGGCACCAAGTGGGAAAGGGTGGTTTTGAGGCTGAAGGCAGCAGGAAAGCCTGCAGCCCCCAGGTCACTGGGGCTACGGAACCGGTTCTCAAAGAGCTTTAGAACAAGGCCTAGTTTTCCCTGCTGGCTCTTTGGGCGTGGGACCAATCTCCAGAGATATGGCCATTTTTGTGCCTGGCGCGGCGCCAAGTGGGAAAGGGTGGTTTTGAGGCTGAAGGCGGCAGGAACGCCTGCAGACCCCAGGTCTGTGGGGCTACGCAAGCGGTTCCCAAAGAGCTTTAGAACAAGGCCTAGTTTTCCATGCTGGCTCTTTGGGCGTGGGTCCAATCTCCAGAGATATGGCCATTTTTGTGCCTGGCGCGGCGCCAAGTGGGAAAGGGTGGTTTTGAGGCTGAAGGCAGCAGGAAAGCCTGCAGCCCCCAGGTCTGTGGGGCTACGCAAGCGGTTCCCAAAGAGCTTTAGAACAAGGCATAGTTTTCCCTGCTGGCTCTTTGGGCATGGGACCAATCTCCAGACATATGGCCATTTTTGTGCCTGGCGCGGCACCAAGTGGGAAAGGGTGGTTTTGAGGCTGAAGGCAGCAGGAAAGCCTGCAGCCCCCAGGTCACTGGGGCTACGCAACCGGTTCTCAAAGAGCTTTAGAACAAGGCCTAGTTTTCCCTGCTGGCTCTTTGGGTGTGGGACCAATCTCCAGAGATATGGCCATTTTTGTGCCTGGTGCGGCGCGAAGTGGGAAAGGGTGGTTTTGAGGCTGAAGGCAGCAGGAAAGCCTGCAGCCCCCAGGTCTGTGGGGCTACGCAAGCGGTTCCCAAAGAGCTTTAGAACAAGGCCTAGTTTTCCCTGCTGGCTCTTTGGGCGTGGGACCAATCTCCAGACATATGGCCATTTTTGTGCCTGGCGCGGCACCAAGTGGGAAAGGGTGGTTTTGAGGCTGAAGGCAGCAGGAAAGCCTGCAGCCCCCAGGTCACTGGGGCTACGCAAGCGGTTCTCAAAGAGCTTTAGAACAAGGCCTAGTTTTCCCTGCTGGCTCTTTGGGCGTGGGACCAATCTCCAGAGATATGGCCATTTTTGTGCCTGGCGCGGCGCCAAGTGGGAAAGGGTGGTTTTGAGGCTGAAGGCAGCAGGAACGCCTGCAGCCCCCAGGTCTGTGGGGCTACGCAAGCGGTTCCCAAAGAGCTTTAGAACAAGGCATAGTTTTCCCTGCTGGCTCTTTCGGCGTGGGACCAATCTCCAGAGATATGGCCATTTTTGTGCCTGTCACGGCCCCAAGTGGGAAAGGGTGGTATTGAGGCTGAAGGCAGCAGGAAAGCCTGCAGCCCCCAGGTCTGTGGGGCTACGCAAGCGGTTCCCAAAGAGCTTTAGAACAAGGCATAGTTTTCCCTGCTGGCTCTTTGGGCGTGGGACCAATCTCCAGACATATGGCCATTTTTGTGCCTGGCGTGGCACCAAGTGGGAAAGGGTGGTTTTGAGGCTGAAGGCAGCAGGAAAGCCTGCAGCCCCCAGGTCACTGGGGCTACGCAACCGGTTCTCAAAGAGCTTTAGAACAAGGCCTAGTTTTCCCTGCTGGCTCTTTGGGCGTGGGACCAATCTCCAGAGATATGGCCGTTTTTGTGCCAGGCGCGGCGCCAAGTGGGAAAGGGTGGTTTTGAGGCTGAAGGCAGCAGGAAAGCCTGCAGCCCCCAGGTCTGTGGGGCTACGCAAGCGGTTCCCAAAGAGCTTTAGAACAAGGCCTAGTTTTCCCTGCTGGCTCTTTGGGCGTGGGAACAATCTCCAGAGATATGGCCATTTTTGTGCCTGGTGCGGCGCGAAGTGGGAAAGGGTGGTTTTGAGGCTGAAGGCAGCAGGAAAGCCTGCAGCCCCCAGGTCTGTGGGGCTACACAAGCGGTTCCCAAAGAGCTTTAGAACAAGGCATAGTTTTCCCTGCTGGCTCTTTGGGCGTGGGACCCATCTCCAGCCATATGGCCATTTTTGTGCCTGTCACGGCGCCAAGTGGGAAAGGGTGGTTTTGAGGCTGAAGGCAGCAGGAAAGCCTGCAGCCCCCAGGTGTGTGGGGCTACGCAAGCGGTTCCCAAAGAGCTTTAGAACAAGGCATAGTTTTCCCTGCTGGCTCTTTGGGCGTGGGACCATTCTCCAGAGATATGGCCATTTTTGTGTCTGGCGTGGCGCCAAGTGGGAAAGGGTGGTTTTGAGGCTGAAGGCAGCAGGAAAGCCTGCAGCCCCCAGGTCTCTGGGGCTACGCAAGCGGTTCCCAAAGAGCTTTAGAACAAGGCCTAGTTTTCCCTGCTGGCTCTTTGGGCGTGGGACCAATCTCCAGACACATCGCCATTTTTGTGCCTGGCGTGGCGCCAAGTGGGAAAGGGTGGTTTTGAGGCTGAAGGCAGCAGGAAAGCCTGCAGCCCCCAGGTCTGTGGGGCTACGCAAGCGGTTCCCAAAGAGCTTTAGAACAAGGCCTAGTTTTCCCTGCTGGCTCTTTGGGCGTGGGACCAATCTCCAGACACATGGCCATTTTTGTGCCTGGCGTGGCGCCAAGTGGGAAAGGGTGGTTTTGAGGCTGAAGGCAGCAGGAAAGCCTGCAGCCCCCAGGTTTGTGGGGCTACGCAAGCGGTTCCCAAAGAGCTTTAGAACAAGGCCTAGTTTTCCCTGCTGGCTCTTTGGGCGTGGGACCCATCTCCAGAGATATGGCCATTTTTGTGCCTGGGGCGGCGCCAAGTGGGAAAGGGTGGTTTTGAGGCTGAAGGCAGCAGGAAAGCCTGCAGCCCCCAGGTCTGTGGGGCTACGCAAGCGGTTCCCAAAGAGCTTTAGAACAAGGCATAGTTTTCCCTGCTGGCTCTTTGGGCGTGGGACCAATCTGCAGACACATGGCCATTTTTGTGCCTGGCACAGCGCCAAGTGAGAAAGGGTGGTTTTGAGGCTGAAGGCAGCAGGAAAGCCTGCAGCCCTCAGGTCTGTGGGGCTACGCAAGCGGTTCCCAAAGAGCTTTAGAACAAGGCCTAGTTTACCCTGCTGGCTCTTTGGGCGTGGGACCAATCTCCAGGCATATTGCCATTTTTGTGCCTGGCGCGACGCCAAGTGGGAAAGGGTGGTTTTGAGGCTGAAGGCAGCAGGAAAGCCTGCAGCCCCCAGGTCTGTGGGGCTACGCAAGCGGTTCCCAAAGAGCTTTAGAACAAGGCATAGTTTTCCCTGCTGGCTCTTTGGGCGTGGGACCATTCTCCAGAGATATGGCCATTTTTGTGCCTGGCGTGGCTCCAAGTGGGAAAGGGTGGTTTTGAGGCTGAAGGCAGCAGGAAAGCCTGCAGCCCCCAGGTCTGTGGGGCTACGCAAGCGGTTCCCAAAGAGCTTTAGAACAAGCCACACTTTTCCCTGCTGGCTCTTTGGGCGTGGGACCAATCTGCAGACATATGGCCATTTTTGTGCCTGGCACGGCGCCAAGTGGGAAAGGGTGGTTTTGAGGCTGAAGGCAGCAGGAAAGCCTGCAGCCCCCAGGTCTGTGGGGCTACGCAAGCGGTTCCCAAAGAGCTTTAGAACAAGGCCTAGTTTTCCCTGCTGGCTCTTTGGGCGTGGGACCATTCTCCAGAGATATGGCCATTTTTGTGCCTGGCGGGGCGCCAAGTGGGAAAGGGTGGTTTTGAGGCTGAAGGCAGCAGGAAAGCCTGCAGCCCCCAGGTCTGTGGGGCTACGCAAGCCGTTCCCAAAGAGCTTTAGAACAAGCCACACTTTTCCATGCTGGCTCTTTGGGCGTGGGACCCATCACCAGCCATATGGCCATTTTTGTGCCTGGCGCGGCGCCAAGTGGGAAAGGGTGGTTTTGAGGCTGAAGGCAGCAGGAAAGCCTGCAGCCCCCAGGTCTGTGGGGCTACGCAACCGGTTCCCAAAGAAGTTAGAACAAGCCACAGTTTTCCCTGCTGGCTCTTTGGGCGTGGGACCAATCTCCAGATACATGGCCATTTTTGTGCCTGGCGCGACGCCAAGTGGGAAAGGGTGGTTTTGAGGCTGAAGGCAGCAGGAAAGCCTGCAGCCCCCAGGTCTGTGGGGCTACGCAAGCGGTTCCCAAAGAGCTTTAGAACAAGGCATAGTTTTCCCTGCTGGCTCTTTGGGCGTGGGACCAATCTCCAGAGATATGGCCATTTCTGTGCCTGGCGCGGCGCCAAGTGGGAAAGGGTGGTTTTGAGGCTGAAGGCAGCAGGAAAGCCTGCAGCCCCCAGGTCTGTGGGGCTACGCAACCGGTTCCCAAAGAGCTTTAGAACAAGCCACACTTTTCCCTGCTGGCTCTTTGGGCGTGGGAGCCATCTCCAGCCATATTGCCATTTTTGTGCCTGGCGCGGCGCCAAGTGGGAAAGGGTGGTTTTGAGGCTGAAGGCAGCAGGAAAGCCTGCAGCCCCCAGGTCTGTGGGGCTACGCAAGCGGTTCCCAAAGAGCTTTAGAACAAGGCCTAGTTTTCCCTGCTGGCTCTTTGGGCGTGGGACCAATCTCCAGAGATATGGCCATTTTTGTGCCTGGCGCGGCACCAAGTGGGAAAGGGTGGTTTTGAGGCTGAAGGCAGCAGGAAAGCCTGCAGCCCCCAGGTCTGTGGGGCTACGCAAGCGGTTCCCAAAGAGCTTTAGAACAAGGCATAATTTTCCCTGCTGGCTCTTTGGGTGTGGGACCCATCTCCAGCCATCTGGCCATTTTTGTGCCTGTCACGGCGCCAAGTGGGAAGGGGTGGTTTTGAGGCTGAAGGCAGCAGGAAAGCCTGCAGCCCCCAGGTCTGTGGGGCTACGCAAGCGGTTCCCAAAGAGCTTTAGAACAAGGCATAGTTTTCCCTGCTGGCTCTTTGGGCGTGGGACCAATCTCCAGAGATATGGCCATTTTTGTGCCTGGCGCGGTAGCAAGTGGGAAAGGGTGGTTTTGAGGCTGAAGGCAGCAGGAAAGCCTGCAGCCCCCAGGTCTGTGGGGCTACGCAAGCGGTTCCCAAAGAGCTTTAGAACAAGGCCTAGTTTTCCCTGCTGGCTCTTTGGGCGTGGGACCAATCTCCAGAGATATGGCCATTTTTGTGCCTGGCACGGCGCCAAGTGGGAAAGGGTGGTTTTGAGGCCGAAGGCAGCAGGAAAGCCTGCAGCCCCCAGGTGTGTGGGGCTACGCAAGCGGTTCCCAAAGAGCTTTAGAACAAGGCCTAGTTTTCCCTGCTGGCTCTTTGGGCGTGGGACCAATCTCCAGCCATATGGCCATTTTTGTGCCTGGCGCGGCACCAAGTGGGAAAGGGTGGTTTTGAGGCTGAAGGCAGCAGGAAAGCCTGCAGCCCCCAGGTCTGTGGGGCTACGCAAGCGGTTCCCAAAGAGCTTTAGAACAAGGCATAGTTTTCCCTGCTGGCTCTTTGGGTGTGGGACTCATCTCCAGCCATCTGGCCATTTTTGTGCCTGTCACGGCGCCAAGTGGGAAAGGGTTGTTTTGAGGCTGAAGGCAGCAGGAAAGCCTGCAGCCCCCAGGTCTGTGGGGCTACGCAAGCGGTTCCCAAAGAGCTTTAGAACAAGGCATAGTTTTCCCTGCTGGCTCTTTGGGCGTGGGACCATTCTCCAGAGATATGGCCATTTTTGTGCCTGGCGTGGCGCCAAGTGGGAAAGGGTGGTTTTGAGGCTGAAGGCAGCAGGAAAGCCTGCAGCCCCCAGGTCTGTGGGGCTACGCAAGTGGTTCCCAAAGAGGTTTAGAACAAGGCCTAGTTTTCCCTGCTGGCTCTTTGGGCGTGGGACCAATCTCCAGACACATGGCCATTTTTGTGCCTGGCGCAGCGCCAAGTGGGAAAGGGTGGTTTTGAGGCTGAAGGCAGCAGGAAAGCCTGCAGCCCCCAGGTCTGTGGGGCTACGCAAGCGGTTCCCAAAGAGCTTTAGAACAAGGCCTAGTTTTCCCTGCTGGCTCTTTGGGCGTGGGACCATTCTCCAGAGATATGGCCATTTTTGTGCCTGGCGCGGCGCCAAGTGGGAAAGGGTGGTTTTGAGGCTGAAGGCAGCAGGAAAGCCTGCAGCCCCCAGGTCTGTGGGGCTACGCAAGCCGTTCCCAAAGAGCTTTAGAACAAGGCCTAGTTTTCCCTGCTGGCTCTTTGGGCGTGGGACCAATCTCCAGAGATATGGCCATTTTTGTGCCTGGCGCGGTAGCAAGTGGGAAAGGGTGGTTTTGAGGCTGAAGGCAGCAGGAAAGCCTGCAGCCCCCAGGTCTGTGGGGCTACGCAAGCGGTTCCCAAAGAGCTTTAGAACAAGCCACACTTTTCCCTACTGGCTCTTTGGGCGTGGGACCAATCTCCAGAGATATGGCCATTTTTGTGCCTGGCGCGGCGCCAAGTGGGAAAGGGTGGTTTTGAGGCCGAAGGCAGCAGGAAAGCCTGCAGCCCCCAGGTCTGTGGGGCTACGCAACCGGTTCCCAAAGAGCTTTAGAACAAGGCATAGTTTTCCCTGCTGGCTCTTTGGGCGTGGGACCAATCTCCAGAGAGATGGCCATTTTTGTGCCTGGCGCGGCACCAAGTGGGAAAGGGTGGTTTTGAGGCTGAAGGCAGCAGGAAAGCCTGCAGCCCCCAGGTCTGTGGGGCTACGCAAGCGGTTCCCAAAGAGCTTTAGAACAAGGCCTAGTTTTCCCTGCTGGCTCTTTGGGTGTGGGACTCATCTCCAGAGATATGGCCATTTTTGTGCCTGGCACGGCGCCAAGTGGGAAAGGGTGGTTTTGAGGCTGAAGGCAGCAGGAAAGCCTGCAGCCCCCAGGTCTGTGGGGCTACGCAAGCGGTTCCCAAAGAGCTTTAGAACAAGGCATAGTTTTCCCTGCTGGCTCTTTGGGCGTGGGACCATTCTCCAGAGATATGGCCATTTTTGTGCCTGGGCGGCGCCAAGTGGGAAAGGGTGGTTTTGAGGCTGAAGGCAGCAGGAAAGCCTGCAGCCCCCAGGTCTGTGGGGCTACGCAAGCGGTTCCCAAAGAGCTTTAGAACAAGGCCTAGTTTTCCCTGCTGGCTCTTTGGGCGTGGGACCAATCTCCAGAGATATGGCCATTTTTGTGCCTGGCGCGGTAGCAATTGGGAAAGGGTGGTTTTGAGGCTGAAGGCAGCAGGAAAGCCTGCAGCCCCCAGGTCTGTGGGGCTACGCAAGCGGTTCCCAAAGAGCTTTAGAACAAGGCCTAGTTTTCCCTGCTGGCTCTTTGGGCATGGGACCAATCTCCAGCCATATTGCCATTTTTGTGCCTGGCGCGACGCCAAGTGGGAAAGGGTGGTTTTGAGGCTGAAGGCAGCAGGAAAGCCGGCAGCCCCCAGGTCTGTGGGGCTACGCAAGCGGTTCCCAAAGAAGTTAGAACAAGGCCTAGTTTTCCCTGCTGGCTCTTTGGGCGTGGGACCAATCTCCAGAGATATGGCCATTTTTGTGCCTGGCGCGGCGCCAAGTGGGAAAGGGTGGTTTTGAGGCTGAAGGCAGCAGGAAAGCCTGCAGCCCCCAGGTCTGTGGGGCTACGCAACCGGTTCCCAAAGAGCTTTAGAACAAGGCATAGTTTTCCCTGCTGGCTCTTTGGGCGTGGGACCAATCTCCAGACACATGGCCATTTTTGTGCCTGGCGCAGCGCCAAGTGGGAAAGGGTGGTTTTGAGGCTGAAGGCAGCAGGAAAGCCTGCTGCCCCCAGGTGTGTGGGGCTACGCAAGCGGTTCCCAAAGAGCTTTAGAACAAGGCCTAGTTTTCCCTGCTGGCTCTTTGGGCGTGGGACCATTCTCCAGAGATATGGCCATTTTTGTGCCTGGCGCGGCGCCAAGTGGGAAAGGGTGGTTTTGAGGCTGAAGGCAGCAGGAAAGCCTGCAGCCCCCAGGTCTGTCGGGCTACGCAAGCCGTTCCCAAAGAGCTTTAGAACAAGGCATAGTTTTCCCTGCTGGCTCTTTGGGCGTGGGACCAATCTCCAGAGATATGGCCATTTTTGTGCCTGGCGCGGTAGCAAGTGGGAAAGGGTGGTTTTGAGGCTGAAGGCAGCAGGAAAGCCTGCAGCCCCCAGGTCTGTGGGGCTACGCAAGCGGTTCCCAAAGAGCTTTAGAACAAGCCACACTTTTCCCTACTGGCTCTTTGGGCGTGGGACCAATCTCCAGAGATATGGCCATTTTTGTGCCTGGCACGGCGCCAAGTGGGAAAGGGTGGTTTTGAGGCCGAAGGCAGCAGGAAAGCCTGCAGCCCCCAGGTCTGTGGGGCTACGCAACCGGTTCCCAAAGAGCTTTAGAACAAGGCCTAGTTTTCCCTGCTGGCTCTTTGGGCGTGGGACCAATCTCCAGACACATGGCCATTTTTGTGCCTGGCGCAGCGCCAAGTGGGAAAGGGTGGTTTTGAGGCTGAAGGCAGCAGGAAAGCCTGCAGCCCCCAGGTCTGTGGGGCTACGCAAGCGGTTCCCAAAGAGCTTTAGAAGAAGGCCTAGTTTTCCCTGCTGGCTCTTTGGGCGTGGGACCAATCTCCAGAGATATGGCCATTTTTGTGCCTGGCGCGGCGCCAAGTGGGAAAGGGTGGTTTTGAGGCTGAAGGCAGCAGGAAAGCCTGCAGCCCCCAGGTCTGTGGGGCTACGCAAGCGGTTCCCAAAGAGCTTTAGAACAAGGCATAGTTTTCCCTGCTGGCTCTTTGGGCGTGGGACCATTCTCCAGAGATATGGCCATTTTTGTGCCTGGCGCGGTAGCAAGTGGGAAAGGGTGGTTTTGAGGCTGAAGGCAGCAGGAAAGCCTGCAGCCCCCAGGTCTGTGGGGCTACGCAAGCGGTTCCCAAAGAGCTTTAGAACAAGCCACACTTTTCCCTACTGGCTCTTTGGGCGTGGGACCAATCTCCAGAGATATGGCCATTTTTGTGCCTGGCACGGCGCCAAGTGGGAAAGGGTGGTTTTGAGGCCGAAGGCAGCAGGAAAGCCTGCAGCCCCCAGGTCTGTGGGGCTACGCAACCGGTTCCCAAAGAGCTTTAGAACAAGGCATAGTTTTCCCTGCTGGCTCTTTGGGCGTGGGACCAATCTCCAGACACATGGCCATTTTCGTGCCTGGCGCAGCGCCAAGTGGGAAAGGGTGGTTTTGAGGCTGAAGGCAGCAGGAAAGCCTGCAGCCCCCAGGTCTGTGGGGCTACGCAAGCGGTTCCCAAAGAGCTTTAGAACAAGGCCTAGTTTTCCCTGCTGGCTCTTTGGGCGTGGGACCATTCTCCAGAGATATGGCCATTTTTGTGCCTGGCGCGGCGCCAAGTGGGAAAGGGTGGTTTTGAGGCTGAAGGCAGCAGGAAAGCCTGCAGCCCCCAGGTCTGTGGGGCTACGCAAGCCGTTCCCAAAGAGCTTTAGAACAAGGCCTAGTTTTCCCTGCTGGCTCTTTGGGCGTGGGACCAATCTCCAGAGATATGGCCATTTTTGTGCCTGGCGCGGTAGCAAGTGGGAAAGGGTGGTTTTGAGGCTGAAGGCAGCAGGAAAGCCTGCAGCCCCCAGGTCTGTGGGGCTACGCAAGCGGTTCCCAAAGAGCTTTAGAACAAGCCACACTTTTCCCTACTGGCTCTTTGGGCGTGGGACCAATCTCCAGAGATATGGCCATTTTTGTGCCTGGCACGGCGCCAAGTGGGAAAGGGTGGTTTTGAGGCCGAAGGCAGCAGGAAAGCCTGCAGCCCCCAGGTCTGTGGGGCTACGCAAGCGGTTCCCAAAGAGCTTTAGAACAAGGCCTAGTTTTCCCTGCTGGCTCTTTGGGCGTGGGACCAATCTCCAGAGATATGGCCATTTTTGTGCCTGGCGCGGCGCCAAGTGGGAAAGGGTGGTTTTGAGGCTGAAGGCAGCAGGAAAGCCTGCAGCCCCCAGGTCTGTGGGGCTACGCAAGCGGTTCCCAAAGAGCTTTAGAACAAGGCCTAGTTTTCCCTGCTGGCTCTTTGGGCGTGGGACCATTCTCCAGAGATATGGCCATTTTTGTGCCTGGCACGGCGCCAAGTGGGAAAGGGTGGTTTTGAGGCTGAAGGCAGCAGGAAAGCCTGCAGCCCCCAGGTCTGTGGGGCTACGCAAGCCGTTCCCAAAGAGCTTTAGAACAAGGCCTAGTTTTCCCTGCTGGCTCTTTGGGCGTGGGACCAATCTCCAGAGATATGGCCATTTTTGTGCCTGGCGCGGTAGCAAGTGGGAAAGGGTGGTTTTGAGGCTGAAGGCAGCAGGAAAGCCTGCAGCCCCCAGGTCTGTGGGGCTACGCAAGCGGTTCCCAAAGAGCTTTAGAACAAGCCACACTTTTCCCTACTGGCTCTTTGGGCGTGGGACCAATCTCCAGAGATATGGCCATTTTTGTGCCTGGCGCGGCGCCAAGTGGGAAAGGGTGGTTTTGAGGCCGAAGGCAGCAGGAAAGCCTGCAGCCCCCAGGTCTGTGGGGCTACGCAACCGGTTCCCAAAGAGCTTTAGAACAAGGCATAGTTTTCCCTGCTGGCTCTTTGGGCGTGGGACCAATCTCCAGAGAGATGGCCATTTTTGTGCCTGGCGCGGCACCAAGTGGGAAAGGGTGGTTTTGAGGCTGAAGGCAGCAGGAAAGCCTGCAGCCCCCAGGTCTGTGGGGCTACGCAAGCGGTTCCCAAAGAGCTTTAGAACAAGGCCTAGTTTTCCCTGCTGGCTCTTTGGGTGTGGGACTCATCTCCAGAGATATGGCCATTTTTGTGCCTGGCACGGCGCCAAGTGGGAAAGGGTGGTTTTGAGGCTGAAGGCAGCAGGAAAGCCTGCAGCCCCCAGGTCTGTGGGGCTACGCAAGCGGTTCCCAAAGAGCTTTAGAACAAGGCATAGTTTTCCCTGCTGGCTCTTTGGGCGTGGGACCATTCTCCAGAGATATGGCCATTTTTGTGCCTGGGCGGCGCCAAGTGGGAAAGGGTGGTTTTGAGGCTGAAGGCAGCAGGAAAGCCTGCAGCCCCCAGGTCTGTGGGGCTACGCAAGCGGTTCCCAAAGAGCTTTAGAACAAGGCCTAGTTTTCCCTGCTGGCTCTTTGGGCGTGGGACCAATCTCCAGAGATATGGCCATTTTTGTGCCTGGCGCGGTAGCAATTGGGAAAGGGTGGTTTTGAGGCTGAAGGCAGCAGGAAAGCCTGCAGCCCCCAGGTCTGTGGGGCTACGCAAGCGGTTCCCAAAGAGCTTTAGAACAAGGCCTAGTTTTCCCTGCTGGCTCTTTGGGCATGGGACCAATCTCCAGCCATATTGCCATTTTTGTGCCTGGCGCGACGCCAAGTGGGAAAGGGTGGTTTTGAGGCTGAAGGCAGCAGGAAAGCCGGCAGCCCCCAGGTCTGTGGGGCTACGCAAGCGGTTCCCAAAGAAGTTAGAACAAGGCCTAGTTTTCCCTGCTGGCTCTTTGGGCGTGGGACCAATCTCCAGAGATATGGCCATTTTTGTGCCTGGCGCGGCGCCAAGTGGGAAAGGGTGGTTTTGAGGCTGAAGGCAGCAGGAAAGCCTGCAGCCCCCAGGTCTGTGGGGCTACGCAAGCGGTTCCCAAAGAGCTTTAGAACAAGGCATAGTTTTCCCTGCTGGCTCTTTGGGCATGGGACCAATCTCCAGCCATATTGCCATTTTTGTGCCTGGCGCGACGCCAAGTGGGAAAGGGTGGTTTTGAGGCTGAAGGCAGCAGGAAAGCCTGCAGCCCCCAGGTCTGTGGGGCTACGCAAGCGGTTCCCAAAGAGCTTTAGAACAAGGCATAGTTTTCCCTGCTGGCTCTTTGGGCGTGGGACCATTCTCCAGAGATATGGCCATTTTTGTGCCTGGCGCGGCGCCAAGTGGGAAAGGGTGGTTTTGAGGCTGAAGGCAGCAGGAAAGCCTGCAGCCCCCAGGTCTGTGGGGCTACGCAACCGGTTCCCAAAGAGCTTTAGAACAAGGCCTAGTTTTCCCTGCTGGCTCTTTGGGCGTGGGACCAATCTCCAGAGATATGGCCATTTTTGTGCCTGGCGCGGTAGCAATTGGGAAAGGGTGGTTTTGAGGCTGAAGGCAGCAGGAAAGCCTGCAGCCCCCAGGTCTGTGGGGCTACGCAAGCGGTTCCCAAAGAGCTTTAGAACAAGGCCTAGTTTTCCCTGCTGGCTCTTTGGGCATGGGACCAATCTCCAGACACATGGCCATTTTTGTGCCTGGCACGGCGCCAAGTGGGAAAGGGTGGTTTTGAGGCTGAAGGCAGCAGGAAAGCCGGCAGCCCCCAGGTCTGTGGGGCTACGCAAGCGGTTCCCAAAGAAGTTAGAACAAGGCCTAGTTTTCCCTGCTGGCTCTTTGGGCGTGGGACCAATCTCCAGAGATATGGCCATTTTTGTGCCTGGCGCGGCGCCAAGTGGGAAAGGGTGGTTTTGAGGCTGAAGGCAGCAGGAAAGCCTGCAGCCCCCAGGTCTGTGGGGCTACGCAAGCGGTTCCCAAAGAGCTTTAGAACAAGGCATAGTTTTCCCTGCTGGCTCTTTGGGCGTGGGACCATTCTCCAGAGATATGGCCATTTTTGTGCCTGGCGCGGCGCCAAGTGGGAAAGGGTGGTTTTGAGGCTGAAGGCAGCAGGAAAGCCTGCAGCCCCCAGGTCTGTGGGGCTACGCAAGCGGTTCCCAAAGAGCTTTAGAACAAGGCCTAGTTTTCCCTGCTGGCTCTTTGGGCGTGGGACCAATCTCCAGAGATATGGCCATTTTTGTGCCTGGCGCGGCACCAAGTGGGAAAGGGTGGTTTTGAGGCTGAAGGCAGCAGGAAAGCCTGCAGCCCCCAGGTCTGTGGGGCTACGCAAGCGGTTCCCAAAGAGCTTTAGAACAAGGCCTAGTTTTCCCTGCTGGCTCTTTGGGCGTGGGACCAATCTCCAGCCATATTGCCATTTTTGTGCCTGGCGCGACGCCAAGTGGGAAAGGGTGGTTTTGAGGCTGAAGGCAGCAGGAAAGCCGGCAGCCCCCAGGTCTGTGGGGCTACGCAAGCGGTTCCCAAAGAAGTTAGAACAAGGCCTAGTTTTCCCTGCTGGCTCTTTGGGCGTGGGACCAATCTCCAGAGATATGGCCATTTTTGTGCCTGGCACGGCGCCAAGTGGGAAAGGGTGGTTTTGAGGCTGAAGGCAGCAGGAAAGCCTGCAGCCCCCAGGTCTGTGGGGCTACGCAAGCGGTTCCCAAAGAGCTTTAGAACAAGGCATAGTTTTCCCTGCTGGCTCTTTCGGTGTGGGACCCATCTCCAGCCATCTGGCCATTTTTGTGCCTGTCACGGTGCCAAGTGGGAAAGGGTGGTTTTGAGGCTGAAGGCAGCAGGAAAGCCTGCAGCCCCCAGGTCTGTGGGGCTACGCAAGCGGTTCCCAAAGAGCTTTAGAACAAGGTCTAGTTTTCCCTGCTGGCTCTTTGGGCGTGGGACCATTCTCCAGAGATATGGCCATTTTTCTGCCTGGCGCGGCGCCAAGTGGGAAAGGGTGGTTTTGAGACCGAAGGCAGCAGGAAAGCCTGCAGCCCCCAGGTCTGTGGGGCTACGCAAGCGGTTCCCAAAGAGCTTTAGAACAAGGCATAGTTTTCCCTGCTGGCTCTTTGGGCGTGGGACCAATCTCCAGACATATGGCCATTTTTGTGCCTGGCGCGGTAGCAAGTGGGAAAGGGTGGTTTTGAGGATGAAGGCAGCAGGAAAGCCTGCAGCCCCCAGGTCTGTGGGGCTACGCAAGCGGTTCCCAAAGAGCTTTAGAACAAGCCACACTTTTCCCTGCTGGCTCTTTGGGCGTGGGAGCCATCTCCAGCCATATTGCCATTTTTGTGCCTGGCGCGGCGCCAAGTGGGAAAGGGTGGTTTTGAGGCTGAAGGCAGCAGGAAAGCCTGCAGCCCCCAGGTCTGTGGGGCTACGCAAGCGGTTCCCAAAGAGCTTTAGAACAAGGCCTAGTTTTCCCTGCTGGCTCTTTGGGCGTGGGACCAATCTCCAGACACATGGCCATTTTTGTGCCTGGCGCAGCGCCAAGTGGGAAAGGGTGGTTTTGAGGCTGAAGGCAGCAGGAAAGCCTGCAGCCCCCAGGTCTGTGGGGCTACGCAAGCGGTTCCCAAAGAGCTTTAGAACAAGGCCTAGTTTTCCCTGCTGGCTCTTTGGGCGTGGGACCATTCTCCAGAGATATGGCCATTTTTGTGCCTGGCGCGGCGCCAAGTGGGAAAGGGTGGTTTTGAGGCTGAAGGCAGCAGGAAAGCCTGCAGCCCCCAGGTCTGTGGGGCTACGCAAGCCGTTCCCAAAGAGCTTTAGAACAAGGCATAGTTTTCCCTGCTGGCTCTTTGGGCGTGGGACCAATCTCCAGAGATATGGCCATTTTTGTGCCTGGCGCGGTAGCAAGTGGGAAAGGGTGGTTTTGAGGCTGAAGGCAGCAGGAAAGCCTGCAGCCCCCAGGTCTGTGGGGCTACGCAAGCGGTTCCCAAAGAGCTTTAGAACAAAGCCTAGTTTTCCCTGCTGGCTCTTTCGGCGTGGGACCAATCTCCAGAGATATGGCCATTTTTGTGCCTGGCGCGGCGCCAAGTGGGAAAGGGTGGTTTTGAGGCCGAAGGCAGCAGGAAAGCCTGCAGCCCCCAGGTCTGTGGGGCTACGCAAGCGGTTCCCAAAGAGCTTTAGAACAAGGCATAGTTTTCCCTGCTGGCTCTTTGGGCGTGGGACCAATCTCCAGACATATGGCCATTTTTGTGCCTGGCGCGGTAGCAAGTGGGAAAGGGTGGTTTTGAGGATGAAGGCAGCAGGAAAGCCTGCAGCCCCCAGGTCTGTGGGGCTACGCAAGCGGTTCCCAAAGAGCTTTAGAACAAGCCACACTTTTCCCTGCTGGCTCTTTGGGCGTGGGAGCCATCTCCAGCCATATTGCCATTTTTGTGCCTGGCGCGGCGCCAAGTGGGAAAGGGTGGTTTTGAGGCTGAAGGCAGCAGGAAAGCCTGCAGCCCCCAGGTCTGTGGGGCTACGCAAGCGGTTCCCAAAGAGCTTTAGAACAAGGCCTAGTTTTCCCTGCTGGCTCTTTGGGCGTGGGACCAATCTCCAGACACATGGCCATTTTTGTGCCTGGGGCGGCGCCAAGTGGGAAAGGGTGGTTTTGAGGCTGAAGGCAGCAGGAAAGCCTGCAGCCCCCAGGTCTGTGGGGCTACGCAAGCGGTTCCCAAAGAGCTTTAGAACAAGGCCTAGTTTTCCCTGCTGGCTCTTTGGGCGTGGGACCATTCTCCAGAGATATGGCCATTTTTGTGCCTGGCGCGGCGCCAAGTGGGAAAGGGTGGTTTTGAGGCTGAAGGCAGCAGGAAAGCCTGCAGCCCCCAGGTCTGTGGGGCTACGCAAGCCGTTCCCAAAGAGCTTTAGAACAAGGCCTAGTTTTCCCTGCTGGCTCTTTGGGCGTGGGACCAATCTCCAGAGATATGGCCATTTTTGTGCCTGGCGCGGTAGCAAGTGGGAAAGGGTGGTTTTGAGGCTGAAGGCAGCAGGAAAGCCTGCAGCCCCCAGGTCTGTGGGGCTACGCAAGCGGTTCCCAAAGAGCTTTAGAACAAGCCACACTTTTCCCTGCTGGCTCTTTGGGCGTGGGACCAATCTCCAGAGATATGGCCATTTTTGTGCCTGGCACGGCGCCAAGTGGGAAAGGGTGGTTTTGAGGCCGAAGGCAGCAGGAAAGCCTGCAGCCCCCAGGTCTGTGGGGCTACGCAACCGGTTCCCAAAGAGCTTTAGAACAAGGCATAGTTTTCCCTGCTGGCTCTTTGGGCGTGGGACCAATCTCCAGAGAGATGGCCATTTTTGTGCCTGGCGCGGCACCAAGTGGGAAAGGGTGGTTTTGAGGCTGAAGGCAGCAGGAAAGCCTGCAGCCCCCAGGTCTGTGGGGCTACGCAAGCAGTTCCCAAAGAGCTTTAGAACAAGGCATAGTTTTCCCTGCTGGCTCTTTGGGTGTGGGTTCATCTCCAGCCATCTGGCCATTTTTGTGCCTGTCACGGCGCCAAGTGGGAAAGGGTGGTTTTGAGGCTGAAGGCAGCAGGAAAGCCTGCAGCCCCCAGGTCTGTGGGGCTACGCAAGCGGTTCCCAAAGAGCTTTAGAACAAGGCATAGTTTTCCCTGCTGGCTCTTTGGGCGTGGGACCAGTCTCCAGAGATATGGCCATTTTTGTGCCTGGCGCGGCACCAAGTGGGAAAGGGTGGTTTTGAGGCTGAAGGCAGCAGGAAAGCCTGCAGCCCCCAGGTCTGTGGGGCTACGCAAGCGGTTCCCAAAGAGCTTTAGAACAAGGCCTAGTTTTCCCTGCTGGCTCTTTGGGCATGGGACCAATCTCCAGCCATATTGCCATTTTTGTGCCTGGCGCGACGCCAAGTGGGAAAGGGTGGTTTTGAGGCTGAAGGCAGCAGGAAAGCCGGCAGCCCCCAGGTCTGTGGGGCTACGCAAGCGGTTCCCAAAGAAGTTAGAACAAGGCCTAGTTTTCCCTGCTGGCTCTTTGGGCGTGGGACCAATCTCCAGAGATATGGCCATTTTTGTGCCTGGCACGGCGCCAAGTGGGAAAGGGTGGTTTTGAGGCCGAAGGCAGCAGGAAAGCCTGCAGCCCCCAGGTCTGTGGGGCTACGCAACCGGTTCCCAAAGAGCTTTAGAACAAGGCCTAGTTTTCCCTGCTGGCTCTTTGGGCGTGGGACCAATCTCCATACATATGGCCATTTTTGTGCCTGGCGCGGCACCAAGTGGGAAAGGGTGGTTTTGAGGCTGAAGGCAGCAGGAAAGCCTGCAGCCCCCAGGTCTGTGGGGCTACGCAAGCGGTTCCCAAAGAGCTTTAGAACAAGGCCTAGTTTTCCCTGCTGGCTCTTTGGGCGTGGGACCAATCTCCAGAGATATGGCCATTTTTGTGCCTGGCGCGGTAGCAAGTGGGAAAGGGTGGTTTTGAGGCTGAAGGCAGCAGGAAAGCCTGCAGCCCCCAGGTCTGTGGGGCTACGCAAGCGGTTCCCAAAGAGCTTTAGAACAAGCCACACTTTTCCCTGCTGGCTCTTTGGGCGTGGGACCAATCTCCAGAGATATGGCCATTTTTGTGCCTGGCACGGCGCCAAGTGGGAAAGGGTGGTTTTGAGGCCGAAGGCAGCAGGAAAGCCTGCAGCCCCCAGGTCTGTGGGGCTACGCAACCGGTTCCCAAAGAGCTTTAGAACAAGGCATAGTTTTCCCTGCTGGCTCTTTGGGCGTGGGACCAATCTCCAGAGAGATGGCCATTTTTGTGCCTGGCGCGGCACCAAGTGGGAAAGGGTGGTTTTGAGGCTGAAGGCAGCAGGAAAGCCTGCAGCCCCCAGGTCTGTGGGGCTACGCAAGCCGTTCCCAAAGAGCTTTAGAACAAGGCATAGTTTTCCCTGCTGGCTCTTTGGGTGTGGGTTCATCTCCAGCCATCTGGCCATTTTTGTGCCTGTCACGGCGCCAAGTGGGAAAGGGTGGTTTTGAGGCTGAAGGCAGCAGGAAAGCCTGCAGCCCCCAGGTCTGTGGGGCTACGCAAGCGGTTCCCAAAGAGCTTTAGAACAAGGCATAGTTTTCCCTGCTGGCTCTTTGGGCGTGGGACCAGTCTCCAGAGATATGGCCATTTTTGTGCCTGGCGCGGCACCAAGTGGGAAAGGGTGGTTTTGAGGCTGAAGGCAGCAGGAAAGCCTGCAGCCCCCAGGTCTGTGGGGCTACGCAAGCGGTTCCCAAAGAGCTTTAGAACAAGGCCTAGTTTTCCCTGCTGGCTCTTTGGGCATGGGACCAATCTCCAGCCATATTGCCATTTTTGTGCCTGGCGCGACGCCAAGTGGGAAAGGGTGGTTTTGAGGCTGAAGGCAGCAGGAAAGCCGGCAGCCCCCAGGTCTGTGGGGCTACGCAAGCGGTTCCCAAAGAAGTTAGAACAAGGCCTAGTTTTCCCTGCTGGCTCTTTGGGCGTGGGACCAATCTCCAGAGATATGGCCATTTTTGTGCCTGGCACGGCGCCAAGTGGGAAAGGGTGGTTTTGAGGCCGAAGGCAGCAGGAAAGCCTGCAGCCCCCAGGTCTGTGGGGCTACGCAACCGGTTCCCAAAGAGCTTTAGAACAAGGCCTAGTTTTCCCTGCTGGCTCTTTGGGCGTGGGACCAATCTCCATACATATGGCCATTTTTGTGCCTGGCGCGGCACCAAGTGGGAAAGGGTGGTTTTGAGGCTGAAGGCAGCAGGAAAGCCTGCAGCCCCCAGGTCTGTGGGGCTACGCAAGCGGTTCCCAAAGAGCTTTAGAACAAGGCATAGTTTTCCCTGCTGGCTCTTTCGGTGTGGGACCCATCTCCAGCCATCTGGCCATTTTTGTGCCTGTCACGGTGCCAAGTGGGAAAGGGTGGTTTTGAGGCAGAAGGCAGCAGGAAAGCCTGCAGCCCCCAGGTCTGTGGGGCTACGCAAGCGGTTCCCAAAGAGCTTTAGAACAAGGTCTAGTTTTCCCTGCTGGCTCTTTGGGCGTGGGACCATTCTCCAGAGATATGGCCATTTTTGTGCCTGGCGCGGCGCCAAGTGGGAAAGGGTGGTTTTGAGGCCGAAGGCAGCAGGAAAGCCTGCAGCCCCCAGGTCTGTGGGGCTACGCAAGCGGTTCCCAAAGAGCTTTAGAACAAGGCATAGTTTTCCCTACTGGCTCTTTGGGCGTGGGACCAATCTCCAGACATATGGCCATTTTTGTGCCTGGCGCGGTAGCAAGTGGGAAAGGGTGGTTTTGAGGCTGAAGGCAGCAGGAAAGCCTGCAGCCCCCAGGTCTGTGGGGCTACGCAAGCGGTTCCCAAAGAGCTTTAGAACAAGCCACACTTTTCCCTGCTGGCTCTTTGGGCGTGGGAGCCATCTCCAGCCATATTGCCATTTTTGTGCCTGGCGCGGCGCCAAGTGGGAAAGGGTGGTTTTGAGGCTGAAGGCAGCAGGAAAGCCTGCAGCCCCCAGGTCTGTGGGGCTACGCAAGCGGTTCCCAAAGAGCTTTAGAACAAGGCCTAGTTTTCCCTGCTGGCTCTTTGGGCGTGGGACCAATCTCCAGAGATATGGCCATTTTTGTGCCTGGCGCGGCACCAAGTGGGAAAGGGTGGTTTTGAGGCTGAAGGCAGCAGGAAAGCCTGCAGCCCCCAGGTCTGTGGGGCTACGCAAGCGGTTCCCAAAGAGCTTTAGAACAAGGCATAGTTTTCCCTGCTGGCTCTTTGGGCGTGGGACCCATCTCCAGCCATCTGGCCATTTTTGTGCCTGGCGTGGCGCCAAGTGGGAAAGGGTGGTTTTGAGGCTGAAGGCAGCAGGAAAGCCTGCAGCCCCCAGGTCTGTGGGGCTACGCAAGCGGTTCCCAAAGAGCTTTAGAACAAGGCATAGTTTTCCCTGCTGGCTCTTTGGGCGTGGGACCATTCTCCAGAGATATGGCCATTTTTGTGCCTGGCGCGACGCCAAGTGGGAAAGGGTGGTTTTGAGGCTGAAGGCAGCAGGAAAGCCTGCAGCCCCCAGGTCTGTGGGGCTACGCAAGCGGTTCCCAAAGAGCTTTAGAACAAGGCATAGTTTTCCCTACTGGCTCTTTGGGCGTGGGACCAATCTCCAGAGATATGGCCATTTTTGTGCCTGGCACGGCGCCAAGTGGGAAAGGGTGGTTTTGAGGCCGAAGGCAGCAGGAAAGCCTGCAGCCCCCAGGTCTGTGGGGCTACGCAACCGGTTCCCAAAGAGCTTTAGAACAAGGCCTAGTTTTCCCTGCTGGCTCTTTGGGCGTGGGACCAATCTCCAGAGATATGGCCATTTTTGTGCCTGGCGCGGCACCAAGTGGGAAAGGGTGGTTTTGAGGCTGAAGGCAGCAGGAAAGCCTGCAGCCCCCAGGTCTGTGGGGCTACGCAAGCGGTTCCCAAAGAGCTTTAGAACAAGGCATAGTTTTCCCTGCTGGCTCTTTGGGTGTGGGACTCATCTCCAGCCATCTGGCCATTTTTGTGCCTGTCACGGCGCCAAGTGGGAAAGGGTGGTTTTGAGGCTGAAGGCAGCAGGAAAGCCTGCAGCCCCCAGGTCTGTGGGGCTACGCAAGCGGTTCCCAAAGAGCTTTAGAACAAGGCATAGTTTTCCCTGCTGGCTCTTTGGGCGTGGGACCATTCTCCAGAGATATGGCCATTTTTGTGCCTGGCGCGGCGCCAAGTGGGAAAGGGTGGTTTTGAGGCTGAAGGCAGCAGGAAAGCCTGCAGCCCCCAGGTCTGTGGGGCTACGCAAGCCGTTCCCAAAGAGCTTTAGAACAAGGCATAGTTTTCCCTGCTGGCTCTTTGGGTGTGGGACTCATCTCCAGCCATCTGGCCATTTTTGTGCCTGTCACGGCGCCAAGTGGGAAAGGGTGGTTTTGAGGCTGAAGGCAGCAGGAAAGCCTGCAGCCCCCAGGTCTGTGGGGCTACGCAAGCGGTTCCCAAAGAGCTTTAGAACAAGGCATAGTTTTCCCTGCTGGCTCTTTGGGCGTGGGACCATTCTCCAGAGATATGGCCATTTTTGTGCCTGGCGCGGCGCCAAGTGGGAAAGGGTGGTTTTGAGGCTGAAGGCAGCAGGAAAGCCTGCAGCCCCCAGGTCTGTGGGGCTACGCAAGCCGTTCCCAAAGAGCTTTAGAACAAGGCCTAGTTTTCCCTGCTGGCTCTTTGGGCGTGGGACCAATCTCCAGAGATATGGCCATTTTTGTGCCTGGCGCGGTAGCAAGTGGGAAAGGGTGGTTTTGAGGCTGAAGGCAGCAGGAAAGCCTGCAGCCCCCAGGTCTGTGGGGCTACGCAAGCGGTTCCCAAAGAGCTTTAGAACAAGGCCTAGTTTTCCCTGCTGGCTCTTTGGGCATGGGACCAATCTCCAGCCATATTGCCATTTTTGTGCCTGGCGTGGCGCCAAGTGGGAAAGGGTGGTTTTGAGGCTGAAGGCAGCAGGAAAGCCTGCAGCCCCCAGGTCTGTGGGGCTACGCAAGCGGTTCCCAAAGAGCTTTAGAACAAGGCATAGTTTTCCCTGCTGGCTCTTTGGGCGTGGGACCCATCTCCAGAGATATGGCCATTTTTGTGCCTGGCGCGGCACCAAGTGGGAAAGGGTGGTTTTGAGGCTGAAGGCAGCAGGAAAGCCTGCAGCCCCCAGGTCTCTGGGGCTACGCAACCGGTTCCCAAAGAGCTTTAGAACAAGGCCTAGTTTTCCCTGCTGGCTCTTTGGGCGTGGGACCAATCTCCAGACACATGGCCATTTTTGTGCCTGGCACGGCGCCAAGTGGGAAAGGGTGGTTTTGAGGCTGAAGGCAGCAGGAAAGCCTGCAGCCCCCAGGTCTGTGGGGCTACGCAAGCGGTTCCCAAAGAAGTTAGAACAAGGCCTAGTTTTCCCTGCTGGCTCTTTGGGCGTGGGACCAATCTCCAGACACATGGCCATTTTTGTGACTGGCGCAGCGCCAAGTGGGAAAGGGTGGTTTTGAGGCTGAAGGCAGCAGGAAAGCCTGCAGCCCCCAGGTCTGTGGGGCTACGCAAGCGGTTCCCAAAGAGCTTTAGAACAAGGCCTAGTTTTCCCTGCTGGCTCTTTGGGCATGGGACCAATCTCCAGCCATATTGCCATTTTTGTGCCTGGCGCGACGCCAAGTGGGAAAGGGTGGTTTTGAGGCTGAAGGCAGCAGGAAAGCCGGCAGCCCCCAGGTCTGTGGGGCTACGCAAGCGGTTCCCAAAGAAGTTAGAACAAGGCCTAGTTTTCCCTGCTGGCTCTTTGGGCGTGGGACCAATCTCCAGAGATATGGCCATTTTTGTGCCTGGCACGGCGCCAAGTGGGAAAGGGTGGTTTTGAGGCCGAAGGCAGCAGGAAAGCCTGCAGCCCCCAGGTCTGTGGGGCTACGCAAGCGGTTCCCAAAGAGCTTTAGAACAAGGCATAGTTTTCCCTACTGGCTCTTTGGGCGTGGGACCAATCTCCAGACATATGGCCATTTTTGTGCCTGGCGCGGTAGCAAGTGGGAAAGGGTGGTTTTGAGGCTGAAGGCAGCAGGAAAGCCTGCAGCCCCCAGGTCTGTGGGGCTACGCAAGCGGTTCCCAAAGAGCTTTAGAACAAGCCACACTTTTCCCTGCTGGCTCTTTGGGCGTGGGAGCCATCTCCAGCCATATTGCCATTTTTGTGCCTGGCGCGGCGCCAAGTGGGAAAGGGTGGTTTTGAGGCTGAAGGCAGCAGGAAAGCCTGCAGCCCCCAGGTCTGTGGGGCTACGCAAGCGGTTCCCAAAGAGCTTTAGAACAAGGCCTAGTTTTCCCTGCTGGCTCTTTGGGCGTGGGACCAATCTCCAGAGATATGGCCATTTTTGTGCCTGGCGCGGCACCAAGTGGGAAAGGGTGGTTTTGAGGCTGAAGGCAGCAGGAAAGCCTGCAGCCCCCAGGTCTGTGGGGCTACGCAAGCGGTTCCCAAAGAGCTTTAGAACAAGGCATAGTTTTCCCTGCTGGCTCTTTGGGTGTGGGACCCATCTCCAGCCATCTGGCCATTTTTGTGCCTGGCGTGGCGCCAAGTGGGAAAGGGTGGTTTTGAGGCTGAAGGCAGCAGGAAAGCCTGCAGCCCCCAGGTCTGTGGGGCTACGCAAGCGGTTCCCAAAGAGCTTTAGAACAAGGCATAGTTTTCCCTGCTGGCTCTTTGGGCGTGGGACCATTCTCCAGAGATATGGCCATTTTTGTGCCTGGCGCGGCGCCAAGTGGGAAAGGGTGGTTTTGAGGCTGAAGGCAGCAGGAAAGCCTGCAGCCCCCAGGTCTGTGGGGCTACGCAAGCGGTTCCCAAAGAGCTTTAGAACAAGGCATAGTTTTCCCTACTGGCTCTTTGGGCGTGGGACCAATCTCCAGAGATATGGCCATTTTTGTGCCTGGCACGGCGCCAAGTGGGAAAGGGTGGTTTTGAGGCCGAAGGCAGCAGGAAAGCCTGCAGCCCCCAGGTCTGTGGGGCTACGCAACCGGTTCCCAAAGAGCTTTAGAACAAGGCCTAGTTTTCCCTGCTGGCTCTTTGGGCGTGGGACCAATCTCCAGAGATATGGCCATTTTTGTGCCTGGCGCGGCACCAAGTGGGAAAGGGTGGTTTTGAGGCTGAAGGCAGCAGGAAAGCCTGCAGCCCCCAGGTCTGTGGGGCTACGCAAGCGGTTCCCAAAGAGCTTTAGAACAAGGCATAGTTTTCCCTGCTGGCTCTTTGGGTGTGGGACTCATCTCCAGCCATCTGGCCATTTTTGTGCCTGTCACGGCGCCAAGTGGGAAAGGGTGGTTTTGAGGCTGAAGGCAGCAGGAAAGCCTGCAGCCCCCAGGTCTGTGGGGCTACGCAAGCGGTTCCCAAAGAGCTTTAGAACAAGGCAGAGTTTTCCCTGCTGGCTCTTTGGGCGTGGGACCATTCTCCAGAGATATGGCCATTTTTGTGCCTGGCGCGGCGCCAAGTGGGAAAGGGTGGTTTTGAGGCTGAAGGCAGCAGGAAAGCCTGCAGCCCCCAGGTCTGTGGGGCTACGCAAGCCGTTCCCAAAGAGCTTTAGAACAAGGCATAGTTTTCCCTGCTGGCTCTTTGGGTGTGGGACTCATCTCCAGCCATCTGGCCATTTTTGTGCCTGTCACGGCGCCAAGTGGGAAAGGGTGGTTTTGAGGCTGAAGGCAGCAGGAAAGCCTGCAGCCCCCAGGTCTGTGGGGCTACGCAAGCGGTTCCCAAAGAGCTTTAGAACAAGGCATAGTTTTCCCTGCTGGCTCTTTGGGCGTGGGACCATTCTCCAGAGATATGGCCATTTTTGTGCCTGGCGCGGCGCCAAGTGGGAAAGGGTGGTTTTGAGGCTGAAGGCAGCAGGAAAGCCTGCAGCCCCCAGGTCTGTGGGGCTACGCAAGCCGTTCCCAAAGAGCTTTAGAACAAGGCCTAGTTTTCCCTGCTGGCTCTTTGGGCGTGGGACCAATCTCCAGAGATATGGCCATTTTTGTGCCTGGCGCGGTAGCAAGTGGGAAAGGGTGGTTTTGAGGCTGAAGGCAGCAGGAAAGCCTGCAGCCCCCAGGTCTGTGGGGCTACGCAAGCGGTTCCCAAAGAGCTTTAGAACAAGGCCTAGTTTTCCCTGCTGGCTCTTTGGGCATGGGACCAATCTCCAGCCATATTGCCATTTTTGTGCCTGGCGTGGCGCCAAGTGGGAAAGGGTGGTTTTGAGGCTGAAGGCAGCAGGAAAGCCTGCAGCCCCCAGGTCTGTGGGGCTACGCAAGCGGTTCCCAAAGAGCTTTAGAACAAGGCATAGTTTTCCCTGCTGGCTCTTTGGGCGTGGGACCCATCTCCAGAGATATGGCCATTTTTGTGCCTGGCGCGGCACCAAGTGGGAAAGGGTGGTTTTGAGGCTGAAGGCAGCAGGAAAGCCTGCAGCCCCCAGGTCTCTGGGGCTACGCAACCGGTTCCCAAAGAGCTTTAGAACAAGGCCTAGTTTTCCCTGCTGGCTCTTTGGGCGTGGGACCAATCTCCAGACACATGGCCATTTTTGTGCCTGGCACGGCGCCAAGTGGGAAAGGGTGGTTTTGAGGCTGAAGGCAGCAGGAAAGCCTGCAGCCCCCAGGTCTGTGGGGCTACGCAAGCGGTTCCCAAAGAAGTTAGAACAAGGCCTAGTTTTCCCTGCTGGCTCTTTGGGCGTGGGACCAATCTCCAGACACATGGCCATTTTTGTGACTGGCGCAGCGCCAAGTGGGAAAGGGTGGTTTTGAGGCTGAAGGCAGCAGGAAAGCCTGCAGCCCCCAGGTCTGTGGGGCTACGCAAGCGGTTCCCAAAGAGCTTTAGAACAAGGCATAGTTTTCCCTGCTGGCTCTTTGGGTGTGGGACTCATCTCCAGCCATCTGGCCATTTTTGTGCCTGTCACGGCGCCAAGTGGGAAAGGGTGGTTTTGAGGCTGAAGGCAGCAGGAAAGCCTGCAGCCCCCAGGTCTGTGGGGCTACGCAAGCGGTTCCCAAAGAGCTTTAGAACAAGGCAGAGTTTTCCCTGCTGGCTCTTTGGGCGTGGGACCATTCTCCAGAGATATGGCCATTTTTGTGCCTGGCGCGGCGCCAAGTGGGAAAGGGTGGTTTTGAGGCTGAAGGCAGCAGGAAAGCCTGCAGCCCCCAGGTCTGTGGGGCTACGCAAGCCGTTCCCAAAGAGCTTTAGAACAAGGCATAGTTTTCCCTGCTGGCTCTTTGGGTGTGGGACTCATCTCCAGCCATCTGGCCATTTTTGTGCCTGTCACGGCGCCAAGTGGGAAAGGGTGGTTTTGAGGCTGAAGGCAGCAGGAAAGCCTGCAGCCCCCAGGTCTGTGGGGCTACGCAAGCGGTTCCCAAAGAGCTTTAGAACAAGGCATAGTTTTCCCTGCTGGCTCTTTGGGCGTGGGACCATTCTCCAGAGATATGGCCATTTTTGTGCCTGGCGCGGCGCCAAGTGGGAAAGGGTGGTTTTGAGGCTGAAGGCAGCAGGAAAGCCTGCAGCCCCCAGGTCTGTGGGGCTACGCAAGCCGTTCCCAAAGAGCTTTAGAACAAGGCCTAGTTTTCCCTGCTGGCTCTTTGGGCGTGGGACCAATCTCCAGAGATATGGCCATTTTTGTGCCTGGCGCGGTAGCAAGTGGGAAAGGGTGGTTTTGAGGCTGAAGGCAGCAGGAAAGCCTGCAGCCCCCAGGTCTGTGGGGCTACGCAAGCGGTTCCCAAAGAGCTTTAGAACAAGGCCTAGTTTTCCCTGCTGGCTCTTTGGGCATGGGACCAATCTCCAGCCATATTGCCATTTTTGTGCCTGGCGTGGCGCCAAGTGGGAAAGGGTGGTTTTGAGGCTGAAGGCAGCAGGAAAGCCTGCAGCCCCCAGGTCTGTGGGGCTACGCAAGCGGTTCCCAAAGAGCTTTAGAACAAGGCATAGTTTTCCCTGCTGGCTCTTTGGGCGTGGGACCCATCTCCAGAGATATGGCCATTTTTGTGCCTGGCGCGGCACCAAGTGGGAAAGGGTGGTTTTGAGGCTGAAGGCAGCAGGAAAGCCTGCAGCCCCCAGGTCTGTGGGGCTACGCAACCGGTTCCCAAAGAGCTTTAGAACAAGGCCTAGTTTTCCCTGCTGGCTCTTTGGGCGTGGGACCAATCTCCAGACACATGGCCATTTTTGTGACTGGCGCAGCGCCAAGTGGGAAAGGGTGGTTTTGAGGCTGAAGGCAGCAGGAAAGCCTGCAGCCCCCAGGTCTGTGGGGCTACGCAAGCGGTTCCCAAAGAGCTTTAGAACAAGGCCTAGTTTACCCTGCTGGCTCTTTGGGCGTGGGACCAATCTCCAGAGATATGGCCATTTTTGTGCCTGGCGCGGCGTCAAGTGGGAAAGGGTGGTTTTGAGGCTGAAGGCGGCAGGAAAGCCTGCAGCCCCCAGGTCTTTGGGGCTACACAAGCGGTTCCCAAAGAGCTTTAGAACAAGCCACACTTTTCCCTGCTGGCTCTTTGGGCGTGGGACCCATCTCCAGCCATATTGCCAATTTTGTGCCTGGCGCGACGCCAAGTGGGAAAGGGTGGTTTTGAGGCTGAAGGCAGCAGGAAAGCCTGCAGCCCCCAGGTCTGTGGGGCTACGCAACCGGTTCCCAAAGAGCTTTAGAACAAGGCATAGTTTTCCCTGCTGGCTCTTTGGGCGTGGGACCATTCTCCAGAGATATGGCCATTTTTGTGCCTGGCGCGGTAGCAAGTGGGAAAGGGTGGTTTTGAGGCTGAAGGCAGCAGGAAAGCCTGCAGCCCCCAGGTCTGTGGGGCTACACAAGCGGTTCCCAAAGAGCTTTAGAACAAGCCACACTTTTCCCTGCTGGCTCTTTGGGCGTGGGACCAATCTCCAGAGATATGGCCATTTTTGTGCCTGTCACGGCCCCAAGTGGCACAGAGCGGTATTGAGGCTGAAGGCAGCAGGAAAGCCTGCAGCCCCCAGGTCTGTGGGGCTACGCAAGCGGTTCCCAAAGAGCTTTAGAACAAGGCATAGTTTTCCCTGCTGGCTCTTTGGGCGTGGGACCAATCTCCAGAGATATGGCCATTTTTGTGCCTGGCGCGGCGCCAAGTGGGAAAGGGTGGTTTTGAGGGTGAAGGCAGCAGGAAAGCCTGCAGCCCCCAGGTCTGTGGGGCTACGCAAGCGGTTCCCAAAGAGCTTTAGAACAAGGCCTAGTTTTCCCTGCTGGCTCTTTGGGCGTGGGACCCATCTCCAGCCATATGGCCATTTTTGTGCCTGGCGTGGCGCCAAGTGGGAAAGGGTGGTTTTGAGGCTGAAGGCAGCAGGAAAGCCTGCAGCCCCCAGGTCTGTGGGGCTACGCAAGCCGTTCCCAAAGAGCTTTAGAACAAGGCATATTTTTCCCTGCTGGCTCTTTGGGCGTGGGACCCATCTCCAGAGATATGGCCATTTTTGTGCCTGGCACGGCGCCAAGTGGGAAAGGGTGGTTTTGAGGCTGAAGGCAGCAGGAAAGCCTGCAGCCCCCAGGTCTGTGGGGCTACGCAAGCGGTTCCCAAAGAAGTTAGAACAAGGCCTAGTTTTCCCTGCTGGCTCTTTGGGCGTGGGACCAATCTCCAGACACATGGCCATTTTTGTGCCTGGCGCGGCGCCAAGTGGGAAAGGGTGGTTTTGAGGCTGAAGGCAGCAGGAAAGCCTGCAGCCCCCAGGTCTGTGGGGCTACGCAAGCGGTTCCCAAAGAGCTTTAGAACAAGGCCTAGTTTTCCCTGCTGGCTCTTTGGGCGTGGGACCAATCTCCAGAGAGATGGCCATTTTTGTGCCTGGCGCGGCAGCAAGTGGGAAAGGGTGGTTTTGAGGCTGAAGGCAGCAGGAAAGCCTGCAGCCCCCAGGTCTTTGGGGCTACACAAGCGGTTCCCAAAGAGCTTTAGAACAAGCCACACTTTTCCCTGCTGGCTCTTTGGGCGTGGGAGCCATCTCCAGCCATATTGCCATTTTTGTGCCTGGCGCGGCGCCAAGTGGGAAAGGGTGGTTTTGAGGCCGAAGGCAGCAGGAAAGCCTACAGCCCCCAGGTCTGTGGGGCTACGCAAGCGGTTCCCAAAGAGCTTTAGAACAAGGCCTAGTTTACCCTGCTGGCTCTTTCGGCGTGGGACCAATCTCCAGAGATATGGCCATTTTTGTGCCTGTCACGGCCCCAAGTGGCACAGAGCGGTATTGAGGCTGAAGGCAGCAGGAAAGCCTGCAGCCCCCAGGTCTGTGGGGCTACGCAAGCGGTTCCCAAAGAGCTTTAGAACAAGGCATAGTTTTCCCTGCTGGCTCTTTGGGCGTGGGACCATTCTCCAGAGATATGGCCATTTTTGTGCCTGGCATGGCGCCAAGTGGGAAAGGGTGGTTTTGAGGCTGAAGGCAGCAGGAAAGCCTGCAGCCCCCAGGTCTGTGGGGCTACACAAGCGGTTCCCAAAGAGCTTTAGAACAAGCCACACTTTTCCCTGCTGGCTCTTTGGGCGTGGGAGCCATCTCCAGCCATATTGCCATTTTTGTGCCTGGCGCGGCGCAAAGTGGGAAAGGGTGGTTTTGAGGCTGAAGGCAGCAGGAAAGCCTGCAGCCCCCAGGTCTGTGGGGCTACGCAAGCGGTTCCCAAAGAGCTTTAGAACAAGGCATAGTTTTCCCTGCTGGCTCTTTGGGCGTGGGACCATTCTCCAGAGATATGGCCATTTTTGTGCCTGGCATGGCGCCAAGTGGGAAAGGGTGGTTTTGAGGCTGAAGGCAGCAGGAAAGCCTGCAGCCCCCAGGTCTGTGGGGCTACACAAGCGGTTCCCAAAGAGCTTTAGAACAAGCCACACTTTTCCCTGCTGGCTCTTTGGGCGTGGGAGCCATCTCCAGCCATATTGCCATTTTTGTGCCTGGCGCGGCGCAAAGTGGGAAAGGGTGGTTTTGAGGCTGAAGGCAGCAGGAAAGCCTGCAGCCCCCAGGTCTGTGGGGCTACGCAAGCGGTTCCCAAAGAAGTTAGAACAAGGCCTAGTTTTCCCTGCTGGCTCTTTGGGCGTGGGACCATTCTCCAGAGATATGGCCATTTTTGTGCCTGGCGCGGCGCCAAGTGGGAAAGGGTGGTTTTGAGGCTGAAGGCAGCAGGAAAGCCTGCAGCCCCCAGGTCTGTGGGGCTATGCAAGCGGTTCCCAAAGAGCTTTAGAACAAGGCCTAGTTTACCCTGCTGGCTCTTTGGGCGTGGGACCAATCTCCAGAGAGATGTCCATTTTTGTGCCTGGCGCGGCACCAAGTGGGAAAGGGTGGTTTTGAGGCTGAAGGCAGCAGGAAAGCCTGCAGCCCCCAGGTCTTTGGGGCTACACAAGCGGTTCCCAAAGAGCTTTAGAACAAGCCACACTTTTCCCTGCTGGCTCTTTGGGCGTGGGAGCCATCTCCAGCCATATTGCCATTTTTGTGCCTGGCGCGGCGCCAAGTGGGAAAGGGTGGTTTTGAGGCCGAAGGCAGCAGGAAAGCCTGCAGCCCCCAGGTCTGTGGGGCTACGCAAGCGGTTCCCAAAGAGCTTTAGAACAAGGCCTAGTTTACCCTGCTGGCACTTTCGGCGTGGGACCAATCTCCAGAGATATGGCCATTTTTGTGCCTGTCACGGCCCCAAGTGGCACAGAGCGGTATTGAGGCTGAAGGCAGCAGGAAAGCCTGCAGCCCCCAGGTCTGTGGGGCTACGCAACCGGTTCTCAAAGAGCTTTAGAACAAGGCATAGTTTTCCCTGCTGGCTCTTTGGGCGTGGGACCAATCTCCAGACATATGGCCATTTTTGTGCCTGGCACGGCGCCAAGTGGGAAAGGGTGGTTTTGAGGGTGAAGGCAGCAGGAAAGCCTGCAGCCCCCAGGTCTGTGGGGCTACGCAACCGGTTCCCAAAGAGCTTTAGAACAAGGCCTAGTTTTCCCTGCTGGCTCTTTGGGCGTGGGACCAATCTCCAGACACATGGCCATTTTTGTGCCTGGCGCGGCGCCAAGTGGGAAAGGGTGGTTTTGAGGCTGAAGGCAGCAGGAAAGCCTGCAGCCCCCAGGTCTGTGGGGCTACGCAAGCGGTTCCCAAAGAGCTTTAGAACAAGGCATAGTTTTCCCTGCTGGCTCTTTCGGCGTGGGTCCAAACTCCAGAGATATGGCCATTTTTGTGCCTGGGGCGGCGCCAAGTGGGAAAGGGTGGTTTTGAGGCTGAAGGCAGCAGGAAAGCCTGCAGCCCCCAGGTCTGTGGGGCTACGCAAGCGGTTCCCAAAGAAGTTAGAACAAGTCCTAGTTTTCCCTGCTGGCTCTTTGGGCGTGGGACCAATGTGCAGACACATGGCTATTTTTATGCCTGGCACGGCGCCAAGTGGGAAAGGGTGGTTTTGAGGCTGAAGGCAGCAGGAAAGCCTGCAGCCCCCAGGTCTGTGGGGCTACGCAAGCGGTTCCCAAAGAGCTTTAGAAGAAGGCCTAGTTTACCCTGCTGGCTCTTTGGGCGTGGGACCAATCTCCAGAGATATGGCCATTTTTGTGCCTGGCGCGGCGCCAAGTGGGAAAGGGTGGTTTTGAGGCTGAAGGCAGCAGGAAAGCCTGCAGCCCCCAGGTCTGTGGGGCTACACAAGCGGTTCCCAAAGAGCTTTAGAACAAGGCCTAGTTTTCCCTGCTGGCTCTTTGGGCGTGGGACCAATCTCCAGACACATGGCCATTTTTGTGCCTGGCGCGGCGCCAAGTGGGAAAGGGTGGTTTTGAGGCTGAAGGCAGCAGGAAAGCCTGCAGCCCCCAGGTCTGTGGGGCTACGCACGCAGTTCCCAAAGAGCTTTAGAACAAGGCCTAGTTTTCCCTGCTGGCTCTTTGGGCGTGGGACCAATCTCCAGACAAATGGCCATTTTTGTGCCTGGCGCAGCGCCAAGTGGGAAAGGGTGGTTTTGAGGCTGAAGGCAGCAGGAAAGCCTGCAGCCCCCAGGTCTGTGGGGCTACGCAAGCGGTTCCCAAAGAAGTTAGAACAAGGCCTAGTTTTCCCTGCTGGCTCTTTGGGCGTGGGACCATTCTCCAGAGATATGGCCATTTTTGTGCCTGGCGCGGCGCCAAGTGGGAAAGGGTGGTTTTGAGGCTGAAGGCAGCAGGAAAGCCTGCAGCCCCCAGGTCTGTGGGGCTATGCAAGCGGTTCCCAAAGAGCTTTAGAACAAGGCCTAGTTTACCCTGCTGGCTCTTTGGGCGTGGGACCAATCTCCAGAGAGATGTCCATTTTTGTGCCTGGCGCGGCACCAAGTGGGAAAGGGTGGTTTTGAGGCTGAAGGCAGCAGGAAAGCCTGCAGCCCCCAGGTCTTTGGGGCTACACAAGCGGTTCCCAAAGAGCTTTAGAACAAGCCACACTTTTCCCTGCTGGCTCTTTGGGCGTGGGAGCCATCTCCAGCCATATTGCCATTTTTGTGCCTGGCGCGGCGCCAAGTGGGAAAGGGTGGTTTTGAGGCCGAAGGCAGCAGGAAAGCCTGCAGCCCCCAGGTCTGTGGGGCTACGCAAGCGGTTCCCAAAGAGCTTTAGAACAAGGCCTAGTTTACCCTGCTGGCACTTTCGGCGTGGGACCAATCTCCAGAGATATGGCCATTTTTGTGCCTGTCACGGCCCCAAGTGGCACAGAGCGGTATTGAGGCTGAAGGCAGCAGGAAAGCCTGCAGCCCCCAGGTCTGTGGGGCTACGCAACCGGTTCTCAAAGAGCTTTAGAACAAGGCATAGTTTTCCCTGCTGGCTCTTTGGGCGTGGGACCAATCTCCAGACATATGGCCATTTTTGTGCCTGGCACGGCGCCAAGTGGGAAAGGGTGGTTTTGAGGGTGAAGGCAGCAGGAAAGCCTGCAGCCCCCAGGTCTGTGGGGCTACGCAACCGGTTCCCAAAGAGCTTTAGAACAAGGCCTAGTTTTCCCTGCTGGCTCTTTGGGCGTGGGACCAATCTCCAGACACATGGCCATTTTTGTGCCTGGCGCGGCGCCAAGTGGGAAAGGGTGGTTTTGAGGCTGAAGGCAGCAGGAAAGCCTGCAGCCCCCAGGTCTGTGGGGCTACGCAAGCGGTTCCCAAAGAGCTTTAGAACAAGGCATAGTTTTCCCTGCTGGCTCTTTCGGCGTGGGTCCAAACTCCAGAGATATGGCCATTTTTGTGCCTGGGGCGGCGCCAAGTGGGAAAGGGTGGTTTTGAGGCTGAAGGCAGCAGGAAAGCCTGCAGCCCCCAGGTCTGTGGGGCTACGCAAGCGGTTCCCAAAGAAGTTAGAACAAGTCCTAGTTTTCCCTGCTGGCTCTTTGGGCGTGGGACCAATGTGCAGACACATGGCTATTTTTATGCCTGGCACGGCGCCAAGTGGGAAAGGGTGGTTTTGAGGCTGAAGGCAGCAGGAAAGCCTGCAGCCCCCAGGTCTGTGGGGCTACGCAAGCGGTTCCCAAAGAGCTTTAGAACAAGGCCTAGTTTACCCTGCTGGCTCTTTGGGCGTGGGACCAATCTCCAGAGATATGGCCATTTTTGTGCCTGGCGCGGCGCCAAGTGGGAAAGGGTGGTTTTGAGGCTGAAGGCAGCAGGAAAGCCTGCAGCCCCCAGGTCTGTGGGGCTACACAAGCGGTTCCCAAAGAGCTTTAGAACAAGGCCTAGTTTTCCCTGCTGGCTCTTTGGGCGTGGGACCAATCTCCAGACACATGGCCATTTTTGTGCCTGGCGCGGCGCCAAGTGGGAAAGGGTGGTTTTGAGGCTGAAGGCAGCAGGAAAGCCTGCAGCCCCCAGGTCTGTGGGGCTACGCACGCAGTTCCCAAAGAGCTTTAGAACAAGGCCTAGTTTTCCCTGCTGGCTCTTTGGGCGTGGGACCAATCTCCAGACAAATGGCCATTTTTGTGCCTGGCGCAGCGCCAAGTGGGAAAGGGTGGTTTTGAGGCTGAAGGCAGCAGGAAAGCCTGCAGCCCCCAGGTCTGTGGGGCTACGCAAGCGGTTCCCAAAGAGCTTTAGAACAAGGCCTAGTTTTCCCTGCTGGCTCTTTGGGCGTGGGACCATTCTCCAGAGATATGGCCATTTTTGTGCCTGTCACGGCGCCAAGTGGGAAAGGGTGGTTTTGAGGCTGAAGGCAGCAGGAAAGCCTGCAGCCCCCAGGTCTGTGGGGCTACGCAAGCGGTTCCCAAAGAAGTTAGAACAAGGCCTAGTTTTCCCTGCTGGCTCTTTGGGCGTGGGACCCATCTCCAGACACATGGCCATTTTTGTGCCTGGCGCGGCACCAAGTGGGAAAGGGTGGTTTTGAGGCTGAAGGCAGCAGGAAAGCCTGCAGCCCCCAGGTCTGTGGGGCTACGCAAGCGGTTCCCAAAGAGCTTTAGAACAAGGCCTAGTTTACCCTGCTGGCTCTTTGGGCGTGGGACCAATCTCCAGAGAGATGGCCATTTTTGTGCCTGGCGCGGCACCAAGTGGGAAAGGGTGGTTTTGAGGCTGAAGGCAGCAGGAAAGCCTGCAGCCCCCAGGTCTCTGGGGCTACGCAACCGGTTCCCAAAGAGCTTTAGAACAAGGCATAATTTTCCCTGCTGGCTCTTTGGGTGTGGGACCAATCTCCAGCCATATTGCCATTTTTGAGCCTGGCGCGGCGCCAAGTGGGAAAGGGTGGTTTTGAGGCTGAAGGCAGCAGGAAAGCCTGCAGCCCCCAGGTCTGTGGGGCTACGCAAGCGGTTCCCAAAGAGCTTTAGAACAAGGCCTAGTTTTCCCTGCTGGCTCTTTGGGCGTGGGACCAATCTCCAGAGATATGGCCATTTTTGTGCCTGTCACGGCCCCAAGTGGCACAGAGCGGTACTGAGGCTGAAGGCAGCAGGAAAGCCTGCAGCCCCCAGGTCTGTGGGGCTACGCAAGCCGTTCCCAAAGAGCTTTAGAACAAGGCACAGTTTTCCCTGCTGGCTCTTTGGGCGTGGGACCAATCTCCAGACACATGGCCATTTTTGTGCCTGGCACGGCGCCAAGTGGGAAAGGGTGGTTTTGAGGCTGAAGGCAGCAGGAAAGCCTGCAGCCCCCAGGTCTGTGGGGCTACGCAAGCGGTTCCCAAAGAAGTTAGAACAAGGCCTAGTTTTCCCTGCTGGCTCTTTGGGCGTGGGACCAATCTCCAGACACATGGCCATTTTTGTGCCTGGCGCGGCGCCAAGTGGGAAAGGGTGGTTTTGAGGCTGAAGGCAGCAGGAAAGCCTGCAGCCCCCAGGTCTGTGGGACTACGCAAGCGGTTCCCAAAGAGCTTTAGAACAAGGCCTAGTTTAGCCTGCTGGCTCTTTGGGCATGGGACCAATCTCCAGAGATATGGCCATTTTTGTGCCTGGCGTGGCGCCAAGTGGGAAAGGGTGGTTTTGAGGCTGAAGGCAGCAGGAAAGCCTGCAGCCCCCAGGTGTGTGGGGCTACACAAGCGGTTCCCAAAGAGCTTTAGAACAAGGCATAGTTTTCCCTGCTGGCTCTTTGGGCGTGGGAGCCATCTCCAGCCATATTGCCATTTTTGTGCCTGGCGCGGCGCCAAGTGGGAAAGGGTGGTTTTGAGGCCGAAGGCAGCAGGAAAGCCTGCAGCCCCCAGGTCTGTGGGGCTACGCAAGCGGTTCCCAAAGAGCTTTAGAACAAGGCCTAGTTTTCCCTGCTGGCTCTTTGGGCGTGGGACCAATCTCCAGACACATGGCCATTTTTGTGCCTGTCACGGACCCAAGTGGCACAGAGTGGTATTGAGGCTGAAGGCAGCAGGAAAGCCTGCAGCCCCCAGGTCTGTGGGGCTACGCAAGCGGTTCCCAAAGAGCTTTAGAACAAGGCCTAGTTTTCCCTGCTGGCTCTTTGGGCGTGGGACCATTCTCCAGAGATATGGCCATTTTTGTGCCTGGCGTGGCGCCAAGTGGGAAAGGGTGGTTTTGAGGCTGAAGGCAGCAGGAAAGCCTGCAGCCCCCAGGTCTGTGGGGCTACGCAAGCGGTTCCCAAAGAGCTTTAGAACAAGGCCTAGTTTTCCCTGCTGGCTCTTTGGGCGTGGGACCAATCTCCAGACACATGGCCATTTTTGTGCCTGGCGCAGCGCCAAGTGGGAAAGGGTGGTTTTGAGGCTGAAGGCAGCAGGAAAGCCTGCAGCCCCCAGGTCTGTGGGGCTACGCAAGCGGTTCCCAAAGAGCTTTAGAACAAGGCATAGTTTTCCCTGCTGGCTCTTTGGGCGTGGGACCATTCTCCAGAGATATGGCCATTTTTGTGCCTGGCGCAGCGCCAAGTGGGAAAGGGTGGTTTTGAGGCTGAAGGCAGCAGGAAAGCCTGCAGCCCCCAGGTCTGTGGGGCTACGCAAGCGGTTCCCAAAGAGCTTTAGAACAAGGCCTAGTTTTCCCTGCTGGCTCTTTGGGCGTGGGACCAATCTCCAGACATATGGCCATTTTTGTGCCTGGCGTGGCGCCAAGTGGGAAAGGGTGGTTTTGAGGCTGAAGGCAGCAGGAAAGCCTGCAGCCCCCAGGTCTGTGGGGCTACGCAAGCGGTTCCCAGAGAAGTTAGAACAAGGCCTAGTTTTCCCTGCTGGCTCTTTGGGCGTGGGACCAATCTCCAGAGATATGGCCATTTTTGTGCCTGGCGCGGCGCCAAGTGGGAAAGGGTGGTTTTGAGGCTGAAGGCAGCAGGAAAGCCTGCAGCCCCCAGGTCTGTGGGGCTACGCAAGCGGTTCCCAAAGAGCTTTAGAACAAGGCCTAGTTTTCCCTGCTGGCTCTTTGGGCGTGGGACCAATCTCCAGACATATGGCCATTTTTGTGCCTGGCGTGGCGCCAAGTGGGAAAGGGTGGTTTTGAGGCTGAAGGCAGCAGGAAAGCCTGCAGCCCCCAGGTCTGTGGGGCTACGCAAGCGGTTCCCAAAGAGCTTTAGAACAAGGCCTAGTTTTCCCTGCTGGCTCTTTGGGCGTGGGACCAATCTCCAGACACATGGCCATTTTTGTGCCTGGCGCGGCGCGAAGTGGGAAAGGGTGGTTTTGAGGCTGAAGGCAGCAGGAAAGCCTGCAGCCCCCAGGTCTGTGGGGCTACGCAAGCGGTTCCCAAAGAGCTTTAGAACAAGGCCTAGTTTTCCCTGCTGGCTCTTTGGGCGTGGGACCAATCTCCAGCCATATGGCCATTTTTGTGCCTGGCACGGCGCCAAGTGGGAAAGTGTGGTTTTGAGGCTGAAGGCAGCAGGAAAGCCTGCAGCCCCCAGGTCTCTGGGGCTACGCAACCGATTCTCAAAGAGCTTTAGAACAAGGCATAGTTTTCCCTGCTGGCTCTTTGGGCGTGGGACCAATCTCCAGAGATATGGCCATTTTTGTGCCTGGCGTGGCACCAAGTGGGAAAGGGTGGTTTTGAGGCTGAAGGCAGCAGGAAAGCCTGCAGCCCCCAGGTCTGTGGGGCTACGCAAGCGGTTCCCAAAGAGCTTTAGAACAAGGCATAGTTTTCCCTGCTGGCTCTTTGGGCGTGGGACCCATCTCCAGCCATATGGCCATTTTTGTGCCTGTCACGGCCCCAAGTGGGAAAGGGTGGTTTTGAGGCTGAAGGCAGCAGGAAAGCCTGCAGCCCCCAGGTCTGTGGGGCTACGCAAGCGGTTCCCAAAGAGCTTTAGAACAAGGCATAGTTTTCCCTGCTGGCTCTTTGGGCGTGGGACCATTCTCCAGAGAGATGGCCATTTTTGTGCCTGGCGCAGCGCCAAGTGGGAAAGGGTGGTTTTGAGGCTGAAGGCAGCAGGAAAGCCTGCAGCCCCCAGGTCTGTGGGGCTACGCAAGCGGTTCCCAAAGAGCTTTAGAACAAGGCCTAGTTTTCCCTGCTGGCTCTTTGGGCGTGGGACCAATCTCCAGACATATGGCCATTTTTGTGCCTGGCGTGGCGCCAAGTGGGAAAGGGTGGTTTTGAGGCTGAAGGCAGCAGGAAAGCCTGCAGCCCCCAGGTCTGTGGGGCTACGCAAGCGGTTCCCAGAGAAGTTTGAACAAGGCCTAGTTTTCCCTGCTGGCTCTTTGGGCGTGGGACCAATCTCCAGAGATATGGCCATTTTTGTGCCTGGCGCGGCGCCAAGTGGGAAAGGGTGGTTTTGAGGCTGAAGGCAGCAGGAAAGCCTGCAGCCCCCAGGTCTGTGGGGCTACGCAAGCGGTTCCCAAAGAGCTTTAGAACAAGGCCTAGTTTTCCCTGCTGGCTCTTTGGGCGTGGGACCAATCTCCAGACATATGGCCATTTTTGTGCCTGGCGTGGCGCCAAGTGGGAAAGGGTGGTTTTGAGGCTGAAGGCAGCAGGAAAGCCTGCAGCCCCCAGGTCTGTGGGGCTACGCAACCGGTTCTCAAAGAGCTTTAGAACAAGGCCTAGTTTTCCCTGCTGGCTCTTTGGGCGTGGGACCAATCTCCAGAGATATGGCCATTTTTGTGCCTGGCGCGGCGCGAAGTGGGAAAGGGTGGTTTTGAGGCTGAAGGCAGCAGGAAAGCCTGCAGCCCCCAGGTCTGTGGGGCTACGCAAGCGGTTCCCAAAGAGCTTTAGAACAAGGCATAATTTTCCCTGCTGGCTCTTTGGGCGTGGGACCCATCTCCAGCCATATGGCCATTTTTGTGCCTGGCACGGCGCCAAGTGGGAAAGTGTGGTTTTGAGGCTGAAGGCAGCAGGAAAGCCTGCAGCCCCCAGGTCTCTGGGGCTACGCAACCGATTCTCAAAGAGCTTTAGAACAAGGCATAGTTTTCCCTGCTGGCTCTTTGGGCGTGGGACCAATCTCCAGAGATATGGCCATTTTTGTGCCTGGCGTGGCACCAAGTGGGAAAGGGTGGTTTTGAGGCTGAAGGCAGCAGGAAAGCCTGCAGCCCCCAGGTCTGTGGGGCTACACAAGCGGTTCCCAAAGAGCTTTAGAACAAGGCATAATTTTCCCTGCTGGCTCTTTGGGCGTGGGAGCCATCTCCAGCCATATTGCCATTTTTGTGCCTGGCGCGGCGCCAAGTGGGAAAGGGTGGTTTTGAGGCTGAAGGCAGCAGGAAAGCCTGCAGCCCCCAGGTCTGTGGGGCTACGCAAGCGGTTCCCAGAGAAGTTAGAACAAGGCCTAGTTTTCCCTGCTGGCTCTTTGGGCGTGGGACCAATCTCCAGACACATGGCCATTTTTGTGCCTGGCGCGGTGCCAAGTGGGAAAGGGTGGTTTTGAGGCTGAAGGCAGCAGGAAAGCCTGCAGCCCCCAGGTCTGTGGGGCTACGCAAGCGGTTCCCAAAGAGCTTTAGAACAAGGCCTAGTTTTCCCTGCTGGCTCTTTGGGCGTGGGACCAATCTCCAGCCATATGGCCATTTTTGTGCCTGGCGTGGCGCCAAGTGGGAAAGGGTGGTTTTGAGGCTGAAGGCAGCAGGAAAGCCTGCAGCCCCCAGGTCTGTGGGGCTACGCAACCGGTTCTCAAAGAGCTTTAGAACAAGGCATAGTTTTCCCTGCTGGTTCTTTGGGCGTGGGACCAATCTCCAGAGATATGGCCATTTTTGTGCCTGGCGCGGCGCGAAGTGGGAAAGGGTGGTTTTGAGGCTGAAGGCAGCAGGAAAGCCTGCAGCCCCCAGGTCTGTGGGGCTACGCAAGCCGTTCCCAATGAGCTTTAGAACAAGGCACAGTTTTCCCTGTTGGCTCTTTGGGCGTGGGACCAATCTCCAGACACATGGCCATTTTTGTGCCTGGCGCGGCGCCAAGTGGGAAAGGGTGGTTTTGAGGCTGAAGGCAGCAGGAAAGCCTGCAGCCCCCAGGTGTGTGGGGCTACGCAAGCGGTTCCCAAAGAGCTTTAGAACAAGGCCTAGTTTTCCCTGCTGGCTCTTTGGGCGTGGGACCAATCTCCAGACACATGGCCATTTTTGTGCCTGGCGCGGCGCCAAGTGGGAAAGGGTGGTTTTGAGGCTGAAGGCAGCAGGAAAGCCTGCAGCCCCCAGGTCTGTGGGGCTACGCAAGCGGTTCCCAAAGAGCTTAGAACAAGGCCTAGTTTTCCCTGCTGGCTCTTTGGGCGTGGGACCAATCTCCAGAGATATGGTCATTTTTGTGCCTGGCGTGGTAGCAAGTGGGAAAGGGTGGTTTTGAGGCTGAAGGCAGCAGGAAAGCCTGCAGCCCCCAGGTCTGTGGGGCTACGCAAGTGGTTCCCAAAGAGCTTTAGAACAAGGCATAGTTTTCCCTGCTGGCTCTTTGGGCGTGGGACCAATCTCCAGCCATATGGCCATTTTTGTGCCTGGCGCAGGGCCAAGTGGGAAAGTGTGGTTTTGAGGCTGAAGGCAGCAGGAAAGCCTGCAGCCCCCAGGTCTGTGGGGCTACACAAGCGGTTCCCAAAGAGCTTTAGAACAAGGCATAATTTTCCCTGCTGGCTCTTTGGGCGTGGGAGCCATCTCCAGCCATATGGCCATTTTTGTGCCTGGCGTGGCGCCAAGTGGGAAAGGGTGGTTTTGAGGCTGAAGGCAGCAGGAAAGCCTGCAGCCCCCAGGTCTGTGGGGCTACGCAACCGGTTCTCAAAGAGCTTTAGAACAAGGCCTAGTTTTCCCTGCTGGCTCTTTGGGCGTGGGACCGATCTCCAGAGATATGGCCATTTTTGTGCCTGGCGCGGCGCGAAGTGGGAAAGGGTGGTTTTGAGGCTGAAGGCAGCAGGAAAGCCTGCAGCCCCCAGGTCTGTGGGGCTACGCAAGCCGTTCCCAATGAGCTTTAGAACAAGGCCTAGTTTTCCCTGCTGGCTCTTTGGGCGTGGGACCAATCTCCAGACACATGGCCATTTTTGTGCCTGGCGCGGCGCCAAGTGGGAAAGGGTGGTTTTGAGGCTGAAGGCAGCAGGAAAGCCTGCAGCCCCCAGGTGTGTGGGGCTACGCAAGCGGTTCCCAAAGAGCTTTAGAACAAGGCATAGTTTTCCCTGCTGGCTCTTTGGGCGTGGGACCAATCTCCAGACACATGGCCATTTTTGTGCCTGGCACGGCGCCAAGTGGGAAAGGGTGGTTTTGAGGCTGAAGGCAGCAGGAAAGCCTGCAGCCCCCAGGTCTGTGGGGCTACGCAAGCGGTTCCCAAAGAGCTTAGAACAAGGCCTAGTTTTCCCTGCTGGCTCTTTGGGCGTGGGACCAATCTCCAGAGATATGGTCATTTTTGTGCCTGGCGCGGTAGCAAGTGGGAAAGGGTGGTTTTGAGGCTGAAGGCAGCAGGAAAGCCTGCAGCCCCCAGGTCTGTGGGGCTACGCAAGCGGTTCCCAAAGAGCTTTAGAACAAGGCATAGTTTTCCCTGCTGGCTCTTTGGGCGTGGGACCAATCTCCAGACACATGGCCATTTTTGTGCCTGGCGCAGGGCCAAGTGGGAAAGGGTGGTTTTGAGGCTGAAGGCAGCAGGAAAGCCTGCAGCCCCCAGGTCTGTGGGGCTACACAAGCGGTTCCCAAAGAGCTTTAGAACAAGGCATAATTTTCCCTGCTGGCTCTTTGGGCGTGGGAGCCATCTCCAGCCATATGGCCATTTTTGTGCCTGGCGCGGCGCCAAGTGGGAAAGGGTGGTTTTGAGGCTGAAGGCAGCAGGAAAGCCTGCAGCCCCCAGGTCTGTGGGGCTACGCAAGCGGTTCCCAAAGAGCTTTAGAACAAGGCCTAGTTTTCCCTGCTGGCTCTTTGGGCGTGGGACCATTCTCCAGAGATATGGCCATTTTTGTGCCTGGCGTGGCGCCAAGTGGGAAAGAGTGGTTTTGAGGCTGAAGGCAGCAGGAAAGCCTGCAGCCCCCAGGTCTGTGGGGCTACACAAGCGGTTCCCAAAGAGCTTTAGAACAAGGCATAATTTTCCCTGCTGGCTCTTTGGGCGTGGGAGCCATCTCGAGCCATATTGCCATTTTTGTGCCTGGCGCGGCGCCAAGTGGGAAAGGGTGGTTTTGAGGCTGAAGGCAGCAGGAAAGCCTGCAGCCCCCAGGTCTGTGGGGCTACGCAAGCGGTTCCCAGAGAAGTTAGAACAAGGCCTAGTTTTCCCTGCTGGCTCTTTGGGCGTGGGACCAATCTCCAGAGTTATGGCCATTTTTGTGCCTGGCGCGGCGCCAAGTGGGAAAGGGTGGTTTTGAGGCTGAAGGCAGCAGGAAAGCCTGCAGCCCCCAGGTCTGTGGGGCTACGCAAGCGGTTCCCAAAGAGCTTTAGAACAAGGCCTAGTTTTCCCTGCTGGCTCTTTGGGCGTGGGACCAATCTCCAGACATATGGCCATTTTTGTGCCTGGCGTGGCGCCAAGTGGGAAAGGGTGGTTTTGAGGCTGAAGGCAGCAGGAAAGCCTGCAGCCCCCAGGTCTGTGGGGCTACGCAACCGGTTCTCAAAGAGCTTTAGAACAAGGCATAGTTTTCCCTGCTGGCTCTTTGGGCGTGGGACCAATCTCCAGAGATATGGCCATTTTTGTGCCTGGCGCGGCGCGAAGTGGGAAAGGGTGGTTTTGAGGCTGAAGGCAGCAGGAAAGCCTGCAGCCCCCAGGTGTGTGGGGCTACGCAAGCGGTTCCCAAAGAGCTTTAGAACAAGGCATAGTTTTCCCTGCTGGCTCTTTGGGCGTGGGACCCATCTCCAGCCATATGGCCATTTTTGTGCCTGGCGCGGCGCGAAGTGGGAAAGGGTGGTTTTGAGGCTGAAGGCAGCAGGAAAGCCTGCAGCCCCCAGGTCTGTGGGGCTACACAAGCGGTTCCCAAAGAGCTTTAGAACAAGGCCTAGTTTTCCCTGCTGGCTCTTTGGGCGTGGGACCCATCTCCAGCCATATGGCCATTTTTGTGCCTGGCACGGCGCCAAGTGGGAAAGGGTGGTTTTGAGGCTGAAGGCAGCAGAAAAGCCTGCAGCCCCCAGGTCTCTGGGGCTACGCAACCGATTCTCAAAGAGCTTTAGAACAAGGCCTAGTTTTCCCTGCTGGCTCTTTGGGCGTGGGACCAATCTCCAGAGATATGGCCATTTTTGTGCCTGGCGTGGCACCAAGTGGGAAAGGGTGGTTTTGAGGCTGAAGGCAGCAGGAAAGCCTGCAGCCCCCAGGTCTGTGGGGCTACGCAAGCGGTTCCCAAAGAGCTTTAGAACAAGGCATAGTTTTCCCTGCTGGCTCTTTGGGCGTGGGACCCATCTCCAGCCATATGGCCATTTTTGTGCCTGTCACGGCGCCAAGTGGGAAAGGGTGGTTTTGAGGCTGAAGGCAGCAGGAAAGCCTGCAGCCCCCAGGTCTGTGGGGCTACGCAAGCGGTTCCCAAAGAGCTTTAGAACAAGGCATAGTTTTCCCTGCTGGCTCTTTGGGCGTGGGAGCCATCTCGAGCCATATTGCCATTTTTGTGCCTGGCGCGGCGCCAAGTGGGAAAGGGTGGTTTTGAGGCTGAAGGCAGCAGGAAAGCCTGCAGCCCCCAGGTCTGTGGGGCTACGCAAGCGGTTCCCAGAGAAGTTAGAACAAGGCCTAGTTTTCCCTGCTGGCTCTTTGGGCGTGGGACCAATCTCCAGAGTTATGGCCATTTTTGTGCCTGGCGCGGCGCCAAGTGGGAAAGGGTGGTTTTGAGGCTGAAGGCAGCAGGAAAGCCTGCAGCCCCCAGGTCTGTGGGGCTACGCAAGCGGTTCCCAAAGAGCTTTAGAACAAGGCCTAGTTTTCCCTGCTGGCTCTTTGGGCGTGGGACCAATCTCCAGACATATGGCCATTTTTGTGCCTGGCGTGGCGCCAAGTGGGAAAGGGTGGTTTTGAGGCTGAAGGCAGCAGGAAAGCCTGCAGCCCCCAGGTCTGTGGGGCTACGCAACCGGTTCTCAAAGAGCTTTAGAACAAGGCATAGTTTTCCCTGCTGGCTCTTTGGGCGTGGGACCAATCTCCAGAGATATGGCCATTTTTGTGCCTGGCGCGGCGCGAAGTGGGAAAGGGTGGTTTTGAGGCTGAAGGCAGCAGGAAAGCCTGCAGCCCCCAGGTGTGTGGGGCTACGCAAGCGGTTCCCAAAGAGCTTTAGAACAAGGCATAGTTTTCCCTGCTGGCTCTTTGGGCGTGGGACCCATCTCCAGCCATATGGCCATTTTTGTGCCTGGCGCGGCGCGAAGTGGGAAAGGGTGGTTTTGAGGCTGAAGGCAGCAGGAAAGCCTGCAGCCCCCAGGTCTGTGGGGCTACACAAGCGGTTCCCAAAGAGCTTTAGAACAAGGCCTAGTTTTCCCTGCTGGCTCTTTGGGCGTGGGACCCATCTCCAGCCATATGGCCATTTTTGTGCCTGGCACGGCGCCAAGTGGGAAAGGGTGGTTTTGAGGCTGAAGGCAGCAGAAAAGCCTGCAGCCCCCAGGTCTCTGGGGCTACGCAACCGATTCTCAAAGAGCTTTAGAACAAGGCCTAGTTTTCCCTGCTGGCTCTTTGGGCGTGGGACCAATCTCCAGAGATATGGCCATTTTTGTGCCTGGCGTGGCACCAAGTGGGAAAGGGTGGTTTTGAGGCTGAAGGCAGCAGGAAAGCCTGCAGCCCCCAGGTCTGTGGGGCTACGCAAGCGGTTCCCAAAGAGCTTTAGAACAAGGCATAGTTTTCCCTGCTGGCTCTTTGGGCGTGGGACCCATCTCCAGCCATATGGCCATTTTTGTGCCTGTCACGGCGCCAAGTGGGAAAGGGTGGTTTTGAGGCTGAAGGCAGCAGGAAAGCCTGCAGCCCCCAGGTCTGTGGGGCTACGCAAGCGGTTCCCAAAGAGCTTTAGAACAAGGCATAGTTTTCCCTGCTGGCTCTTTGGGCGTGGGAGCCATCTCGAGCCATATTGCCATTTTTGTGCCTGGCGCGGCGCCAAGTGGGAAAGGGTGGTTTTGAGGCTGAAGGCAGCAGGAAAGCCTGCAGCCCCCAGGTCTGTGGGGCTACGCAAGCGGTTCCCAGAGAAGTTAGAACAAGGCCTAGTTTTCCCTGCTGGCTCTTTGGGCGTGGGACCAATCTCCAGAGTTATGGCCATTTTTGTGCCTGGCGCGGCGCCAAGTGGGAAAGGGTGGTTTTGAGGCTGAAGGCAGCAGGAAAGCCTGCAGCCCCCAGGTCTGTGGGGCTACGCAAGCGGTTCCCAAAGAGCTTTAGAACAAGGCCTAGTTTTCCCTGCTGGCTCTTTGGGCGTGGGACCAATCTCCAGACATATGGCCATTTTTGTGCCTGGCGTGGCGCCAAGTGGGAAAGGGTGGTTTTGAGGCTGAAGGCAGCAGGAAAGCCTGCAGCCCCCAGGTCTGTGGGGCTACGCAACCGGTTCTCAAAGAGCTTTAGAACAAGGCATAGTTTTCCCTGCTGGCTCTTTGGGCGTGGGACCAATCTCCAGAGATATGGCCATTTTTGTGCCTGGCGCGGCGCGAAGTGGGAAAGGGTGGTTTTGAGGCTGAAGGCAGCAGGAAAGCCTGCAGCCCCCAGGTGTGTGGGGCTACGCAAGCGGTTCCCAAAGAGCTTTAGAACAAGGCATAGTTTTCCCTGCTGGCTCTTTGGGCGTGGGACCCATCTCCAGCCATATGGCCATTTTTGTGCCTGGCGCGGCGCGAAGTGGGAAAGGGTGGTTTTGAGGCTGAAGGCAGCAGGAAAGCCTGCAGCCCCCAGGTCTGTGGGGCTACACAAGCGGTTCCCAAAGAGCTTTAGAACAAGGCCTAGTTTTCCCTGCTGGCTCTTTGGGCGTGGGACCCATCTCCAGCCATATGGCCATTTTTGTGCCTGGCACGGCGCCAAGTGGGAAAGGGTGGTTTTGAGGCTGAAGGCAGCAGAAAAGCCTGCAGCCCCCAGGTCTCTGGGGCTACGCAACCGATTCTCAAAGAGCTTTAGAACAAGGCCTAGTTTTCCCTGCTGGCTCTTTGGGCGTGGGACCAATCTCCAGAGATATGGCCATTTTTGTGCCTGGCGTGGCACCAAGTGGGAAAGGGTGGTTTTGAGGCTGAAGGCAGCAGGAAAGCCTGCAGCCCCCAGGTCTGTGGGGCTACGCAAGCGGTTCCCAAAGAGCTTTAGAACAAGGCATAGTTTTCCCTGCTGGCTCTTTGGGCGTGGGACCCATCTCCAGCCATATGGCCATTTTTGTGCCTGTCACGGCGCCAAGTGGGAAAGGGTGGTTTTGAGGCTGAAGGCAGCAGGAAAGCCTGCAGCCCCCAGGTCTGTGGGGCTACGCAAGCGGTTCCCAAAGAGCTTTAGAACAAGGCATAGTTTTCCCTGCTGGCTCTTTGGGCGTGGGACCATTCTCCAGAGATATGGCCATTTTTGTGCCTGGCGTGGCGCCAAGTGGGAAAGGGTGGTTTTGAGGCTGAAGGCAGCAGGAAAGCCTGCAGCCCCCAGGTCTGTGGGGCTACACAAGCGGTTCCCAAAGAGCTTTAGAACAAGGCATAATTTTCCCTGCTGGCTCTTTGGGCGTGGGAGCCATCTCCAGCCATATTGCCATTTTTGTGCCTGGCGCGGCGCCAAGTGGGAAAGGGTGGTTTTGAGGCTGAAGGCAGCAGGAAAGCCTGCAGCCCCCAGGTCTGTGGGGCTACGCAAGCGGTTCCCAGAGAAGTTAGAACAAGGCCTAGTTTTCCCTGCTGGCTCTTTGGGCGTGGGACCAATCTCCAGACACATGGCCATTTTTGTGCCTGGCGCGGTGCCAAGTGGGAAAGGGTGGTTTTGAGGCTGAAGGCAGCAGGAAAGCCTGCAGCCCCCAGGTCTGTGGGGCTACGCAAGCGGTTCCCAAAGAGCTTTAGAACAAGGCCTAGTTTTCCCTGCTGGCTCTTTGGGCGTGGGACCAATCTCCAGCCATATGGCCATTTTTGTGCCTGGCGTGGCGCCAAGTGGGAAAGGGTGGTTTTGAGGCTGAAGGCAGCAGGAAAGCCTGCAGCCCCCAGGTCTGTGGGGCTACGCAACCGGTTCTCAAAGAGCTTTAGAACAAGGCATAGTTTTCCCTGCTGGCTCTTTGGGCGTGGGACCAATCTCCAGAGATATGGCCATTTTTGTGCCTGGCGCGGCGCCAAGTGGGAAAGGGTGGTTTTGAGGCTGAAGGCAGCAGGAAAGCCTGCAGCCCCCAGGTCTGTGGGGCTACGCAAGCGGTTCCCAAAGAGCTTTAGAACAAGGCATAGTTTTCCCTGCTGGCTCTTTGGGCGTGGGACCCATCTCCAGCCATATGGCCATTTTTGTGCCTGGCACGGCGCCAAGTGGGAAAGTGTGGTTTTGAGGCTGAAGGCAGCAGGAAAGCCTGCAGCCCCCAGGTCTGTGGGGCTACGCAAGCGGTTCCCAAAGAGCTTTAGAACAAGGCATAGTTTTCCCTGCTGGCTCTTTGGGCGTGGGACCATTCTCCAGAGATATGGCCATTTTTGTGCCTGGCGTGGCGCCAAGTGGGAAAGGGTGGTTTTGAGGCTGAAGGCAGCAGGAAAGCCTGCAGCCCCCAGGTCTGTGGGGCTACGCAAGCGGTTCCCAAAGAGCTTTAGAACAAGGCATAGTTTTCCCTGCTGTCTCTTTGGGCGTGGGACCAATCTCCAGACACATGGCCATTTTTGTGCCTGGCGCAGCGCCAAGTGGGAAAGGGTGGTTTTGAGGCTGAAGGCAGCAGGAAAGCCTGCAGCCCCCAGGTCTGTGGGGCTACGCAAGCGGTTCCCAAAGAGCTTTAGAACAAGGCATAGTTTTCCCTGCTGGCTCTTTGGGCGTGGGACCATTCTCCAGAGATATGGCCATTTTTGTGCCTGGCGTGGCGCCAAGTGGGAAAGGGTGGTTTTGAGGCTGAAGGCAGCAGGAAAGCCTGCAGCCCCCAGGTCTGTGGGGCTACACAAGCGGTTCCCAAAGAGCTTTAGAACAAGGCATAATTTTCCCTGCTGGCTCTTTGGGCGTGGGAGCCATCTCCAGCCATATTGCCATTTTTGTGCCTGGCGCGGCGCCAAGTGGGAAAGGGTGGTTTTGAGGCTGAAGGCAGCAGGAAAGCCTGCAGCCCCCAGGTCTGTGGGGCTACGCAAGCGGTTCCCAGAGAAGTTAGAACAAGGCCTAGTTTTCCCTGCTGGCTCTTTGGGCGTGGGACCAATCTCCAGACACATGGCCATTTTTGTGCCTGGCGCGGCGCCAAGTGGGAAAGGGTGGTTTTGAGGCTGAAGGCAGCAGGAAAGCCTGCAGCCCCCAGGTCTGTGGGGCTACGCAAGCGGTTCCCAAAGAGCTTTAGAACAAGGCATAGTTTTCCCTGCTGGCTCTTTGGGCGTGGGACCAATCTCCAGCCATATGGCCATTTTTGTGCCTGGCGTGGCGCCAAGTGGGAAAGGGTGGTTTTGAGGCTGAAGGCAGCAGGAAAGCCTGCAGCCCCCAGGTCTGTGGGGCTACGCAAGCGGTTCCCAAAGAGCTTTAGAACAAGGCATAGTTTTCCCTGCTGGCTCTTTGGGCGTGGGACCCATCTCCAGCCATATGGCCATTTTTGTGCCTGTCACGGCGCCAAGTGGGAAAGGGTGGTTTTGAGGCTGAAGGCAGCAGGAAAGCCTGCAGCCCCCAGGTCTGTGGGGCTACGCAAGCGGTTCCCAAAGAGCTTTAGAACAAGGCATAGTTTTCCCTGCTGGCTCTTTGGGCGTGGGACCATTCCCCAGAGATATGGCCATTTTTGTGCCTGGCGTGGCGCCAAGTGGGAAAGGGTGGTTTTGAGGCTGAAGGCAGCAGGAAAGCCTGCAGCCCCCAGGTCTGTGGGGCTACGCAAGCCGTTCCCAATGAGCTTTAGAACAAGGCCTAGTTTTCCCTGCTGGCTCTTTGGGCGTGGGACCAATCTCCAGACACATGGCCATTTTTGTGCCTGGCGCGGCGCCAAGTGGGAAAGGGTGGTTTTGAGGCTGAAGGCAGCAGGAAAGCCTGCAGCCCCCAGGTGTGTGGGGCTACGCAAGCGGTTCCCAAAGAGCTTTAGAACAAGGCATAGTTTTCCCTGCTGGCTCTTTGGGCGTGGGACCAATCTCCAGACACATGGCCATTTTTGTGCCTGGCGCGGCGCCAAGTGGGAAAGGGTGGTTTTGAGGCTGAAGGCAGCAGGAAAGCCTGCAGCCCCCAGGTCTGTGGGGCTACGCAAGCGGTTCCCAAAGAGCTTTAGAACAAGGCATAGTTTTCCCTGCTGGCTCTTTGGGCGTGGGACCATTCTCCAGAGATATGGCCATTTTTGTGCCTGGCGTGGCGCCAAGTGGGAAAGGGTGGTTTTGAGGCTGAAGGCAGCAGGAAAGCCTGCAGCCCCCAGGTCTGTGGGGCTACGCAAGCCGTTCCCAATGAGCTTTAGAACAAGGCCTAGTTTTCCCTGCTGGCTCTTTGGGCGTGGGACCAATCTCCAGACACATGGCCATTTTTGTGCCTGGCGCGGCGCCAAGTGGGAAAGGGTGGTTTTGAGGCTGAAGGCAGCAGGAAAGCCTGCAGCCCCCAGGTCTGTGGGGCTACGCAAGCGGTTCCCAAAGAGCTTTAGAACAAGGCATAGTTTTCCCTGCTGGCTCTTTGGGCGTGGGACCAATCTCCAGACACATGGCCATTTTTGTGCCTGGCGCGGCGCCAAGTGGGAAAGGGTGGTTTTGAGGCTGAAGGCAGCAGGAAAGCCTGCAGCCCCCAGGTCTGTGGGGCTACGCAAGCGGTTCCCAAAGAGCTTAGAACAAGGCCTAGTTTTCCCTGCTGGCTCTTTGGGCGTGGGACCAATCTCCAGAGATATGGTCATTTTTGTGCCTGGCGCGGTAGCAAGTGGGAAAGGGTGGTTTTGAGGCTGAAGGCAGCAGGAAAGCCTGCAGCCCCCAGGTCTGTGGGGCTACGCAAGCGGTTCCCAAAGAGCTTTAGAACAAGGCCTAGTTTTCCCTGCTGGCTCTTTGGGCGTGGGACCAATCTCCAGACACATGGCCATTTTTGTGCCTGGCGCAGGGCCAAGTGGGAAAGGGTGGTTTTGAGGCTGAAGGCAGCAGGAAAGCCTGCAGCCCCCAGGTCTGTGGGGCTACACAAGCGGTTCCCAAAGAGCTTTAGAACAAGGCATATTTTTCCCTGCTGGCTCTTTGGGCGTGGGAGCCATCTCCAGCCATATTGCCATTTTTGTGCCTGGCACGGCGCCAAGTGGGAAAGGGTGGTTTTGAGGCTGAAGGCAGCAGGAAAGCCTGCAGCCCCCAGGTCTGTGGGGCTACGCAAGCGGTTCCCAAAGAGCTTTAGAACAAGGCATAGTTTTCCCTGCTGGCTCTTTGGGCGTGGGACCAATCTCCAGAGATATGGCCATTTTTGTGCCTGGCGCGGTAGCAAGTGGGAAAGGGTGGTTTTGAGGCTGAAGGCAGCAGGAAAGCCTGCAGCCCCCAGGTCTGTGGGGCTACGCAAGCGGTTCCCAAAGAGCTTTAGAACAAGGCATAGTTTTCCCTGCTGGCTCTTTGGGCGTGGGACCAATCTCCAGACACATGGCCATTTTTGTGCCTGGCGTGGCGCCAAGTGGGAAAGGGTGGTTTTGAGGCTGAAGGCAGCAGGAAAGCCTGCAGCCCCCAGGTCTGTGGGGCTACGCAAGCGGTTCCCAAAGAGCTTTAGAACAAGGCATAGTTTTCCCTGCTGGCTCTTTGGGCGTGGGACCCATCTCCAGCCATATGGCCATTTTTGTGCCTGGCACGGCGCCAAGTGGGAAAGGGTGGTTTTGAGGCTGAAGGCAGCAGGAAAGCCTGCAGCCCCCAGGTCTGTGGGGCTACGCAAGCGGTTCCCAAAGAGCTTTAGAACAAGGCATAGTTTTCCCTGCTGGCTCTTTGGGCGTGGGACCAATCTCCAGACACATGGCCATTTTTGTGCCTGGCGCGGCACGAAGTGGGAAAGGGTGGTTTTGAGGCTGAAGGCAGCAGGAAAGCCTGCAGCCCCCAGGTCTGTGGGGTTACGCAAGCGCTTCCCAAAGAGCTTAGAACAAGGCCTAGTTTTCCCTGCTGGCTCTTTGGGCGTGGGACCAATCTCCAGAGATATGGTCATTTTTGTGCCTGGCGCGGTAGCAAGTGGGAAAGGGTGGTTTTGAGGCTGAAGGCAGCAGGAAAGCCTGCAGCCCCCAGGTCTGTGGGGCTACGCAAGCGGTTCCCAAAGAGCTTTAGAACAAGGCATAGTTTTCCCTGCTGGCTCTTTGGGCGTGGGACCAATCTCCAGACACATGGCCATTTTTGTGCCTCGCGCAGCGCCAAGTGGGAAAGGGTGGTTTTGAGGCTGAAGGCAGCAGGAAAGCCTGCAGCCCCCAGGTGTGTGGGGCTACGCAAGCGGTTCCCAAAGAATTTAGAACAAGCCACAGTTTTCCCTGCTGGCTCTTTGGGCGTGGGACCAATCTCCAGATACATGGCCATTTTTGTGCCTGGCGCGGCGCCAAGTGGGAAAGGGTGGTTTTGAGGCTGAAGGCAGCAGGAAAGCCTGCAGCCCCCAGGTCTGTGGGGCTACGCAACGGTTCCCAAAGAGCTTTAGAACAAGCCACACTTTTCCCTGCTGGCTCTTTGGGCGTGGGAGCCATCTCCAGCCATATTGCCATTTTTGTGCCTGGCGCGGCGCCAAGTGGGAAAGGGTGGTTTTGAGGCTGAAGGCAGCAGGAAAGCCTGCAGCCCCCAGGTCTGTGGGGCTACGCAAGCGGTTCCCAAAGAGCTTTAGAACAAGGCATAGTTTTCCCTGCTGGCTCTTTCGGCGTGGGACCAATCTCCAGAGATATGGCCATTTTTGTGCCTGTCACGGCCCCAATTGGCACAGAGCGCTATTGAGGCTGAAGGCAGCAGGAAAGCCTGCAGCCCCCAGGTCTGTGGGGCTACGCAAGCGGTTCCCAAAGAGCTTTAGAACAAGGCATAGTTTTCCCTGCTGGCTCTTTGGGCGTGGGACCAATCTCCAGAGATATGGCCATTTTTGTGCCTGGCGCGGCGCCAAGTGGGAAAGGGTGGTTTTGAGGCTGAAGGCAGCAGGAAAGCCTGCAGCCCCCAGGTCTCTGGGGCTACGCAAGCGGTTCTCAAAGAGCTTTAGAACAAGGCCTAGTTTTCCCTGCTGGCTCTTTGAGCGTGGGACCAATCTCCAGACATATGGCCATTTTTGTGCCTGGCGCGGCGCCAAGTGGGAAAGGGTGGTTTTGAGGCTGAAGGCAGCAGGAAAGCCTGCAGCCCCCAGGTCTGTGGGGCTACGCAAGCGGTTCCCAAAGAGCTTTAGAACAAGGCATAGTTTTCCCTGCTGGCTCTTTGGGCGTGGGACCAATCTCCAGACATATGGCCATTTTTGTGCCTGGCGCGGCGCCAAGTGGGAAAGGGTGGTTTTGAGGCTGAAGGCAGCAGGAAAGCCTGCAGCCCCCAGGTCTGTGGGGCTACGCAAGCGGTTCCCAAAGAGCTTTAGAACAAGGCCTAGTTTTCCCTGCTGGCTCTTTGGGCGTGGGACCCATCTCCAGCCATATGGCCATTTTTGTGCCTGTCACGGCGCAAAGTGGGAAAGGGTGGTTTTGAGGCTGAAGGCAGCAGGAAAGCCTGCAGCCCCCAGGTCTGTGGGGCTACGCAAGCCGTTCCCAAAGAGCTTTAGAACCAGGCATAGTTTTCCCTGCTGGCTCTTTGGGCGTGGGACCAATCTCCAGAGATATGGCCATTTTTGTGCCTGGCGCGGTAGCAAGTGGGAAAGGGTGGTTTTGAGGCTGAAGGCAGCAGGAAAGCCTGCAGCCCCCAGGTCTGTGGGGCTACGCAAGCGGTTCCCAAAGAGCTTTAGAACAAGGCCTAGTTTTCCCTGCTGGCTCTTTGGGCGTGGGACCAATCTCCAGCCATATTGCCATTTTTGTGCCTGGCGCGACGCCAAGTGGGAAAGGGTGGTTTTGAGGCTGAAGGCAGCAGGAAAGCCTGCAGCCCCCAGGTCTGTGGGGCTACGCAAGCGGTTCCCAAAGAAGTTAGAACAAGGCCTAGTTTTCCCTGCTGGCTCTTTGGGCGTGGGACCAATCTCCAGACACATGGCCATTTTTGTGCCTGGCGCGGCGCCAAGTGGGAAAGGGTGGTTTTGAGGCTGAAGGCAGCAGGAAAGCCTGCAGCCCCCAGGTCTGTGGGGCTACGCAAGCGGTTCCCAAAGAGCTTTAGAACAAGGCATATTTTTCCCTGCTGGCTCTTTGGGCGTGGGACCCATCTCCAGCCATATGGCCATTTTTGTGCCTGGGGCGGTGCCAAGTGGGAAAGGGTGGTTTTGAGGCTGAAGGCAGCAGGAAAGCCTGCAGCCCCCAGGTCTTTGGGGCTACGCAAGCGGTTCCCAAAGAGCTTTAGAACAAGGCATAGTTTTTCCTGCTGGCTCTTTGGGCGTGGGACCATTCTCCAGAGATATGGCCATTTTTGTGCCTGACGCGGCGCCAAGTGGGGAAGGGTGGTTTTGAGGCTGAAGGCAGCAGGAAAGCCTGCAGCCCCCAGGTCTGTGGGGCTACGCAAGCGGTTCCCAAAGAGCTTTAGAACAAGGCATAGTTTTCCCTGCTGGCTCTTTTGGCGTGGGACCAATCTCCAGACACATGGCCATTTTTGTGACTGGCGCAGCGCCAAGTGGGAAAGGGTGGTTTTGAGGCTGAAGGCAGCAGGAAAGCCTGCAGCCCCCAGGTCTGTGGGGCTACGCAAGCGGTTCCCAAAGAGCTTTAGAACAAGGCATAGTTTTCCCTGCTGGCTCTTTGGGCGTGGGACCAATCTCCAGACATATGGCCATTTTTGTGCCTGTCACGGCGCCAAGTGGGAAAGGGTGGTTTTGAGGCTGAAGGCAGCAGGAAAGCCTGCAGCCCCCAGGTCTGTGGGGCTACGCAAGCGGTTCCCAAAGAGCTTTAGAACAAGGCATAGTTTTCCCTGCTGGCTCTTTGGGCGTGGGACCATTCTCCAGAGATATGGCCATTTTTGTGCCTGGCGTGGCGCCAAGTGGGAAAGGGTGGTTTTGAGGCTGAAGGCAGCAGGAAAGCCTGCAGCCCCCAGGTCTGTGGGGCTACGCAAGCCGTTCCCAAAGAGCTTTAGAACAAGGCCTAGTTTTCCCTGCTGGCTCTTTGGGCGTGGGACCAATCTCCAGAGATATGGTCATTTTTGTGCCTGGCGCGGTAGCAAGTGGGAAAGGGTGGTTTTGAGGCTGAAGGCAGCAGGAAAGCCTGCAGCCCCCAGGTCTGTGGGGCTACACAAGCGGTTCCCAAAGAGCTTTAGAACAAGGCCTAGTTTTCCCTGCTGGCTCTTTGGGCGTGGGACCAATCTCCAGCCATATTGCCATTTTTGTGCCTGGCACGACGCCAAGTGGGAAAGGGTGGTTTTGAGGCTGAAGGCAGCAGGAAAGCCTGCAGCCCCCAGGTCTGTGGGGCTACGCAAGCGGTTCCCAAAGAGCTTTAGAACAAGGCCTAGTTTACCCTGCTGGCTCTTTGGGCGTGGGACCAATCTCCAGAGATATGGCCATTTTTGTGCCTGGCGCGGCACCAAGTGGGAAAGGGTGGTTTTGAGGCTGAAGGCAGCAGGAAAGCCTGCAGCCCCCAGGTCTGTGGGGCTACACAAGCGGTTCCCAAAGAGCTTTAGAACAAGCCACACTTTTCCCTGCTGGCTCTTTGGGCGTGGGACCAATCTCCAGCCATATTGCCATTTTTGTGCCTGGCGTGGCGCCAAGTGGGAAAGGGTGGTTTTGAGGCTGAAGGCAGCAGGAAAGCCTGCAGCCCCCAGGTCTGTGGGGCTACGCAAGCCGTTCCCAAAGAGCTTTAGAACAAGCCACACTTTTCCCTGCTGGCTCTTTGGGCGTGGGACCCATCTCCAGAGATATGGCCATTTTTGTGCCTGGCACGGCGCCAAGTGGGAAAGGGTGGTTTTGAGGCCGAAGGCAGCAGGAAAGCCTGCAGCCCCCAGGTCTGTGGGGCTACGCAAGCGGTTCCCAAAGAGCTTTAGAACAAGGCCTAGTTTTCCCTGCTGGCTCTTTCGGCGTGGGACCAATCTCCAGAGATATGGCCATTTTTGTGCCTGTCACGGCCCCAAGTGGCACAGAGTGGTATTGAGGCTGAAGGCAGCAGGAAAGCCTGCAGCCCCCAGGTCTGTGGGGCTACGCAAGCCGTTCCCAAAGAGCTTTAGAACAAGGCCTAGTTTTCCCTGCTGGCTCTTTGGGCGTGGGACCAATCTCCAGACATATGGCCATTGTTGTGCCTGGCGCGGCGCGAAGTGGGAAAGGGTGGTTTTGAGGCTGAAGGCAGCAGGAAAGCCTGCAGCCCCCAGGTCTGTGGGGCTACGCAAGCGGTTCCCAAAGAGCTTTAGAACAAGGCATAGTTTTCCCTACTGGCTCTTTGGGCGTGGGACCCATCTCCAGAGATATGGCCATTTTTGTGCCTGGCGCGGCGCCAAGTGGGAAAGGGTGGTTTTGAGGCTGAAGGCAGCAGGAAAGCCTGCAGCCCCCAGGTCTGTGGGGCTACGCAAGCGGTTCCCAAAGAGCTTTAGAACAAGGCATAGTTTTCCCTGCTGGCTCTTTGGGCGTGGGACCCATCTCCAGCCATATGGCCATTTTTGTGCCTGTCACGGCGCCAAGTGGGAAAGGGTGGTTTTGAGGCTGAAGGCAGCAGGAAAGCCTGCAGCCCCCAGGTCTGTGGGGCTACGCAAGCGGTTCCCAAAGAGCTTTAGAACAAGGCATAGTTTTCCCTGCTGGCTCTTTTGGCGTGGGACCAATCTCCAGACACATGGCCATTTTTGTGACTGGCGCAGCGCCAAGTGGGAAAGGGTGGTTTTGAGGCTGAAGGCAGCAGGAAAGCCTGCAGCCCCCAGGTCTGTGGGGCTACGCAAGCGGTTCCCAAAGAGCTTTAGAACAAGGCATAGTTTTCCCTGCTGGCTCTTTGGGCGTGGGACCATTCTCCAGAGATATGGCCATTTTTGTGCCTGGCGTGGCGCCAAGTGGGAAAGGGTGGTTTTGAGGCTGAAGGCAGCAGGAAAGCCTGCAGCCCCCAGGTCTGTGGGGCTACGCAAGCCGTTCCCAAAGAGCTTTAGAACAAGGCCTAGTTTTCCCTGCTGGCTCTTTGGGCGTGGGACCCATCTCCAGAGATATGGCCATTTTTGTGCCTGGCACGGCGCCAAGTGGGAAAGGGTGGTTTTGAGGCCGAAGGCAGCAGGAAAGCCTGCAGCCCCCAGGTCTGTGGGGCTACGCAAGCGGTTCCCAAAGAGCTTTAGAACAAGGCCTAGTTTTCCCTGCTGGCTCTTTCGGCGTGGGACCAATCTCCAGAGATATGGCCATTTTTGTGCCTGTCACGGCCCCAAGTGGCACAGAGTGGTATTGAGGCTGAAGGCAGCAGGAAAGCCTGCAGCCCCCAGGTCTGTGGGGCTACGCAAGCCGTTCCCAAAGAGCTTTAGAACAAGGCCTAGTTTTCCCTGCTGGCTCTTTGGGCGTGGGACCAATCTCCAGACATATGGCCATTGTTGTGCCTGGCGCGGCGCGAAGTGGGAAAGGGTGGTTTTGAGGCTGAAGGCAGCAGGAAAGCCTGCAGCCCCCAGGTCTGTGGGGCTACGCAAGCGGTTCCCAAAGAGCTTTAGAACAAGGCATAGTTTTCCCTGCTGGCTCTTTGGGCGTGGGACCAATCTCCAGACATATGGCCATTTTTGTGCCTGTCACGGCGCCAAGTGGGAAAGGGTGGTTTTGAGGCTGAAGGCAGCAGGAAAGCCTGCAGCCCCCAGGTCTGTGGGGCTACGCAAGCGGTTCCCAAAGAGCTTTAGAACAAGGCATAGTTTTCCCTGCTGGCTCTTTGGGCGTGGGACCATTCTCCAGAGATATGGCCATTTTTGTGCCTGGCGTGGCGCCAAGTGGGAAAGGGTGGTTTTGAGGCTGAAGGCAGCAGGAAAGCCTGCAGCCCCCAGGTCTGTGGGGCTACGCAAGCCGTTCCCAAAGAGCTTTAGAACAAGCCACACTTTTCCCTGCTGGCTCTTTGGGCGTGGGACCCATCTCCAGAGATATGGCCATTTTTGTGCCTGGCACGGCGCCAAGTGGGAAAGGGTGGTTTTGAGGCCGAAGGCAGCAGGAAAGCCTGCAGCCCCCAGGTCTGTGGGGCTACGCAAGCGGTTCCCAAAGAGCTTTAGAACAAGGCCTAGTTTTCCCTGCTGGCTCTTTCGGCGTGGGACCAATCTCCAGAGATATGGCCATTTTTGTGCCTGTCACGGCCCCAAGTGGCACAGAGTGGTATTGAGGCTGAAGGCAGCAGGAAAGCCTGCAGCCCCCAGGTCTGTGGGGCTACGCAAGCCGTTCCCAAAGAGCTTTAGAACAAGGCCTAGTTTTCCCTGCTGGCTCTTTGGGCGTGGGACCAATCTCCAGACATATGGCCATTGTTGTGCCTGGCGCGGCGCGAAGTGGGAAAGGGTGGTTTTGAGGCTGAAGGCAGCAGGAAAGCCTGCAGCCCCCAGGTCTGTGGGGCTACGCAAGCGGTTCCCAAAGAGCTTTAGAACAAGGCATAGTTTTCCCTACTGGCTCTTTGGGCGTGGGACCCATCTCCAGAGATATGGCCATTTTTGTGCCTGGCGCGGCGCCAAGTGGGAAAGGGTGGTTTTGAGGCTGAAGGCAGCAGGAAAGCCTGCAGCCCCCAGGTCTGTGGGGCTACGCAAGCGGTTCCCAAAGAGCTTTAGAACAAGGCATAGTTTTCCCTGCTGGCTCTTTGGGCGTGGGACCCATCTCCAGCCATATGGCCATTTTTGTGCCTGTCACGGCGCCAAGTGGGAAAGGGTGGTTTTGAGGCTGAAGGCAGCAGGAAAGCCTGCAGCCCCCAGGTCTGTGGGGCTACGCAAGCGGTTCCCAAAGAGCTTTAGAACAAGGCATAGTTTTCCCTGCTGGCTCTTTTGGCGTGGGACCAATCTCCAGACACATGGCCATTTTTGTGACTGGCGCAGCGCCAAGTGGGAAAGGGTGGTTTTGAGGCTGAAGGCAGCAGGAAAGCCTGCAGCCCCCAGGTCTGTGGGGCTACGCAAGCGGTTCCCAAAGAGCTTTAGAACAAGGCATAGTTTTCCCTGCTGGCTCTTTGGGCGTGGGACCATTCTCCAGAGATATGGCCATTTTTGTGCCTGGCGTGGCGCCAAGTGGGAAAGGGTGGTTTTGAGGCTGAAGGCAGCAGGAAAGCCTGCAGCCCCCAGGTCTGTGGGGCTACGCAAGCCGTTCCCAAAGAGCTTTAGAACAAGGCCTAGTTTTCCCTGCTGGCTCTTTGGGCGTGGGACCCATCTCCAGAGATATGGCCATTTTTGTGCCTGGCACGGCGCCAAGTGGGAAAGGGTGGTTTTGAGGCCGAAGGCAGCAGGAAAGCCTGCAGCCCCCAGGTCTGTGGGGCTACGCAAGCGGTTCCCAAAGAGCTTTAGAACAAGGCCTAGTTTTCCCTGCTGGCTCTTTCGGCGTGGGACCAATCTCCAGAGATATGGCCATTTTTGTGCCTGTCACGGCCCCAAGTGGCACAGAGTGGTATTGAGGCTGAAGGCAGCAGGAAAGCCTGCAGCCCCCAGGTCTGTGGGGCTACGCAAGCCGTTCCCAAAGAGCTTTAGAACAAGGCCTAGTTTTCCCTGCTGGCTCTTTGGGCGTGGGACCAATCTCCAGACATATGGCCATTGTTGTGCCTGGCGCGGCGCGAAGTGGGAAAGGGTGGTTTTGAGGCTGAAGGCAGCAGGAAAGCCTGCAGCCCCCAGGTCTGTGGGGCTACGCAAGCGGTTCCCAAAGAGCTTTAGAACAAGGCATAGTTTTCCCTGCTGGCTCTTTGGGCGTGGGACCAATCTCCAGACATATGGCCATTTTTGTGCCTGTCACGGCGCCAAGTGGGAAAGGGTGGTTTTGAGGCTGAAGGCAGCAGGAAAGCCTGCAGCCCCCAGGTCTGTGGGGCTACGCAAGCGGTTCCCAAAGAGCTTTAGAACAAGGCATAGTTTTCCCTGCTGGCTCTTTGGGCGTGGGACCATTCTCCAGAGATATGGCCATTTTTGTGCCTGGCGTGGCGCCAAGTGGGAAAGGGTGGTTTTGAGGCTGAAGGCAGCAGGAAAGCCTGCAGCCCCCAGGTCTGTGGGGCTACGCAAGCCGTTCCCAAAGAGCTTTAGAACAAGGCCTAGTTTTCCCTGCTGGCTCTTTGGGCGTGGGACCAATCTCCAGAGATATGGTCATTTTTGTGCCTGGCGCGGTAGCAAGTGGGAAAGGGTGGTTTTGAGGCTGAAGGCAGCAGGAAAGCCTGCAGCCCCCAGGTCTGTGGGGCTACACAAGCGGTTCCCAAAGAGCTTTAGAACAAGGCCTAGTTTTCCCTGCTGGCTCTTTGGGCGTGGGACCAATCTCCAGCCATATTGCCATTTTTGTGCCTGGCACGACGCCAAGTGGGAAAGGGTGGTTTTGAGGCTGAAGGCAGCAGGAAAGCCTGCAGCCCCCAGGTCTGTGGGGCTACGCAAGCGGTTCCCAAAGAGCTTTAGAACAAGGCCTAGTTTACCCTGCTGGCTCTTTGGGCGTGGGACCAATCTCCAGAGATATGGCCATTTTTGTGCCTGGCGCGGCACCAAGTGGGAAAGGGTGGTTTTGAGGCTGAAGGCAGCAGGAAAGCCTGCAGCCCCCAGGTCTGTGGGGCTACACAAGCGGTTCCCAAAGAGCTTTAGAACAAGCCACACTTTTCCCTGCTGGCTCTTTGGGCGTGGGACCAATCTCCAGCCATATTGCCATTTTTGTGCCTGGCGTGGCGCCAAGTGGGAAAGGGTGGTTTTGAGGCTGAAGGCAGCAGGAAAGCCTGCAGCCCCCAGGTCTGTGGGGCTACGCAAGCCGTTCCCAAAGAGCTTTAGAACAAGCCACACTTTTCCCTGCTGGCTCTTTGGGCGTGGGACCCATCTCCAGAGATATGGCCATTTTTGTGCCTGGCACGGCGCCAAGTGGGAAAGGGTGGTTTTGAGGCCGAAGGCAGCAGGAAAGCCTGCAGCCCCCAGGTCTGTGGGGCTACGCAAGCGGTTCCCAAATAGCTTTAGAACAAGGCCTAGTTTTCCCTGCTGGCTCTTTCGGCGTGGGACCAATCTCCAGAGATATGGCCATTTTTGTGCCTGTCACGGCCCCAAGTGGCACAGAGTGGTATTGAGGCTGAAGGCAGCAGGAAAGCCTGCAGCCCCCAGGTCTGTGGGGCTACGCAAGCCGTTCCCAAAGAGCTTTAGAACAAGGCCTAGTTTTCCCTGCTGGCTCTTTGGGCGTGGGACCAATCTCCAGACATATGGCCATTGTTGTGCCTGGCGCGGCGCGAAGTGGGAAAGGGTGGTTTTGAGGCTGAAGGCAGCAGGAAAGCCTGCAGCCCCCAGGTCTGTGGGGCTACGCAAGCGGTTCCCAAAGAGCTTTAGAACAAGGCATAGTTTTCCCTACTGGCTCTTTGGGCGTGGGACCCATCTCCAGAGATATGGCCATTTTTGTGCCTGGCGCGGCGCCAAGTGGGAAAGGGTGGTTTTGAGGCTGAAGGCAGCAGGAAAGCCTGCAGCCCCCAGGTCTGTGGGGCTACGCAAGCGGTTCCCAAAGAGCTTTAGAACAAGGCATAGTTTTCCCTGCTGGCTCTTTGGGCGTGGGACCCATCTCCAGCCATATGGCCATTTTTGTGCCTGTCACGGCGCCAAGTGGGAAAGGGTGGTTTTGAGGCTGAAGGCAGCAGGAAAGCCTGCAGCCCCCAGGTCACTGGGGCTACGCAAGCGGTTCCCAAAGAGCTTTAGAACAAGGCATAGTTTTCCCTGCTGGCTCTTTTGGCGTGGGACCAATCTCCAGACACATGGCCATTTTTGTGACTGGCGCAGCGCCAAGTGGGAAAGGGTGGTTTTGAGGCTGAAGGCAGCAGGAAAGCCTGCAGCCCCCAGGTCTGTGGGGCTACGCAAGCGGTTCCCAAAGAGCTTTAGAACAAGGCATAGTTTTCCCTGCTGGCTCTTTGGGCGTGGGACCAATCTCCAGACATATGGCCATTTTTGTGCCTGTCACGGCGCCAAGTGGGAAAGGGTGGTTTTGAGGCTGAAGGCAGCAGGAAAGCCTGCAGCCCCCAGGTCTGTGGGGCTACGCAAGCGGTTCCCAAAGAGCTTTAGAACAAGGCATAGTTTTCCCTGCTGGCTCTTTGGGCGTGGGACCATTCTCCAGAGATATGGCCATTTTTGTGCCTGGCGTGGCGCCAAGTGGGAAAGGGTGGTTTTGAGGCTGAAGGCAGCAGGAAAGCCTGCAGCCCCCAGGTCTGTGGGGCTACGCAAGCCGTTCCCAAAGAGCTTTAGAACAAGGCCTAGTTTTCCCTGCTGGCTCTTTGGGCGTGGGACCCATCTCCAGAGATATGGCCATTTTTGTGCCTGGCACGGCGCCAAGTGGGAAAGGGTGGTTTTGAGGCCGAAGGCAGCAGGAAAGCCTGCAGCCCCCAGGTCTGTGGGGCTACGCAAGCGGTTCCCAAAGAGCTTTAGAACAAGGCCTAGTTTTCCCTGCTGGCTCTTTCGGCGTGGGACCAATCTCCAGAGATATGGCCATTTTTGTGCCTGTCACGGCCCCAAGTGGCACAGAGTGGTATTGAGGCTGAAGGCAGCAGGAAAGCCTGCAGCCCCCAGGTCTGTGGGGCTACGCAAGCCGTTCCCAAAGAGCTTTAGAACAAGGCCTAGTTTTCCCTGCTGGCTCTTTGGGCGTGGGACCAATCTCCAGACATATGGCCATTGTTGTGCCTGGCGCGGCGCGAAGTGGGAAAGGGTGGTTTTGAGGCTGAAGGCAGCAGGAAAGCCTGCAGCCCCCAGGTCTGTGGGGCTACGCAAGCGGTTCCCAAAGAGCTTTAGAACAAGGCATAGTTTTCCCTACTGGCTCTTTGGGCGTGGGACCCATCTCCAGAGATATGGCCATTTTTGTGCCTGGCGCGGCGCCAAGTGGGAAAGGGTGGTTTTGAGGCTGAAGGCAGCAGGAAAGCCTGCAGCCCCCAGGTCTGTGGGGCTACGCAAGCGGTTCCCAAAGAGCTTTAGAACAAGGCATAGTTTTCCCTGCTGGCTCTTTGGGCGTGGGACCCATCTCCAGCCATATGGCCATTTTTGTGCCTGTCACGGCGCCAAGTGGGAAAGGGTGGTTTTGAGGCTGAAGGCAGCAGGAAAGCCTGCAGCCCCCAGGTCTGTGGGGCTACGCAAGCGGTTCCCAAAGAGCTTTAGAACAAGGCATAGTTTTCCCTGCTGGCTCTTTTGGCATGGGACCAATCTCCAGACACATGGCCATTTTTGTGACTGGCGCAGCGCCAAGTGGGAAAGGGTGGTTTTGAGGCTGAAGGCAGCAGGAAAGCCTGCAGCCCCCAGGTCTGTGGGGCTACGCAAGCGGTTCCCAAAGAGCTTTAGAACAAGGCATAGTTTTCCCTGCTGGCTCTTTGGGCGTGGGACCAATCTCCAGACATATGGCCATTTTTGTGCCTGTCACGGCGCCAAGTGGGAAAGGGTGGTTTTGAGGCTGAAGGCAGCAGGAAAGCCTGCAGCCCCCAGGTCTGTGGGGCTACGCAAGCGGTTCCCAAAGAGCTTTAGAACAAGGCATAGTTTTCCCTGCTGGCTCTTTGGGCGTGGGACCATTCTCCAGAGATATGGCCATTTTTGTGCCTGGCGTGGCGCCAAGTGGGAAAGGGTGGTTTTGAGGCTGAAGGCAGCAGGAAAGCCTGCAGCCCCCAGGTCTGTGGGGCTACGCAAGCCGTTCCCAAAGAGCTTTAGAACAAGGCCTAGTTTTCCCTGCTGGCTCTTTGGGCGTGGGACCAATCTCCAGAGATATGGTCATTTTTGTGCCTGGCGCGGTAGCAAGTGGGAAAGGGTGGTTTTGAGGCTGAAGGCAGCAGGAAAGCCTGCAGCCCCCAGGTCTGTGGGGCTACACAAGCGGTTCCCAAAGAGCTTTAGAACAAGGCCTAGTTTTCCCTGCTGGCTCTTTGGGCGTGGGACCAATCTCCAGCCATATTGCCATTTTTGTGCCTGGCACGACGCCAAGTGGGAAAGGGTGGTTTTGAGGCTGAAGGCAGCAGGAAAGCCTGCAGCCCCCAGGTCTGTGGGGCTACGCAAGCGGTTCCCAAAGAGCTTTAGAACAAGGCCTAGTTTACCCTGCTGGCTCTTTGGGCGTGGGACCAATCTCCAGAGATATGGCCATTTTTGTGCCTGGCACGGCACGAAGTGGGAAAGGGTGGTTTTGAGGCTGAAGGCAGCAGGAAAGCCTGCAGCCCCCAGGTCTGTGGGGCTACACAAGCGGTTCCCAAAGAGCTTTAGAACAAGCCACACTTTTCCCTGCTGGCTCTTTGGGCGTGGGACCAATCTCCAGCCATATTGCCATTTTTGTGCCTGGCGTGGCGCCAAGTGGGAAAGGGTGGTTTTGAGGCTGAAGGCAGCAGGAAAGCCTGCAGCCCCCAGGTCTGTGGGGCTACGCAAGCCGTTCCCAAAGAGCTTTAGAACAAGCCACACTTTTCCCTGCTGGCTCTTTGGGCGTGGGACCCATCTCCAGAGATATGGCCATTTTTGTGCCTGGCACGGCGCCAAGTGGGAAAGGGTGGTTTTGAGGCCGAAGGCAGCAGGAAAGCCTGCAGCCCCCAGGTCTGTGGGGCTACGCAAGCGGTTCCCAAAGAGCTTTAGAACAAGGCCTAGTTTTCCCTGCTGGCTCTTTCGGCGTGGGACCAATCTCCAGAGATATGGCCATTTTTGTGCCTGTCACGGCCCCAAGTGGCACAGAGTGGTATTGAGGCTGAAGGCAGCAGGAAAGCCTGCAGCCCCCAGGTCTGTGGGGCTACGCAAGCCGTTCCCAAAGAGCTTTAGAACAAGGCCTAGTTTTCCCTGCTGGCTCTTTGGGCGTGGGACCAATCTCCAGACATATGGCCATTGTTGTGCCTGGCGCGGCGCGAAGTGGGAAAGGGTGGTTTTGAGGCTGAAGGCAGCAGGAAAGCCTGCAGCCCCCAGGTCTGTGGGGCTACGCAAGCGGTTCCCAAAGAGCTTTAGAACAAGGCATAGTTTTCCCTACTGGCTCTTTGGGCGTGGGACCCATCTCCAGAGATATGGCCATTTTTGTGCCTGGCGCGGCGCCAAGTGGGAAAGGGTGGTTTTGAGGCTGAAGGCAGCAGGAAAGCCTGCAGCCCCCAGGTCTGTGGGGCTACGCAAGCGGTTCCCAAAGAGCTTTAGAACAAGGCATAGTTTTCCCTGCTGGCTCTTTGGGCGTGGGACCCATCTCCAGCCATATGGCCATTTTTGTGCCTGTCACGGCGCCAAGTGGGAAAGGGTGGTTTTGAGGCTGAAGGCAGCAGGAAAGCCTGCAGCCCCCAGGTCTGTGGGGCTACGCAAGCGGTTCCCAAAGAGCTTTAGAACAAGGCATAGTTTTCCCTGCTGGCTCTTTGGGCGTGGGACCATTCTCCAGAGATATGGCTATTTTTGTGCCAGGCGTGGCGCCAAGTGGGAAAGGGTGGTTTTGAGGCTGAAGGCAGCAGGAAAGCCTGCAGCCCCCAGGTCTGTGGGGCTACGCAAGCCGTTCCCAAAGAGCTTTAGAACAAGGCCTAGTTTTCCCTGCTGGCTCTTTGGGCGTGGGACCAATCTCCAGAGATATGGTCATTTTTGTGCCTGGCGCGGTAGCAAGTGGGAAAGGGTGGTTTTGAGGCTGAAGGCAGCAGGAAAGCCTGCAGCCCCCAGGTCTGTGGGGCTACGCAAGCGGTTCCCAAAGAGCTTTAGAACAAGGCCTAGTTTTCCCTACTGGCTCTTTGGGCGTGGGACCAATCTCCAGCCATATTGCCATTTTTGTGCCTGGCGCGACGCCAAGTGGGAAAGGGTGGTTTTGAGGCTGAAGGCAGCAGGAAAGCCTGCAGCCCCCAGGTCTGTGGGGCTACGCAAGCGGTTCCCAAAGAAGTTAGAACAAGGCCTAGTTTTCCCTGCTGGCTCTTTGGGCGTGGGACCAATCTCCAGACACATGGCCATTTTTGTGCCTGGCGCGGCGCCAAGTGGGAAAGGGTGGTTTTGAGGCTGAAGGCAGCAGGAAAGCCTGCAGCCCCCATGTCTCTGGGGCTACGCAACCGGTTCCCAAAGAGCTTTAGAACAAGGCATAGTTTTCCCTGCTGGCTCTTTGGGCGTGGGACCATTCTCCAGAGATATGGCCATTTTTGTGCCTGGCGTGGCGCCAAGTGGGAAAGGGTGGTTTTGAGGCTGAAGGCAGCAGGAAAGCCTGCAGCCCCCAGGTCTGTGGGGCTACGCAAGCCGTTCCCAAAGAGCTTTAGAACAAGGCATAGTTTTCCCTGCTGGCTCTTTGGGCGTGGGACCAATCTCCAGACACATGGCCATTTTTGTGACTGGCGCGGCGCCAAGTGGGAAAGGGTGGTTTTGAGGCTGAAGGCAGCAGGAAAGCCTGCAGCCCCCAGGTCTGTGGGGCTACGCAAGCCGTTCCCAAAGAGCTTTAGAACAAGGCATAGTTTTCCCTGCTGGCTCTTTGGGCGTGGGACCCATCTCCAGCCATATGGCCATTTTTGTGCCTGTCACGGCGCCAAGTGGGAAAGGGTGGTTTTGAGGCTGAAGGCAGCAGGAAAGCCTGCAGCCCCCAGGTCTGTGGGGCTACGCACGCAGTTCCCAAAGAGGTTTAGAACAAGGCCTAGTTTTCCCTGCTGGCTCTTTGGGCGTGGGACCATTCTCCAGAGATATGGCCATTTTTGTGCCAGGCGTGGCGCCAAGTGGGAAAGGGTGGTTTTGAGGCTGAAGGCAGCAGGAAAGCCTGCAGCCCCCAGGTCTGTGGGGCTACGCAAGCGGTTCCCAAAGAGCTTTAGAACAAGGCATAGTTTTCCCTGCTGGCTCTTTGGGCGTGGGACCAATCTCCAGAGATATGGTCATTTTTGTGCCTGGCGCGGCGCCAAGTGGGAAAGGGTGGTTTTGAGGCTGAAGGCAGCAGGAAAGCCTGCAGCCCCCAGGTCTGTGGGGCTACGCAAGCGGTTCCCAAAGAGCTTTAGAACAAGGCCTAGTTTTCCCTGCTGGCTCTTTGAGCGTGGGACCAATCTCCAGACATATTGCCATTTTTGTGCCTGGCGCGACGCCAAGTGGGAAAGTGTGGTTTTGAGGCTGAAGGCAGCAGGAAAGCCTGCAGCCCCCAGGTCTGTGGGGCTACGCAAGCGGTTCCCAAAGAAGTTAGAACAAGGCCTAGTTTTCCCTGCTGGCTCTTTGGGCGTGGGACCAATCTCCAGACACATGGCCATTTTTGTGCCTGGCGCGGCGCCAAGTGGGAAAGGGTGGTTTTGAGGCTGAAGGCAGCAGGAAAGCCTGCAGCCCCCAGGTCTGTGGGGCTACGCAAGCCGTTCCCAAAGAGCTTTAGAACAAGCCACACTTTTCCCTGCTGGCTCTTTGGGCGTGGGACCCATCTCCAGAGATATGGCCATTTTTGTGCCTGGCACGGCGCCAAGTGGGAAAGGGTGGTTTTGAGGCCGAAGGCAGCAGGAAAGCCTGCAGCCCCCAGGTCTGTGGGGCTACGCAAGCGGTTCCCAAAGAGCTTTAGAACAAGGCCTAGTTTTCCCTGCTGGCTCTTTCGGCGTGGGACCAATCTCCAGAGATATGGCCATTTTTGTGCCTGTCACGGCCCCAAGTGGCACAGAGTGGTATTGAGGCTGAAGGCAGCAGGAAAGCCTGCAGCCCCCAGGTCTGTGGGGCTACGCAAGCCGTTCCCAAAGAGCTTTAGAACAAGGCCTAGTTTTCCCTGCTGGCTCTTTGGGCGTGGGACCAATCTCCAGACATATGGCCATTGTTGTGCCTGGCGCGGCGCGAAGTGGGAAAGGGTGGTTTTGAGGCTGAAGGCAGCAGGAAAGCCTGCAGCCCCCAGGTCTGTGGGGCTACGCAAGCGGTTCCCAAAGAGCTTTAGAACAAGGCATAGTTTTCCCTACTGGCTCTTTGGGCGTGGGACCCATCTCCAGAGATATGGCCATTTTTGTGCCTGGCGCGGCGCCAAGTGGGAAAGGGTGGTTTTGAGGCTGAAGGCAGCAGGAAAGCCTGCAGCCCCCAGGTCTGTGGGGCTACGCAAGCGGTTCCCAAAGAGCTTTAGAACAAGGCATAGTTTTCCCTGCTGGCTCTTTGGGCGTGGGACCCATCTCCAGCCATATGGCCATTTTTGTGCCTGTCACGGCGCCAAGTGGGAAAGGGTGGTTTTGAGGCTGAAGGCAGCAGGAAAGCCTGCAGCCCCCAGGTCTGTGGGGCTACGCAAGCGGTTCCCAAAGAGCTTTAGAACAAGGCATAGTTTTCCCTGCTGGCTCTTTGGGCGTGGGACCATTCTCCAGAGATATGGCTATTTTTGTGCCAGGCGTGGCGCCAAGTGGGAAAGGGTGGTTTTGAGGCTGAAGGCAGCAGGAAAGCCTGCAGCCCCCAGGTCTGTGGGGCTACGCAAGCCGTTCCCAAAGAGCTTTAGAACAAGGCCTAGTTTTCCCTGCTGGCTCTTTGGGCGTGGGACCAATCTCCAGAGATATGGTCATTTTTGTGCCTGGCGCGGTAGCAAGTGGGAAAGGGTGGTTTTGAGGCTGAAGGCAGCAGGAAAGCCTGCAGCCCCCAGGTCTGTGGGGCTACGCAAGCGGTTCCCAAAGAGCTTTAGAACAAGGCCTAGTTTTCCCTACTGGCTCTTTGGGCGTGGGACCAATCTCCAGCCATATTGCCATTTTTGTGCCTGGCGCGACGCCAAGTGGGAAAGGGTGGTTTTGAGGCTGAAGGCAGCAGGAAAGCCTGCAGCCCCCAGGTCTGTGGGGCTACGCAAGCGGTTCCCAAAGAAGTTAGAACAAGGCCTAGTTTTCCCTGCTGGCTCTTTGGGCGTGGGACCAATCTCCAGACACATGGCCATTTTTGTGCCTGGCGCGGCGCCAAGTGGGAAAGGGTGGTTTTGAGGCTGAAGGCAGCAGGAAAGCCTGCAGCCCCCATGTCTCTGGGGCTACGCAACCGGTTCCCAAAGAGCTTTAGAACAAGGCATAGTTTTCCCTGCTGGCTCTTTGGGCGTGGGACCATTCTCCAGAGATATGGCCATTTTTGTGCCTGGCGTGGCGCCAAGTGGGAAAGGGTGGTTTTGAGGCTGAAGGCAGCAGGAAAGCCTGCAGCCCCCAGGTCTGTGGGGCTACGCAAGCGGTTCCCAAAGAGCTTTAGAACAAGGCATAGTTTTCCCTGCTGGCTCTTTGGGCGTGGGACCAATCTCCAGACACATGGCCATTTTTGTGACTGGCGCGGCGCCAAGTGGGAAAGGGTGGTTTTGAGGCTGAAGGCAGCAGGAAAGCCTGCAGCCCCCAGGTCTGTGGGGCTACGCAAGCCGTTCCCAAAGAGCTTTAGAACAAGGCCTAGTTTTCCCTGCTGGCTCTTTGGGCGTGGGACCCATCTCCAGCCATATGGCCATTTTTGTGCCTGTCACGGCGCCAAGTGGGAAAGGGTGGTTTTGAGGCTGAAGGCAGCAGGAAAGCCTGCAGCCCCCAGGTCTGTGGGGCTACGCACGCAGTTCCCAAAGAGGTTTAGAACAAGGCCTAGTTTTCCCTGCTGGCTCTTTGGGCGTGGGACCATTCTCCAGAGATATGGCCATTTTTGTGCCAGGCGTGGCGCCAAGTGGGAAAGGGTGGTTTTGAGGCTGAAGGCAGCAGGAAAGCCTGCAGCCCCCAGGTCTGTGGGGCTACGCAAGCGGTTCCCAAAGAGCTTTAGAACAAGGCATAGTTTTCCCTGCTGGCTCTTTGGGCGTGGGACCAATCTCCAGACATATTGCCATTTTTGTGCCTGGCGCGACGCCAAGTGGGAAAGTGTGGTTTTGAGGCTGAAGGCAGCAGGAAAGCCTGCAGCCCCCAGGTCTGTGGGGCTACGCAAGCGGTTCCCAAAGAAGTTAGAACAAGGCCTAGTTTTCCCTGCTGGCTCTTTGGGCGTGGGACCAATCTCCAGACACATGGCCATTTTTGTGCCTGGCGCGGCGCCAAGTGGGAAAGGGTGGTTTTGAGGCTGAAGGCAGCAGGAAAGCCTGCAGCCCCCAGGTCTCTGGGGCTACGCAAGCGGTTCCCAAAGAGCTTTAGAACAAGGCATAGTTTTCCCTGCTGGCTCTTTGGGCGTGGGACCATTCTCCAGAGATATGGCCATTTTTGTGCCTGGCGTGGCGCCAAGTGGGAAAGGGTGGTTTTGAGGCTGAAGGCAGCAGGAAAGCCTGCAGCCCCCAGGTCTGTGGGGCTACGCAAGCGGTTCCCAAAGAGCTTTAGAACAAGGCCTAGTTTTCCCTGCTGGCTCTTTGGGCGTGGGACCAATCTCCAGACATATGGCCATTTTTGTGCCTGGCGCAGCGCCAAGTGGGAAAGGGTGGTTTTGAGGCTGAAGGCAGCAGGAAAGCCTGCAGCCCCCAGGTCTGTGGGGCTACGCAAGCGGTTCCCAAAGAGCTTTAGAACAAGGCATAGTTTTCCCTACTGGCTCTTTGGGCGTGGGACCCATCTAAAGAGATATGGCCATTTTTGTGCCTGGCGCGGCGCCAAGTGGGAAAGGGTGGTTTTGAGGCTGAAGGCAGCAGGAAAGCCTGCAGCCCCCAGGTCTGTGGGGCTACGCACGCAGTTCCCAAAGAGCTTTAGAACAAGGCCTAGTTTTCCCTGCTGGCTCTTTGGGCGTGGGACCAATCTCCAGACATATTGCCATTTTTGTGCCTGGCGCAGCGCCAAGTGGGAAAGGGTGTTTTTGAGGCTGAAGGCAGCAGGAAAGCCTGCAGCCCCCAGGTCTGTGGGGCTACGCAAGCGGTTCCCAAAGAGCTTTAGAACAAGGCATAGTTTTCCCTGCTGGCTCTTTGGGCGTGGGACCAATCTCCAGCCATATGGCCATTTTTGTGCCTGGCACGGCGCCAAGTGGGAAAGGGTGGTTTTGAGGCTGAAGGCAGCAGGAAAGCCTGCAGCCCCCAGGTCTGTGGGGCTACGCAAGCGGTTCCCAAAGAGCTCTAGAACAAGCCACAGTTTTCCCTGCTGGCTCTTTGGGCGTGGGACCAATCTCCAGAGATATGGCCATTTTTGTGCCTGGGGCGGCGCCAAGTGGGAAAGGGTAGTTTTGAGGCTGAAGGCAGCAGGAAAGCCTGCAGCCCCCAGGTCTGTGGGGCTACGCAAGCGGTTCCCAAAGAGCTTTAGAACAAGGCATAGTTTTCCCTGCTGGCTCTTTGGGCGTGGGACCAATCTCCAGACATATGGCCATTTTTGTGCCTGGCGCGGCGCCAAGTGGTAAAGAGTGGTTTGAGGCTGAAGGCAGCAGGAAAGCCTGCAGCCCCCAGGTCTGTGGGGCTACGCAAGCGGTTCCCAAAGAGCTTTAGAACAAGCCGCAGTTTCCCCAGCTGGCTTTCTAGGCGTGGGACCAATCTCCAGACACATGGCCATTTTTGTGCCTGGCGCGGCGTCAAGTGGGAAAGGGTGGTTTTGAGGCTGAAGGCAGCAGGAAAGCCTGCTGCCCCCAGGTCATTGGGGCTACGCAAGCGGTTCCCAAAGAGCTTTAGAACAAGGCATAGTTTTCCCTGCTGGCTCTTTGGGCGTCGCACCAATCTCCAGAGATATGGCCATTTTTGTGCCTGGCGCGGCGCCAAGTGGGAAAGGGTGGTTTTGAGGCTGAAGGCAGCAGGAAAGCCTGCAGCCCCCAGGTCTGTGGGGCTACGCAAGCGCTTCCCAAAGAGCTTTAGAACAAGGCCTAGTTTTCCCTGTTGGCTCTTTGGGCGTGGGACCAATCTCCAGCCATATGGCCATTTTTGTGCCTGGGGCGGCGCCAAGTGGGAAAGGGTGGTTTTGAGGCTGAAGGCAGCAGGAAAGCCTGCAGCCCCCAGGTCTGTGGGGCTACGCAAGCGGTTCCCAAAGAGCTTTAGAACAAGGCCTAGTTTTCCCTGCTGGCTCTTTGGGCGTGGGACCAATCTCCAGACACATGGCCATTTTTGTGCCTGGGGCGGCGCCAAGTGGGAAAGGGTGGTTTTGAGGCTGAAGGCAGCAGGAAAGCCTGCAGCCCCCAGGTGTGTGGGGCTACGCAAGCGGTTCCCAAAGAGCTTTAGAACAAGGCATAGTTTTCCCTGCTGGCTCTTTGGGCGTGGGACCAATCTCCAGACATATGGCCATTTTTGTGCCTGGCACGGCGCCAAGTGGGAAAGGGTGGTTTTGAGGCTGAAGGCAGCAGGAAAGCCTGCAGCCCCCAGGTCTGTGGGGCTACACAAGCGGTTCCCAAAGAGCTTTAGAACAAGGCCTAGTTTTCCCTGCTGGCTCTTTGGGCGTGGGACCAATCTCCAGACACATGGCCATTTTTGTGCCTGGCGTGGCGCCAAGTGGGAAAGGGTGGTTTTGAGGCTGAAGGCAGCAGGAAAGCCTGCAGCCCCCAGGTCTGTGGGGCTACGCAAGCGGTTCCCAAAGAGCTTTAGAACAAGGCATAGTTTTCCCTGCTGGCTCTTTGGGCGTGGGACCAATCTCCAGAGATATGGCCATTTTTGTGACTGGCGCAGCGCCAAGTGGGAAAGGGTGGTTTTGAGGCTGAAGGCAGCAGGAAAGCCTGCAGCCCCCAGGTCTGTGGGGCTACGCAAGCGGTTCCCAAAGAGCTTTAGAACAAGGCATAGTTTTCCCTACTGGCTCTTTGGGCGTGGGACCCATCTCCAGAGATATGGCCATTTTTGTGCCTGGGGCGGCGCCAAGTGGGAAAGGGTGGTTTTGAGGCTGAAGGCAGCAGGAAAGCCTGCAGCCCCCAGGTCTGTGGGGCTACGCAAGCGGTTCCCAAAGAGCTTTAGAACAAGGCATAGTTTTCCCTGCTGGCTCTTTGGGCGTGGGACCAATCTCCAGCCATATGGCCATTTTTGTGCCTGTCACGGCGCCAAGTGGGAAAGGGTGGTTTTGAGGCTGAAGGCAGCAGGAAAGCCTGCAGCCCCCAGGTCTGTGGGGCTACGCAAGCGGTTCCCAAAGAGCTTTAGAACAAGGCATAGTTTTCCCTGCTGGCTCTTTGGGCATGGGACCAATCTCCAGACATATGGCCATTTTTGTGCCTGGCGCGGCGCCAAGTGGGAAAGGGTGGTTTTGAGGCTGAAGGCAGCAGGAAAGCCTGCAGCCCCCAGGTCTGTGGGGCTACGCAAGCGGTTCCCAAAGAGCTTTAGAACAAGGCCTAGTTTTCCCTGCTGGCTCTTTGGGCGTGGGACCAATCTCCAGCCATATGGCCATTTTTGTGCCTGTCACGGCGCCAAGTGGGAAAGGGTGGTTTTGAGGCTGAAGGCAGCAGGAAAGCCTGCAGCCCCCAGGTCTGTGGGGCTACGCAAGCGGTTCCCAAAGAGCTTTAGAACAAGGCATAGTTTTCCCTGCTGGCTCTTTGGGCGTGGGACCATTCTCCAGAGATATGGCCATTTTTGTGCCTGGCGCGGCGCCAAGTGGGAAAGGGTGGTTTTGAGGCTGAAGGCAGCAGGAAAGCCTGCAGCCCCCAGGTCTGTGGGGCTACGCAAGCCGTTCCCAAAGAGCTTTAGAACAAGGCATAGTTTTCCCTGCTGGCTCTTTGGGCGTGGGACCAATCTCCAGAGATATGGTCATTTTTGTGCCTGGCGCGGTAGCAAGTGGGAAAGTGTGGTTTTGAGGCTGAAGGCAGCAGGAAAGCCTGCAGTCCCCAGGTCTGTGGGGCTACGCAAGCCGTTCCCAAAGAGCTTTAGAACAAGGCCTAGTTTTCCCTGCTGGCTCTTTGGGCGTGGGACCATTCTCCAGAGATATGGCCATTTTTGTGCCTGGCGCGACGCCAAGTGGGAAAGGGTGGTTTTGAGGCTGAAGGCAGCAGGAAAGCCTGCAGCCCCCTGGTCTGTGCGGCTACGCAAGCGGTTCCCAAAGAAGTTAGAACAAGGCCTAGTTTTCCCTGCTGGCTCTTTGGGCGTGGGTCCAATCTCCAGACACATGGCCATTTTTGTGACTGGCGCAGCGCCAAGTGGGAAAGGGTGGTTTTGAGGCTGAAGGCAGCAGGAAAGCCTGCAGCCCCCAGGTCTCTGGGGCTACGCAAGCGGTTCCCAAAGAGCTTTAGAACAAGGCATAGTTTTCCCTGCTGGCTCTTTGGGCGTGGGACCCATCTCCAGAGATATGGTCATTTTTGTGCCTGGGGCGGCGCCAAGTGGGAAAGGGTGGTTTTGAGGCTGAAGGCAGCAGGAAAGCCTGCAGCCCCCAGGTCTGTGGGGCTACGCACGCAGTTCCCAAAGAGCTTTAGAACAAGGCATAGTTTTCCCTGCTGGCTCTTTGGGCGTGGGACCAATCTCCAGACACATGGCCATTTTTGTGCCTGTCACGGCGCCAAGTGGGAAAGGGTGGTTTTGAGGCTGAAGGCAGCAGGAAAGCCTGCAGCCCCCAGGTCTGTGGGGCTACGCAAGCCGTTCCCAAAGAGCTTTAGGACAAGGCCTAGTTTTCCCTGCTGGCTCTTTGAGAGTGGGACCAATCTCCAGCCATATGGCCATTTTTGTGCCTGGCGTGGTGCCAAGTGGGAAAGGGTGGTTTTGAGGCTGAAGGCAGCAGGAAAGCCTGCAGCCCCCAGGTCTGTGGGGCTACGCAAGCGGTTCCCAAAGAGCTTTAGAACAAGGCCTAGTTTTCCCTGCTGGCTCTTTGGGCGTGGGACCATTCTCCAGAGATATGGCCATTTTTGTGCCAGGCGTGGCGCCAAGTGGGAAAGGGTGGTTTTGAGGCTGAAGGCAGCAGGAAAGCCTGCAGCCCCCAGGTCTGTGGGGCTACGCAAGCCGTTCCCAAAGAGCTTTAGAACAAGGCATAGTTTTCCCTGCTGGCTCTTTGGGCGTGGGACCAATCTCCAGAGATATGGTCATTTTTGTGCCTGGCGCGGTAGCAAGTGGGAAAGTGTGGTTTTGAGGCTGAAGGCAGCAGGAAAGCCTGCAGCCCCCAGGTGTGTGGGGCTACGCAAGCCGTTCCCAAAGAGCTTTAGAACAAGGCCTAGTTTTCCCTGCTGGCTCTTTGGGCGTGGGACCATTCTCCAGAGATATGGCCATTTTTGTGACTGGCGCGACGCCAAGTGGGAAAGGGTGGTTTTGAGGCTGAAGGCAGCAGGAAAGCCTGCAGCCCCCAGGTCTGTGCGGCTACGCAAGCGGTTCCCAAAGAAGTTAGAACAAGGCCTAGTTTTCCCTGCTGGCTCTTTGGGCGTGGGACCAATCTCCAGACACATGGCCATTTTTGTGACTGGCGCAGCGCCAAGTGGGAAAGGGTGGTTTTGAGGCTGAAGGCAGCAGGAAAGCCTGCAGCCCCCAGGTCTGTGGGGCTACGCAAGCGGTTCCCAAAGAGCTTTAGAACAAGGCATAGTTTTCCCTACTGGCTCTTTGGGCGTGGGACCCATCTCCAGAGATATGGCCATTTTTGTGCCTGGGGCGGCGCCAAGTGGGAAAGGGTGGTTTTGAGGCTGAAGGCAGCAGGAAAGCCTGCAGCCCCCAGGTCTGTGGGGCTACGCACGCGGTTCCCAAAGAGCTTTAGAACAAGGCATAGTTTTCCCTGCTGGCTCTTTGGGCGTGGGACCAATCTCCAGACACATGGCCATTTTTGTGCCTGTCACGGCGCCAAGTGGGAAAGGGTGGTTTTGAGGCTGAAGGCAGCAGGAAAGCCTGCAGCCCCCAGGTCTGTGGGGCTACGCAAGCGGTTCCCAAAGAGCTTTAGGACAAGGCCTAGTTTTCCCTGCTGGCTCTTTGAGAGTGGGACCAATCTCCAGCCATATGGCCATTTTTGTGCCTGGCGTGGTGCCAAGTGGGAAAGGGTGGTTTTGAGGCTGAAGGCAGCAGGAAAGCCTGCAGCCCCCAGGTCTGTGGGGCTACGCAACCGGTTCCCAAAGAGCTTTAGAACAAGGCATAGTTTTCCCTGCTGGCTCTTTGGGCGTGGGACCATTCTCCAGAGATATGGCCATTTTTGTGCCTGGCGTGGCGCCAAGTGGGAAAGGGTGGTTTTGAGGCTGAAGGCAGCAGGAAAGCCTGCAGCCCCCAGGTCTGTGGGGCTACGCAAGCGGTTCCCAAAGAGCTTTAGAACAAGGCATAGTTTTCCCTGCTGGCTCTTTGGGCGTGGGACCAATCTCCAGACACATGGCCATTTTTGTGACTGGCGCAGCGCCAAGTGGGAAAGGGTGGTTTTGAGGCTGAAGGCAGCAGGAAAGCCTGCAGCCCCCAGGTCTGTGGGGCTACGCAAGCGGTTCCCAAAGAGCTTTAGAACAAGGCATAGTTTTCCCTACTGGCTCTTTGGGCGTGGGACCCATCTCCAGAGATATGGCCATTTTTGTGCCTGGGGCAGCGCCAAGTGGGAAAGGGTGGTTTTGAGGCTGAAGGCAGCAGGAAAGCCTGCAGCCCCCAGGTCTGTGGGGCTACGCAAGCGGTTCCCAAAGAGCTTTAGAACAAGGCATAGTTTTCCCTGCTGGCTCTTTGGGCGTCGCACCAATCTCCAGAGATATGGCCGTTTTTATGCCTGGCGCGGCGCCAAGTGGGAAAGGGTGGTTTTGAGGCTGAAGGCAGCAGGAAAGCCTGCAGCCCCCAGGTCTGTGGGGCTACGCAAGCGGTTCCCAAAGAGCTCTAGAACAAGCCACAGTTTTCCCTGCTGGCTCTTTGGGCGTGGGACCCATCCCCAGAGATATGGCCATTTTTGTGCCTGGCGCGGCGCCAAGTGGGAAAGGGTAGTTTTGAGGCTGAAGGCAGCAGGAAAGCCTGCAGCCCCCAGGTCTGTGGGGCTACGCAAGCGGTTCCCAAAGAGCTTTAGAACAAGGCATAGTTTTCCCTGCTGGCTCTTTGGGCGTGGGACCAATCTCCAGACATATGGCCATTTTTGTGCCTGGCGCGGCGCCAAGTGGTAAAGAGTGGTTTTGAGGCTGAAGGCAGCAGGAAAGCCTGCTGCCCCCAGGTCATTGGGGCTACGCAAGCGGTTCCCAAAGAGCTTTAGAACAAGGCATAGTTTTCCCTGCTGGCTCTTTGGGCGTCGCACCAATCTCCAGAGATATGGCCATTTTTGTGCCTGGCGCGGCGCCAAGTGGGAAAGGGTCGTTTTGAGGCTGAAGGCAGCAGGAAAGCCTGCAGCCCCCAGGTCTGTGGGGCTACGCAAGCGGTTCCCAAAGAGCTTTAGGACAAGGCCTAGTTTTCCCTGCTGGCTCTTTGAGAGTGGGACCAATCTCCAGCCATATGGCCATTTTTGTGCCTGGCGCGGCACCAAGTGGGAAAGGGTGGTTTTGAGGCTGAAGGCAGCAGGAAAGCCTGCAGCCCCCAGGTCTGTGGGGCTACGCAAGCCGTTCCCAAAGAGCTTTAGAACAAGGCCTAGTTTTCCCTGCTGGCTCTTTGGGCGTGGGACCAATCTCCAGAGATATGGTCATTTTTGTGCCTGGCGCGGTAGCAAGTGGGAAAGGGTGGTTTTGAGGCTGAAGGCAGCAGGAAAGCCTGCAGCCCCCAGGTCTGTGGGGCTACGCAAGCGGTTCCCAAAGAGCTTTAGAACAAGGCATAGTTTTCCCTACTGGCTCTTTGGGCGTGGGACCCATCTCCAGAGATATGGCCATTTTTGTGCCTGGGGCGGCGCCAAGTGGGAAAGGGTGGTTTGGAGGCTGAAGGCAGCAGGAAAGCCTGCAGCCCCCAGGTCTGTGGGGCTACGCACGCAGTTCCCAAAGAGCTTTAGAACAAGGCATAGTTTTCCCTGCTGGCTCTTTGGGCGTGGGACCAATCTCCAGACATATGGCCATTTTTGTGCCTGGGGCGGCGCCAAGTGGGAAAGGGTGGTTTTGAGGCTGAAGGCAGCAGGAAAGCCTGCAGCCCCCAGGTCTGTGGGGCTACGCAAGCGGTTCCCAAAGAGCTTTAGAACAAGGCATAGTTTTCCCTGCTGGCTCTTTGGGCGTCGCACCAATCTCCAGAGATATGGCCGTTTTTATGCCTGGCGCGGCGCCAAGTGGGAAAGGGTGGTTTTGAGGCTGAAGGCAGCAGGAAAGCCTGCAGCCCCCAGGTCTGTGGGGCTACGCAAGCGGTTCCCAAAGAGCTCTAGAACAAGCCACAGTTTTCCCTGCTGGCTCTTTGGGCGTGGGACCCATCTCCAGAGATATGGCCATTTTTGTGCCTGGCGCGGCGCCAAGTGGGAAAGGGTAGTTTTGAGGCTGAAGGCAGCAGGAAAGCCTGCAGCCCCCAGGTCTGTGGGGCTACGCAAGCGGTTCCCAAAGAGCTTTAGAACAAGGCCTAGTTTTCCCTGCTGGCTCTTTGGGCGTGGGACCAATCTCCAGACATATGGCCATTTTTGTGCCTGGCGCGGCGCCAAGTGGGAAAGGGTGGTTTTGAGGCTGAAGGCAGCAGGAAAGCCTGCAGCCCCCAGGTCTGTGGGGCTACGCAAGCGGTTCCCAAAGAGCTTTAGAACAAGGCATAGTTTTCCCTGCTGGCTCTTTGGGCGTCGCACCAATCTCCAGAGATATGGCCATTTTTGTGCCTGGCGCGGCGCCAAGTGGGAAAGGGTGGTTTTGAGGCTGAAGGCAGCAGGAAAGCCTGCAGCCCCCAGGTCTGTGGGGCTACGCAAGCGGTTCCCAAAGAGCTTTAGGACAAGGCCTAGTTTTCCCTGCTGGCTCTTTTAGAGTGGGACCAATCTCCAGCCATATGGCCATTTTTGTGCCTGGCGCGGCACCAAGTGGGAAAGGGTGGTTTTGAGGCTGAAGGCAGCAGGAAAGCCTGCAGCCCCCAGGTCTGTGGGGCTACGCAAGTCGTTCCCAAAGAGCTTTAGAACAAGGCCTAGTTTTCCCTGCTGGCTCTTTGGGCGTGGGACCAATCTCCAGAGATATGGTCATTTTTGTGCCTGGCGCGGTAGCAAGTGGGAAAGGGTGGTTTTGAGGCTGAAGGCAGCAGGAAAGCCTGCAGCCCCCAGGTCTGTGGGGCTACGCAAGCGGTTCCCAAAGAGCTTTAGAACAAGGCCTAGTTTTCCCTGCTGGCTCTTTGGGCGTGGGACCAATCTCCAGCCATATGGCCATTTTTGTGCCTGGCGCGGCGCCAAGTGGGAAAGGGTGGTTTTGAGGCTGAAGGCAGCAGGAAAGCCTGCAGCCCCCAGGTCTGTGGGGCTACGCAAGCGGTTCCCAAAGAGCTTTAGAACAAGGCATAGTTTTCCCTGCTGGCTCTTTGGGCGTGGGACCAATCTCCAGACACATGGCCATTTTTGTGACTGGCGCGGCGCCAAGTGGGAAAGGGTGGTTTTGAGGCTGAAGGCAGCAGGAAAGCCTGCAGCCCCCAGGTCTGTGGGGCTACGCAAGCGGTTCCCAAAGAGCTTTAGAACAAGGCATAGTTTTCCCTGCTGGCTCTTTGGGCGTGGGACCCATCTCCAGAGATATGGCCATTTTTGTGCCTGGGGCGGCGCCAAGTGGGAAAGGGTGGTTTTGAGGCTGAAGGCAGCAGGAAAGCCTGCAGCCCCCAGGTCTGTGGGGCTACGCACGCAGTTCCCAAAGAGCTTTAGAACAAGGCATAGTTTTCCCTGCTGGCTCTTTGGGCGTGGGACCCATCTCCAGACATATGGCCATTTTTGTGCCTGGGGCGGCGCCAAGTGGGAAAGGGTGGTTTTGAGGCTGAAGGCAGCAGGAAAGCCTGCAGCCCCCAGGTCTGTGGGGCTACGCAAGCGGTTCCCAAAGAGCTTTATAACAAGGCATAGTTTTCCCTGCTGGCTCTTTGGGCGTCGCACCAATCTCCAGAGATATGGCCGTTTTTATGCCTGGCGCGGCGCCAAGTGGGAAAGGGTGGTTTTGAGGCTGAAGGCAGCAGGAAAGCCTGCAGCCCCCAGGTCTGTGGGGCTACGCAAGCGGTTCCCAAAGAGCTCTAGAACAAGCCACAGTTTTCCCTGCTGGCTCTTTGGGCGTGGGACCCATCTCCAGAGATATGGCCATTTTTGTGCCTGGCGCGGCGCCAAGTGGGAAAGGGTAGTTTTGAGGCTGAAGGCAGCAGGAAAGCCTGCAGCCCCCAGGTCTGTGGGGCTACGCAAGCGGTTCCCAAAGAGCTTTAGAACAAGGCCTAGTTTTCCCTGCTGGCTCTTTGGGCGTGGGACCAATCTCCAGACATATGGCCATTTTTGTGCCTGGCGCGGCGCCAAGTGGGAAAGGGTGGTTTTGAGGCTGAAGGCAGCAGGAAAGCCTGCAGCCCCCAGGTCTGTGGGGCTACGCAAGCGGTTCCCAAAGAGCTTTAGAACAAGGCATAGTTTTCCCTGCTGGCTCTTTGGGCGTCGCACCAATCTCCAGAGATATGGCCATTTTTGTGCCTGGCGCGGCGCCAAGTGGGAAAGGGTGGTTTTGAGGCTGAAGGCAGCAGGAAAGCCTGCAGCCCCCAGGTCTGTGGGGCTACGCAAGCGGTTCCCAAAGAGCTTTAGGACAAGGCCTAGTTTTCCCTGCTGGCTCTTTTAGAGTGGGACCAATCTCCAGCCATATGGCCATTTTTGTGCCTGGCGTGGCACCAAGTGGGAAAGGGTGGTTTTGAGGCTGAAGGCAGCAGGAAAGCCTGCAGCCCCCAGGTCTGTGGGGCTACGCAAGCCGTTCCCAAAGAGCTTTAGAACAAGGCCTAGTTTTCCCTGCTGGCTCTTTGGGCGTGGGACCAATCTCCAGAGATATGGTCATTTTTGTGCCTGGCGCGGTAGCAAGTGGGAAAGGGTGGTTTTGAGGCTGAAGGCAGCAGGAAAGCCTGCAGCCCCCAGGTCTGTGGGGCTACGCAAGCGGTTCCCAAAGAGCTTTAGAACAAGGCCTAGTTTTCCCTGCTGGCTCTTTGGGCGTGGGACCAATCTCCAGCCATATGGCCATTTTTGTGCCTGGGGCGGCGCCAAGTGGGAAAGGGTGGTTTTGAGGCTGAAGGCAGCAGGAAAGCCTGCAGCCCCCAGGTCTGTGGGGCTACGCAAGCGGTTCCCAAAGAGCTTTATAACAAGGCATAGTTTTCCCTGCTGGCTCTTTGGGCGTCGCACCAATCTCCAGAGATATGGCCGTTTTTATGCCTGGCGCGGCGCCAAGTGGGAAAGGGTGGTTTTGAGGCTGAAGGCAGCAGGAAAGCCTGCAGCCCCCAGGTCTGTGGGGCTACGCAAGCGGTTCCCAAAGAGCTCTAGAACAAGGCATAGTTTTCCCTGCTGGCTCTTTGGGCGTGGGACCCATCTCCAGAGATATGGCCATTTTTGTGCCTGGCGCGGCGCCAAGTGGGAAAGGGTAGTTTTGAGGCTGAAGGCAGCAGGAAAGCCTGCAGCCCCCAGGTCTGTGGGGCTACGCAAGTGGTTCCCAAAGAGCTTTAGAACAAGGCCTAGTTTTCCCTGCTGGCTCTTTGGGCGTGGGACCAATCTCCAGACATATGGCCATTTTTGTGCCTGGCGCGGCGCCAAGTGGGAAAGGGTGGTTTTGAGGCTGAAGGCAGCAGGAAAGCCTGCAGCCCCCAGGTCTGTGGGGCTACGCAAGCGGTTCCCAAAGAGCTTTAGAACAAGGCATAGTTTTCCCTGCTGGCTCTTTGGGCGTCGCACCAATCTCCAGAGATATGGCCATTTTTGTGCCTGGCGCGGCGCCAAGTGGGAAAGGGTGGTTTTGAGGCTGAAGGCAGCAGGAAAGCCTGCAGCCCCCAGGTCTGTGGGGCTACGCAAGCGGTTCCCAAAGAGCTTTAGGACAAGGCCTAGTTTTCCCTGCTGGCTCTTTTAGAGTGGGACCAATCTCCAGCCATATGGCCATTTTTGTGCCTGGCGCGGCACCAAGTGGGAAAGGGTGGTTTTGAGGCTGAAGGCAGCAGGAAAGCCTGCAGCCCCCAGGTCTGTGGGGCTACGCAAGCCGTTCCCAAAGAGCTTTAGAACAAGGCCTAGTTTTCCCTGCTGGCTCTTTGGGCGTGGGACCAATCTCCAGAGATATGGCCATTTTTGTGCCTGGCGCGGTAGCAAGTGGGAAAGGGTGGTTTTGAGGCTGAAGGCAGCAGGAAAGCCTGCAGCCCCCAGGTCTGTGGGGCTACGCAAGCGGTTCCCAAAGAGCTTTAGAACAAGGCCTAGTTTTCCCTGCTGGCTCTTTGGGCGTGGGACCAATCTCCAGCCATATGGCCATTTTTGTGCCTGGGGCGGCGCCAAGTGGGAAAGGGTGGTTTTGAGGCTGAAGGCAGCAGGAAAGCCTGCAGCCCCCAGGTCTGTGGGGCTACGCAAGCGGTTCCCAAAGAGCTTTATAACAAGGCATAGTTTTCCCTGCTGGCTCTTTGGGCGTCGCACCAATCTCCAGAGATATGGCCGTTTTTATGCCTGGCGTGGCGCCAAGTGGGAAAGGGTGGTTTTGAGGCTGAAGGCAGCAGGAAAGCCTGCAGCCCCCAGGTCTGTGGGGCTACGCAAGCGGTTCCCAAAGAGCTCTAGAACAAGCCACAGTTTTCCCTGCTGGCTCTTTGGGCGTGGGACCCATCTCCAGAGATATGGCCATTTTTGTGCCTGGCGCGGCGCCAAGTGGGAAAGGGTAGTTTTGAGGCTGAAGGCAGCAGGAAAGCCTGCAGCCCCCAGGTCTGTGGGGCTACGCAAGCGGTTCCCAAAGAGCTTTAGAACAAGGCCTAGTTTTCCCTGCTGGCTCTTTGGGCGTGGGACCAATCTCCAGACATATGGCCATTTTTGTGCCTGGCGCGGCGCCAAGTGGGAAAGGGTGGTTTTGAGGCTGAAGGCAGCAGGAAAGCCTGCAGCCCCCAGGTCTGTGGGGCTACGCAAGCGGTTCCCAAAGAGCTTTAGAACAAGGCATAGTTTTCCCTGCTGGCTCTTTGGGCGTCGCACCAATCTCCAGAGATATGGCCATTTTTGTGCCTGGCGCGGCGCCAAGTGGGAAAGGGTGGTTTTGAGGCTGAAGGCAGCAGGAAAGCCTGCAGCCCCCAGGTCTGTGGGGCTACGCAAGCGGTTCCCAAAGAGCTTTAGGACAAGGCCTAGTTTTCCCTTCTGGCTCTTTTAGAGTGGGACCAATCTCCAGCCATATGGCCATTTTTGTGCCTGGCGCGGCACCAAGTGGGAAAGGGTGGTTTTGAGGCTGAAGGCAGCAGGAAAGCCTGCAGCCCCCAGGTCTGTGGGGCTACGCAAGCGGTTCCCAAAGAGCTTTAGAACAAGGCCTAGTTTTCCCTGCTGGCTCTTTGGGCGTGGGACCAATCTCCAGAGATATGGTCATTTTTGTGCCTGGCGCGGTAGCAAGTGGGAAAGGGTGGTTTTGAGGCTGAAGGCAGCAGGAAAGCCTGCAGCCCCCAGGTCTGTGGGGCTACGCAAGCGGTTCCCAAAGAGCTTTAGAACAAGGCCTAGTTTCCCTGCTGGCTCTTTGGGCGTGGGACCAATCTCCAGCCATATGGCCATTTTTGTGCCTGGCGCGGCGCCAAGTGGGAAAGGGTGGTTTTGAGGCTGAAGGCAGCAGGAAAGCCTGCAGCCCCCAGGTCTGTGGGGCTACGCAAGCGGTTCCCAAAGAGCTTTAGAACAAGGCCTAGTTTTCCCTGCTGGCTCTTTGGGCGTGGGACCAATCTCCAGACACATGGCCATTTTTGTGCCTGGCGTGGCGCCAAGTGGGAAAGGGTGGTTTTGAGGCTGAAGGCAGCAGGAAAGCCTGCAGCCCCCAGGTCTGTGGGGCTACGCAAGCGGTTCCCAAAGAGCTTTAGAACAAGGCATAGTTTTCCCTACTGGCTCTTTGGGCGTGGGACCCATCTCCAGAGATATGGCCATTTTTGTGCCTGGCGTGGCGCCAAGTGGGAAAGGGTGGTTTTGAGGCTGAAGGCAGCAGGAAAGCCTGCAGCCCCCAGGTCTGTGGGGCTACGCACGCAGTTCCCAAAGAGCTTTAGAACAAGGCCTAGTTTTCCCTGCTGGCTCTTTGGGCGTGGGACCCATCTCCAGACACATGGCCATTTTTGTGCCTGTCACGGCGCCAAGTGGGAAAGGGTGGTTTTGAGGCTGAAGGCAGCAGGAAAGCCTGCAGCCCCCAGGTCTCTGGGGCTACGCAACCGGTTCCCAAAGAGCTTTAGAACAAGGCCTAGTTTTCCCTGCTGGCTCTTTGGGCGTGGGACCATTCTCCAGAGATATGGCCATTTTTGTGCCTGGCGTGGCGCCAAGTGGGAAAGGGTGGTTTTGAGGCTGAAGGCAGCAGGAAAGCCTGCAGCCCCCAGGTCTGTGGGGCTACGCAAGCGGTTCCCAAAGAGCTTTAGAACAAGGCATAGTTTTCCCTGCTGGCTCTTTGGGCGTGGGACCAATCTCCAGACACATGGCCATTTTTGTGACTGGCGCAGCGCCAAGTGGGAAAGGGTGGTTTTGAGGCTGAAGGCAGCAGGAAAGCCTGCAGCCCCCAGGTCTGTGGGGCTACGCAAGCGGTTCCCAAAGAGCTTTAGAACAAGGCATAGTTTTCCCTACTGGCTCTTTGGGCGTGGGACCCATCTCCAGAGATATGGCCATTTTTGTGCCTGGGGCGGCGCCAAGTGGGAAAGGGTGGTTTTGAGGCTGAAGGCAGCAGGAAAGCCTGCAGCCCCCAGGTCTGTGGGGCTACGCAAGCGGTTCCCAAAGAGCTCTAGAACAAGCCACAGTTTTCCCTGCTGGCTCTTTGGGCGTGGGACCCATCTCCAGAGATATGGCCATTTTTGTGCCTGGCGCGGCGCCAAGTGGGAAAGGGTAGTTTTGAGGCTGAAGGCAGCAGGAAAGCCTGCAGCCCCCAGGTCTGTGGGGCTACGCAAGCGGTTCCCAAAGAGCTTTAGAACAAGGCCTAGTTTTCCCTGCTGGCTCTTTGGGCGTGGGACCAATCTCCAGACATATGGCCATTTTTGTGCCTGGCGCGGCGCCAAGTGGGAAAGGGTGGTTTTGAGGCTGAAGGCAGCAGGAAAGCCTGCAGCCCCCAGGTCTGTGGGGCTACGCAAGCGGTTCCCAAAGAGCTTTAGAACAAGGCATAGTTTTCCCTGCTGGCTCTTTGGGCGTCGCACCAATCTCCAGAGATATGGCCATTTTTGTGCCTGGCGCGGCGCCAAGTGGGAAAGGGTGGTTTTGAGGCTGAAGGCAGCAGGAAAGCCTGCAGCCCCCAGGTCTGTGGGGCTACGCAAGCGGTTCCCAAAGAGCTTTAGGACAAGGCCTAGTTTTCCCTGCTGGCTCTTTTAGAGTGGGACCAATCTCCAGCCATATGGCCATTTTTGTGCCTGGCGCGGCACCAAGTGGGAAAGGGTGGTTTTGAGGCTGAAGGCAGCAGGAAAGCCTGCAGCCCCCAGGTCTGTGGGGCTACGCAAGCCGTTCCCAAAGAGCTTTAGAACAAGGCCTAGTTTTCCCTGCTGGCTCTTTGGGCGTGGGACCAATCTCCAGAGATATGGTCATTTTTGTGCCTGGCGCGGTAGCAAGTGGGAAAGGGTGGTTTTGAGGCTGAAGGCAGCAGGAAAGCCTGCAGCCCCCAGGTCTGTGGGGCTACGCAAGCGGTTCCCAAAGAGCTTTAGAACAAGGCCTAGTTTTCCCTGCTGGCTCTTTGGGCGTGGGACCAATCTCCAGCCATATGGCCATTTTTGTGCCTGGGGCGGCGCCAAGTGGGAAAGGGTGGTTTTGAGGCTGAAGGCAGCAGGAAAGCCTGCAGCCCCCAGGTCTGTGGGGCTACGCAAGCGGTTCCCAAAGAGCTTTATAACAAGGCATAGTTTTCCCTGCTGGCTCTTTGGGCGTCGCACCAATCTCCAGAGATATGGCCGTTTTTATGCCTGGCGCGGCGCCAAGTGGGAAAGGGTGGTTTTGAGGCTGAAGGCAGCAGGAAAGCCTGCAGCCCCCAGGTCTGTGGGGCTACGCAAGCGGTTCCCAAAGAGCTCTAGAACAAGCCACAGTTTTCCCTGCTGGCTCTTTGGGCGTGGGACCCATCTCCAGAGATATGGCCATTTTTGTGCCTGGCGCGGCGCCAAGTGGGAAAGGGTAGTTTTGAGGCTGAAGGCAGCAGGAAAGCCTGCAGCCCCCAGGTCTGTGGGGCTACGCAAGCGGTTCCCAAAGAGCTTTAGAACAAGGCCTAGTTTTCCCTGCTGGCTCTTTGGGCGTGGGACCAATCTCCAGACATATGGCCATTTTTGTGCCTGGCGCGGCGCCAAGTGGGAAAGGGTGGTTTTGAGGCTGAAGGCAGCAGGAAAGCCTGCAGCCCCCAGGTCTGTGGGGCTACGCAAGCGGTTCCCAAAGAGCTTTAGAACAAGGCATAGTTTTCCCTGCTGGCTCTTTGGGCGTCGCACCAATCTCCAGAGATATGGCCATTTTTGTGCCTGGCGCGGCGCCAAGTGGGAAAGGGTGGTTTTGAGGCTGAAGGCAGCAGGAAAGCCTGCAGCCCCCAGGTCTGTGGGGCTACGCAAGCGGTTCCCAAAGAGCTTTAGGACAAGGCCTAGTTTTCCCTGCTGGCTCTTTTAGAGTGGGACCAATCTCCAGCCATATGGCCATTTTTGTGCCTGGCGCGGCACCAAGTGGGAAAGGGTGGTTTTGAGGCTGAAGGCAGCAGGAAAGCCTGCAGCCCCCAGGTCTGTGGGGCTACGCAAGCCGTTCCCAAAGAGCTTTAGAACAAGGCCTAGTTTTCCCTGCTGGCTCTTTGGGCGTGGGACCAATCTCCAGAGATATGGTCATTTTTGTGCCTGGCGCGGTAGCAAGTGGGAAAGGGTGGTTTTGAGGCTGAAGGCAGCAGGAAAGCCTGCAGCCCCCAGGTCTGTGGGGCTACGCAAGCGGTTCCCAAAGAGCTTTAGAACAAGGCATAGTTTTCCCTGCTGGCTCTTTGGGCGTCGCACCAATCTCCAGAGATATGGCCGTTTTTATGCCTGGCGCGGCGCCAAGTGGGAAAGGGTGGTTTTGAGGCTGAAGGCAGCAGGAAAGCCTGCAGCCCCCAGGTCTGTGGGGCTACGCAAGCGGTTCCCAAAGAGCTCTAGAACAAGCCACAGTTTTCCCTGCTGGCTCTTTGGGCGTGGGACCCATCTCCAGAGATATGGCCATTTTTGTGCCTGGCGCGGCGCCAAGTGGGAAAGGGTAGTTTTGAGGCTGAAGGCAGCAGGAAAGCCTGCAGCCCCCAGGTCTGTGGGGCTACGCAAGCGGTTCCCAAAGAGCTTTAGAACAAGGCCTAGTTTTCCCTGCTGGCTCTTTGGGCGTGGGACCAATCTCCAGACATATGGCCATTTTTGTGCCTGGCGCGGCGCCAAGTGGGAAAGGGTGGTTTTGAGGCTGAAGGCAGCAGGAAAGCCTGCAGCCCCCAGGTCTGTGGGGCTACGCAAGCGGTTCCCAAAGAGCTTTAGAACAAGGCATAGTTTTCCCTGCTGGCTCTTTGGGCGTCGCACCAATCTCCAGAGATATGGCCATTTTTGTGCCTGGCGCGGCGCCAAGTGGGAAAGGGTGGTTTTGAGGCTGAAGGCAGCAGGAAAGCCTGCAGCCCCCAGGTCTGTGGGGCTACGCAAGCGGTTCCCAAAGAGCTTTAGGACAAGGCCTAGTTTTCCCTGCTGGCTCTTTTAGAGTGGGACCAATCTCCAGCCATATGGCCATTTTTGTGCCTGGCGCGGCACCAAGTGGGAAAGGGTGGTTTTGAGGCTGAAGGCAGCAGGAAAGCCTGCAGCCCCCAGGTCTGTGGGGCTACGCAAGTCGTTCCCAAAGAGCTTTAGAACAAGGCCTAGTTTTCCCTGCTGGCTCTTTGGGCGTGGGACCAATCTCCAGAGATATGGTCATTTTTGTGCCTGGCGCGGTAGCAAGTGGGAAAGGGTGGTTTTGAGGCTGAAGGCAGCAGGAAAGCCTGCAGCCCCCAGGTCTGTGGGGCTACGCAAGCGGTTCCCAAAGAGCTTTAGAACAAGGCCTAGTTTTCCCTGCTGGCTCTTTGGGCGTGGGACCAATCTCCAGCCATATGGCCATTTTTGTGCCTGGCGCGGCGCCAAGTGGGAAAGGGTGGTTTTGAGGCTGAAGGCAGCAGGAAAGCCTGCAGCCCCCAGGTCTGTGGGGCTACGCAAGCGGTTCCCAAAGAGCTTTAGAACAAGGCATAGTTTTCCCTGCTGGCTCTTTGGGCGTGGGACCAATCTCCAGACACATGGCCATTTTTGTGACTGGCGCGGCGCCAAGTGGGAAAGGGTGGTTTTGAGGCTGAAGGCAGCAGGAAAGCCTGCAGCCCCCAGGTCTGTGGGGCTACGCAAGCGGTTCCCAAAGAGCTTTAGAACAAGGCATAGTTTTCCCTACTGGCTCTTTGGGCGTGGGACCCATCTCCAGAGATATGGCCATTTTTGTGCCTGGGGCGGCGCCAAGTGGGAAAGGGTGGTTTTGAGGCTGAAGGCAGCAGGAAAGCCTGCAGCCCCCAGGTCTGTGGGGCTACGCACGCAGTTCCCAAAGAGCTTTAGAACAAGGCATAGTTTTCCCTGCTGGCTCTTTGGGCGTGGGACCAATCTCCAGACATATGGCCATTTTTGTGCCTGGGGCGGCGCCAAGTGGGAAAGGGTGGTTTTGAGGCTGAAGGCAGCAGGAAAGCCTGCAGCCCCCAGGTCTGTGGGGCTACGCAAGCGGTTCCCAAAGAGCTTTATAACAAGGCATAGTTTTCCCTGCTGGCTCTTTGGGCGTCGCACCAATCTCCAGAGATATGGCCGTTTTTATGCCTGGCGCGGCGCCAAGTGGGAAAGGGTGGTTTTGAGGCTGAAGGCAGCAGGAAAGCCTGCAGCCCCCAGGTCTGTGGGGCTACGCAAGCGGTTCCCAAAGAGCTCTAGAACAAGCCACAGTTTTCCCTGCTGGCTCTTTGGGCGTGGGACCCATCTCCAGAGATATGGCCATTTTTGTGCCTGGCGCGGCGCCAAGTGGGAAAGGGTAGTTTTGAGGCTGAAGGCAGCAGGAAAGCCTGCAGCCCCCAGGTCTGTGGGGCTACGCAAGCGGTTCCCAAAGAGCTTTAGAACAAGGCCTAGTTTTCCCTGCTGGCTCTTTGGGCGTGGGACCAATCTCCAGACATATGGCCATTTTTGTGCCTGGCGCGGCGCCAAGTGGGAAAGGGTGGTTTTGAGGCTGAAGGCAGCAGGAAAGCCTGCAGCCCCCAGGTCTGTGGGGCTACGCAAGCGGTTCCCAAAGAGCTTTAGAACAAGGCATAGTTTTCCCTGCTGGCTCTTTGGGCGTCGCACCAATCTCCAGAGATATGGCCATTTTTGTGCCTGGCGCGGCGCCAAGTGGGAAAGGGTGGTTTTGAGGCTGAAGGCAGCAGGAAAGCCTGCAGCCCCCAGGTCTGTGGGGCTACGCAAGCGGTTCCCAAAGAGCTTTAGGACAAGGCCTAGTTTTCCCTGCTGGCTCTTTTAGAGTGGGACCAATCTCCAGCCATATGGCCATTTTTGTGCCTGGCGTGGCACCAAGTGGGAAAGGGTGGTTTTGAGGCTGAAGGCAGCAGGAAAGCCTGCAGCCCCCAGGTCTGTGGGGCTACGCAAGCCGTTCCCAAAGAGCTTTAGAACAAGGCCTAGTTTTCCCTGCTGGCTCTTTGGGCGTGGGACCAATCTCCAGAGATATGGTCATTTTTGTGCCTGGCGCGGTAGCAAGTGGGAAAGGGTGGTTTTGAGGCTGAAGGCAGCAGGAAAGCCTGCAGCCCCCAGGTCTGTGGGGCTACGCAAGCGGTTCCCAAAGAGCTTTAGAACAAGGCCTAGTTTTCCCTGCTGGCTCTTTGGGCGTGGGACCAATCTCCAGCCATATGGCCATTTTTGTGCCTGGGGCGGCGCCAAGTGGGAAAGGGTGGTTTTGAGGCTGAAGGCAGCAGGAAAGCCTGCAGCCCCCAGGTCTGTGGGGCTACGCAAGCGGTTCCCAAAGAGCTTTATAACAAGGCATAGTTTTCCCTGCTGGCTCTTTGGGCGTCGCACCAATCTCCAGAGATATGGCCGTTTTTATGCCTGGCGCGGCGCCAAGTGGGAAAGGGTGGTTTTGAGGCTGAAGGCAGCAGGAAAGCCTGCAGCCCCCAGGTCTGTGGGGCTACGCAAGCGGTTCCCAAAGAGCTCTAGAACAAGCCACAGTTTTCCCTGCTGGCTCTTTGGGCGTGGGACCCATCTCCAGAGATATGGCCATTTTTGTGCCTGGCGCGGCGCCAAGTGGGAAAGGGTAGTTTTGAGGCTGAAGGCAGCAGGAAAGCCTGCAGCCCCCAGGTCTGTGGGGCTACGCAAGCGGTTCCCAAAGAGCTTTAGAACAAGGCCTAGTTTTCCCTGCTGGCTCTTTGAGAGTGGGACCAATCTCCAGACATATGGCCATTTTTGTGCCTGGCGCGGCGCCAAGTGGGAAAGGGTGGTTTTGAGGCTGAAGGCAGCAGGAAAGCCTGCAGCCCCCAGGTCTGTGGGGCTACGCAAGCGGTTCCCAAAGAGCTTTAGAACAAGGCATAGTTTTCCCTGCTGGCTCTTTGGGCGTCGCACCAACCTCCAGAGATATGGCCATTTTTGTGCCTGGCGCGGCGCCAAGTGGGAAAGGGTGGTTTTGAGGCTGAAGGCAGCAGGAAAGCCTGCAGCCACCAGGTCTGTGGGGCTACGCAAGCGGTTCCCAAAGAGCTTTAGGACAAGGCCTAGTTTTCCCTGCTGGCTCTTTTAGAGTGGGACCAATCTCCAGCCATATGGCCATTTTTGTGCCTGGCGCGGCACCAAGTGGGAAAGGGTGGTTTTGAGGCTGAAGGCAGCAGGAAAGCCTGCAGCCCCCAGGTCTGTGGGGCTACGCAAGCGGTTCCCAAAGAGCTTTAGAACAAGGCCTAGTTTTCCCTGCTGGCTCTTTGGGCGTGGGACCAATCTCCAGAGATATGGTCATTTTTGTGCCTGGCGCGGTAGCAAGTGGGAAAGGGTGGTTTTGAGGCTGAAGGCAGCAGGAAAGCCTGCAGCCCCCAGGTCTGTGGGGCTACGCAAGCGGTTCCCAAAGAGCTTTAGAACAAGGCATAGTTTTCCCTGCTGGCTCTTTGGGCGTCGCACCAATCTCCAGAGATATGGCCGTTTTTATGCCTGGCGCGGCGCCAAGTGGGAAAGGGTGGTTTTGAGGCTGAAGGCAGCAGGAAAGCCTGCAGCCCCCAGGTCTGTGGGGCTACGCAAGCGGTTCCCAAAGAGCTCTAGAACAAGCCACAGTTTTCCCTGCTGGCTCTTTGGGCGTGGGACCCATCTCCAGAGATATGGCCATTTTTGTGCCTGGCGCGGCGCCAAGTGGGAAAGGGTAGTTTTGAGGCTGAAGGCAGCAGGAAAGCCTGCAGCCCCCAGGTCTGTGGGGCTACGCAAGCGGTTCCCAAAGAGCTTTAGAACAAGGCCTAGTTTTCCCTGCTGGCTCTTTGGGCGTGGGACCAATCTCCAGACATATGGCCATTTTTGTGCCTGGCGCGGCGCCAAGTGGGAAAGGGTGGTTTTGAGGCTGAAGGCAGCAGGAAAGCCTGCAGCCCCCAGGTCTGTGGGGCTACGCAAGCGGTTCCCAAAGAGCTTTATAACAAGGCATAGTTTTCCCTGCTGGCTCTTTGGGCGTCGCACCAATCTCCAGAGATATGGCCGTTTTTATGCCTGGCGTGGCGCCAAGTGGGAAAGGGTGGTTTTGAGGCTGAAGGCAGCAGGAAAGCCTGCAGCCCCCAGGTCTGTGGGGCTACGCAAGCGGTTCCCAAAGAGCTCTAGAACAAGCCACAGTTTTCCCTGCTGGCTCTTTGGGCGTGGGACCCATCTCCAGAGATATGGCCATTTTTGTGCCTGGCGCGGCGCCAAGTGGGAAAGGGTAGTTTTGAGGCTGAAGGCAGCAGGAAAGCCTGCAGCCCCCAGGTCTGTGGGGCTACGCAAGCGGTTCCCAAAGAGCTTTAGAACAAGGCATAGTTTTCCCTGCTGGCTCTTTGGGCGTGGGACCAATCTCCAGACATATGGCCATTTTTGTGCCTGGCGCGGCGCCAAGTGGGAAAGGGTGGTTTTGAGGCTGAAGGCAGCAGGAAAGCCTGCAGCCCCCAGGTCTGTGGGGCTACGCAAGCGGTTCCCAAAGAGCTTTAGAACAAGGCATAGTTTTCCCTGCTGGCTCTTTGGGCGTCGCACCAATCTCCAGAGATATGGCCATTTTTGTGCCTGGCGCGGCGCCAAGTGGGAAAGGGTGGTTTTGAGGCTGAAGGCAGCAGGAAAGCCTGCAGCCCCCAGGTCTGTGGGGCTACGCAAGCGGTTCCCAAAGAGCTTTAGGACAAGGCCTAGTTTTCCCTTCTGGCTCTTTTAGAGTGGGACCAATCTCCAGCCATATGGCCATTTTTGTGCCTGGCGCGGCACCAAGTGGGAAAGGGTGGTTTTGAGGCTGAAGGCAGCAGGAAAGCCTGCAGCCCCCAGGTCTGTGGGGCTACGCAAGCGGTTCCCAAAGAGCTTTAGAACAAGGCCTAGTTTTCCCTGCTGGCTCTTTGGGCGTGGGACCAATCTCCAGAGATATGGTCATTTTTGTGCCTGGCGCGGTAGCAAGTGGGAAAGGGTGGTTTTGAGGCTGAAGGCAGCAGGAAAGCCTGCAGCCCCCAGGTCTGTGGGGCTACGCAAGCGGTTCCCAAAGAGCTTTAGAACAAGGCCTAGTTTCCCTGCTGGCTCTTTGGGCGTGGGACCAATCTCCAGCCATATGGCCATTTTTGTGCCTGGCGCGGCGCCAAGTGGGAAAGGGTGGTTTTGAGGCTGAAGGCAGCAGGAAAGCCTGCAGCCCCCAGGTCTGTGGGGCTACGCAAGCGGTTCCCAAAGAGCTTTAGAACAAGGCCTAGTTTTCCCTGCTGGCTCTTTGGGCGTGGGACCAATCTCCAGACACATGGCCATTTTTGTGCCTGGCGTGGCGCCAAGTGGGAAAGGGTGGTTTTGAGGCTGAAGGCAGCAGGAAAGCCTGCAGCCCCCAGGTCTGTGGGGCTACGCAAGCGGTTCCCAAAGAGCTTTAGAACAAGGCATAGTTTTCCCTACTGGCTCTTTGGGCGTGGGACCCATCTCCAGAGATATGGCCATTTTTGTGCCTGGCGTGGCGCCAAGTGGGAAAGGGTGGTTTTGAGGCTGAAGGCAGCAGGAAAGCCTGCAGCCCCCAGGTCTGTGGGGCTACGCACGCAGTTCCCAAAGAGCTTTAGAACAAGGCCTAGTTTTCCCTGCTGGCTCTTTGGGCGTGGGACCCATCTCCAGACACATGGCCATTTTTGTGCCTGTCACGGCGCCAAGTGGGAAAGGGTGGTTTTGAGGCTGAAGGCAGCAGGAAAGCCTGCAGCCCCCAGGTCTCTGGGGCTACGCAACCGGTTCCCAAAGAGCTTTAGAACAAGGCCTAGTTTTCCCTGCTGGCTCTTTGGGCGTGGGACCATTCTCCAGAGATATGGCCATTTTTGTGCCTGGCGTGGCGCCAAGTGGGAAAGGGTGGTTTTGAGGCTGAAGGCAGCAGGAAAGCCTGCAGCCCCCAGGTCTGTGGGGCTACGCAAGCGGTTCCCAAAGAGCTTTAGAACAAGGCATAGTTTTCCCTGCTGGCTCTTTGGGCGTGGGACCAATCTCCAGACACATGGCCATTTTTGTGACTGGCGCAGCGCCAAGTGGGAAAGGGTGGTTTTGAGGCTGAAGGCAGCAGGAAAGCCTGCAGCCCCCAGGTCTGTGGGGCTACGCAAGCGGTTCCCAAAGAGCTTTAGAACAAGGCATAGTTTTCCCTACTGGCTCTTTGGGCGTGGGACCCATCTCCAGAGATATGGCCATTTTTGTGCCTGGGGCGGCGCCAAGTGGGAAAGGGTGGTTTTGAGGCTGAAGGCAGCAGGAAAGCCTGCAGCCCCCAGGTCTGTGGGGCTACGCAAGCGGTTCCCAAAGAGCTCTAGAACAAGCCACAGTTTTCCCTGCTGGCTCTTTGGGCGTGGGACCCATCTCCAGAGATATGGCCATTTTTGTGCCTGGCGCGGCGCCAAGTGGGAAAGGGTAGTTTTGAGGCTGAAGGCAGCAGGAAAGCCTGCAGCCCCCAGGTCTGTGGGGCTACGCAAGCGGTTCCCAAAGAGCTTTAGAACAAGGCCTAGTTTTCCCTGCTGGCTCTTTGGGCGTGGGACCAATCTCCAGACATATGGCCATTTTTGTGCCTGGCGCGGCGCCAAGTGGGAAAGGGTGGTTTTGAGGCTGAAGGCAGCAGGAAAGCCTGCAGCCCCCAGGTCTGTGGGGCTACGCAAGCGGTTCCCAAAGAGCTTTAGAACAAGGCATAGTTTTCCCTGCTGGCTCTTTGGGCGTCGCACCAATCTCCAGAGATATGGCCATTTTTGTGCCTGGCGCGGCGCCAAGTGGGAAAGGGTGGTTTTGAGGCTGAAGGCAGCAGGAAAGCCTGCAGCCCCCAGGTCTGTGGGGCTACGCAAGCGGTTCCCAAAGAGCTTTAGGACAAGGCCTAGTTTTCCCTGCTGGCTCTTTTAGAGTGGGACCAATCTCCAGCCATATGGCCATTTTTGTGCCTGGCGCGGCACCAAGTGGGAAAGGGTGGTTTTGAGGCTGAAGGCAGCAGGAAAGCCTGCAGCCCCCAGGTCTGTGGGGCTACGCAAGCCGTTCCCAAAGAGCTTTAGAACAAGGCCTAGTTTTCCCTGCTGGCTCTTTGGGCGTGGGACCAATCTCCAGAGATATGGTCATTTTTGTGCCTGGCGCGGTAGCAAGTGGGAAAGGGTGGTTTTGAGGCTGAAGGCAGCAGGAAAGCCTGCAGCCCCCAGGTCTGTGGGGCTACGCAAGCGGTTCCCAAAGAGCTTTAGAACAAGGCCTAGTTTTCCCTGCTGGCTCTTTGGGCGTGGGACCAATCTCCAGCCATATGGCCATTTTTGTGCCTGGGGCGGCGCCAAGTGGGAAAGGGTGGTTTTGAGGCTGAAGGCAGCAGGAAAGCCTGCAGCCCCCAGGTCTGTGGGGCTACGCAAGCGGTTCCCAAAGAGCTTTATAACAAGGCATAGTTTTCCCTGCTGGCTCTTTGGGCGTCGCACCAATCTCCAGAGATATGGCCGTTTTTATGCCTGGCGCGGCGCCAAGTGGGAAAGGGTGGTTTTGAGGCTGAAGGCAGCAGGAAAGCCTGCAGCCCCCAGGTCTGTGGGGCTACGCAAGCGGTTCCCAAAGAGCTCTAGAACAAGCCACAGTTTTCCCTGCTGGCTCTTTGGGCGTGGGACCCATCTCCAGAGATATGGCCATTTTTGTGCCTGGCGCGGCGCCAAGTGGGAAAGGGTAGTTTTGAGGCTGAAGGCAGCAGGAAAGCCTGCAGCCCCCAGGTCTGTGGGGCTACGCAAGCGGTTCCCAAAGAGCTTTAGAACAAGGCCTAGTTTTCCCTGCTGGCTCTTTGGGCGTGGGACCAATCTCCAGACATATGGCCATTTTTGTGCCTGGCGCGGCGCCAAGTGGGAAAGGGTGGTTTTGAGGCTGAAGGCAGCAGGAAAGCCTGCAGCCCCCAGGTCTGTGGGGCTACGCAAGCGGTTCCCAAAGAGCTTTAGAACAAGGCATAGTTTTCCCTGCTGGCTCTTTGGGCGTCGCACCAATCTCCAGAGATATGGCCATTTTTGTGCCTGGCGCGGCGCCAAGTGGGAAAGGGTGGTTTTGAGGCTGAAGGCAGCAGGAAAGCCTGCAGCCCCCAGGTCTGTGGGGCTACGCAAGCGGTTCCCAAAGAGCTTTAGGACAAGGCCTAGTTTTCCCTGCTGGCTCTTTTAGAGTGGGACCAATCTCCAGCCATATGGCCATTTTTGTGCCTGGCGCGGCACCAAGTGGGAAAGGGTGGTTTTGAGGCTGAAGGCAGCAGGAAAGCCTGCAGCCCCCAGGTCTGTGGGGCTACGCAAGCCGTTCCCAAAGAGCTTTAGAACAAGGCCTAGTTTTCCCTGCTGGCTCTTTGGGCGTGGGACCAATCTCCAGAGATATGGTCATTTTTGTGCCTGGCGCGGTAGCAAGTGGGAAAGGGTGGTTTTGAGGCTGAAGGCAGCAGGAAAGCCTGCAGCCCCCAGGTCTGTGGGGCTACGCAAGCCGTTCCCAAAGAGCTTTAGAACAAGGCCTAGTTTTCCCTGCTGGCTCTTTGGGCGTGGGACCAATCTCCAGCCATATGGCCATTTTTGTGCCTGGCGTGGCGCCAAATGGGAAAGGGTGGTTTTGAGGCTGAAGGCAGCAGGAAAGCCTGCAGCCCCCAGGTCTGTGGGGCTACGCAAGCGGTTCCCAAAGAGCTTTATAACAAGGCATAGTTTTCCCTGCTGGCTCTTTGGGCGTCGCACCAATCTCCAGAGATATGGCCGTTTTTATGCCTGGCGCGGCGCCAAGTGGGAAAGGGTGGTTTTGAGGCTGAAGGCAGCAGGAAAGCCTGCAGCCCCCAGGTCTGTGGGGCTACGCAAGCGGTTCCCAAAGAGCTCTAGAACAAGCCACAGTTTTCCCTGCTGGCTCTTTGGGCGTGGGACCCATCTCCAGAGATATGGCCATTTTTGTGCCTGGCGCGGCGCCAAGTGGGAAAGGGTAGTTTTGAGGCTGAAGGCAGCAGGAAAGCCTGCAGCCCCCAGGTCTGTGGGGCTACGCAAGCGGTTCCCAAAGAGCTTTAGAACAAGGCCTAGTTTTCCCTGCTGGCTCTTTGGGCGTGGGACCAATCTCCAGCCATATGGCCATTTTTGTGCCTGGCGCGGCGCCAAGTGGGAAAGGGTGGTTTTGAGGCTGAAGGCAGCAGGAAAGCCTGCAGCCCCCAGGTCTGTGGGGCTACGCAAGCGGTTCCCAAAGAGCTTTAGAACAAGGCATAGTTTTCCCTACTGGCTCTTTGGGCGTGGGACCCATCTCCAGAGATATGGCCATTTTTGTGCCTGGGGCGGCGCCAAGTGGGAAAGGGTGGTTTTGAGGCTGAAGGCAGCAGGAAAGCCTGCAGCCCCCAGGTCTGTGGGGCTACGCAAGCGGTTCCCAAAGAGCTCTAGAACAAGCCACAGTTTTCCCTGCTGGCTCTTTGGGCGTGGGACCCATCTCCAGAGATATGGCCATTTTTGTGCCTGGCGCGGCGCCAAGTGGGAAAGGGTGGTTTTGAGGCTGAAGGCAGCAGGAAAGCCTGCAGCCCCCAGGTCTGTGGGGCTACGCAAGCGGTTCCCAAAGAGCTTTAGAACAAGGCATAGTTTTCCCTACTGGCTCTTTGGGCGTGGGACCCATCTCCAGAGATATGGCCATTTTTGTGCCTGGGGCGGCGCCAAGTGGGAAAGGGTGGTTTTGAGGCTGAAGGCAGCAGGAAAGCCTGCAGCCCCCAGGTCTGTGGGGCTACGCAAGCGGTTCCCAAAGAGCTCTAGAACAAGCCACAGTTTTCCCTGCTGGCTCTTTGGGCGTGGGACCAATCTCCAGACATATGGCCATTTTTGTGCCTGGCGCGGCGCCAAGTGGGAAAGGGTGGTTTTGAGGCTGAAGGCAGCAGGAAAGCCTGCAGCCCCCAGGTCTGTGGGGCTACGCAAGCGGTTCCCAAAGAGCTTTAGAACAAGGCATAGTTTTCCCTGCTGGCTCTTTGGGCGTCGCACCAATCTCCAGAGATATGGCCATTTTTGTGCCTGGGGCGGCGCCAAGTGGGAAAGGGTGGTTTTGAGGCTGAAGGCAGCAGGAAAGCCTGCAGCCCCCAGGTCTGTGGGGCTACGCAAGCGGTTCCCAAAGAGCTTTAGGACAAGGCCTAGTTTTCCCTGCTGGCTCTTTTAGAGTGGGACCAATCTCCAGCCATATGGCCATTTTTGTGCCTGGCGCGGCACCAAGTGGGAAAGGGTGGTTTTGAGGCTGAAGGCAGCAGGAAAGCCTGCAGCCCCCAGGTCTGTGGGGCTACGCAAGCCGTTCCCAAAGAGCTTTAGAACAAGGCCTAGTTTTCCCTGCTGGCTCTTTGGGCGTGGGACCAATCTCCAGAGATATGGTCATTTTTGTGCCTGGCGCGGTAGCAAGTGGGAAAGGGTGGTTTTGAGGCTGAAGGCAGCAGGAAAGCCTGCAGCCCCCAGGTCTGTGGGGCTACGCAAGCGGTTCCCAAAGAGCTTTAGAACAAGGCCTAGTTTTCCCTGCTGGCTCTTTGGGCGTGGGACCAATCTCCAGCCATATGGCCATTTTTGTGCCTGGGGCGGCGCCAAGTGGGAAAGGGTGGTTTTGAGGCTGAAGGCAGCAGGAAAGCCTGCAGCCCCCAGGTCTGTGGGGCTACGCAAGCGGTTCCCAAAGAGCTTTATAACAAGGCATAGTTTTCCCTGCTGGCTCTTTGGGCGTCGCACCAATCTCCAGAGATATGGCCGTTTTTATGCCTGGCGCGGCGCCAAGTGGGAAAGGGTGGTTTTGAGGCTGAAGGCAGCAGGAAAGCCTGCAGCCCCCAGGTCTGTGGGGCTACGCAAGCGGTTCCCAAAGAGCTCTAGAACAAGCCACAGTTTTCCCTGCTGGCTCTTTGGGCGTGGGACCCATCTCCAGAGATATGGCCATTTTTGTGCCTGGCGCGGCGCCAAGTGGGAAAGGGTAGTTTTGAGGCTGAAGGCAGCAGGAAAGCCTGCAGCCCCCAGGTCTGTGGGGCTACGCAAGCGGTTCCCAAAGAGCTTTAGAACAAGGCCTAGTTTTCCCTGCTGGCTCTTTGGGCGTGGGACCAATCTCCAGACATATGGCCATTTTTGTGCCTGGCGCGGCGCCAAGTGGGAAAGGGTGGTTTTGAGGCTGAAGGCAGCAGGAAAGCCTGCAGCCCCCAGGTCTGTGGGGCTACGCAAGCGGTTCCCAAAGAGCTTTAGAACAAGGCATAGTTTTCCCTGCTGGCTCTTTGGGCGTCGCACCAATCTCCAGAGATATGGCCATTTTTGTGCCTGGCGCGGCGCCAAGTGGGAAAGGGTGGTTTTGAGGCTGAAGGCAGCAGGAAAGCCTGCAGCCCCCAGGTCTGTGGGGCTACGCAAGCGGTTCCCAAAGAGCTTTAGGACAAGGCCTAGTTTTCCCTGCTGGCTCTTTTAGAGTGGGACCAATCTCCAGCCATATGGCCATTTTTGTGCCTGGCGCGGCACCAAGTGGGAAAGGGTGGTTTTGAGGCTGAAGGCAGCAGGAAAGCCTGCAGCCCCCAGGTCTGTGGGGCTACGCAAGCCGTTCCCAAAGAGCTTTAGAACAAGGCCTAGTTTTCCCTGCTGGCTCTTTGGGCGTGGGACCAATCTCCAGAGATATGGTCATTTTTGTGCCTGGCGCGGTAGCAAGTGGGAAAGGGTGGTTTTGAGGCTGAAGGCAGCAGGAAAGCCTGCAGCCCCCAGGTCTGTGGGGCTACGCAAGCGGTTCCCAAAGAGCTTTAGAACAAGGCCTAGTTTTCCCTGCTGGCTCTTTGGGCGTGGGACCAATCTCCAGCCATATGGCCATTTTTGTGCCTGGGGCGGCGCCAAGTGGGAAAGGGTGGTTTTGAGGCTGAAGGCAGCAGGAAAGCCTGCAGCCCCCAGGTCTGTGGGGCTACGCAAGCGGTTCCCAAAGAGCTTTATAACAAGGCATAGTTTTCCCTGCTGGCTCTTTGGGCGTCGCACCAATCTCCAGAGATATGGCCGTTTTTATGCCTGGCGCGGCGCCAAGTGGGAAAGGGTGGTTTTGAGGCTGAAGGCAGCAGGAAAGCCTGCAGCCCCCAGGTCTGTGGGGCTACGCAAGCGGTTCCCAAAGAGCTCTAGAACAAGCCACAGTTTTCCCTGCTGGCTCTTTGGGCGTGGGACCCATCTCCAGAGATATGGCCATTTTTGTGCCTGGCGCGGCGCCAAGTGGGAAAGGGTAGTTTTGAGGCTGAAGGCAGCAGGAAAGCCTGCAGCCCCCAGGTCTGTGGGGCTACGCAAGCGGTTCCCAAAGAGCTTTAGAACAAGGCCTAGTTTTCCCTGCTGGCTCTTTGGGCGTGGGACCAATCTCCAGCCATATGGCCATTTTTGTGCCTGGCGCGGCGCCAAGTGGGAAAGGGTGGTTTTGAGGCTGAAGGCAGCAGGAAAGCCTGCAGCCCCCAGGTCTGTGGGGCTACGCAAGCGGTTCCCAAAGAGCTTTAGAACAAGGCCTAGTTTTCCCTGCTGGCTCTTTGGGCGTGGGACCAATCTCCAGACACATGGCCATTTTTGTGCCTGGCGTGGCGCCAAGTGGGAAAGGGTGGTTTTGAGGCTGAAGGCAGCAGGAAAGCCTGCAGCCCCCAGGTCTGTGGGGCTACGCAAGCGGTTCCCAAAGAGCTTTAGAACAAGGCATAGTTTTCCCTACTGGCTCTTTGGGCGTGGGACCCATCTCCAGAGATATGGCCATTTTTGTGCCTGGCGTGGCGCCAAGTGGGAAAGGGTGGTTTTGAGGCTGAAGGCAGCAGGAAAGCCTGCAGCCCCCAGGTCTGTGGGGCTACGCACGCAGTTCCCAAAGAGCTTTAGAACAAGGCCTAGTTTTCCCTGCTGGCTCTTTGGGCGTGGGACCCATCTCCAGACACATGGCCATTTTTGTGCCTGTCACGGCGCCAAGTGGGAAAGGGTGGTTTTGAGGCTGAAGGCAGCAGGAAAGCCTGCAGCCCCCAGGTCTCTGGGGCTACGCAACCGGTTCCCAAAGAGCTTTAGAACAAGGCCTAGTTTTCCCTGCTGGCTCTTTGGGCGTGGGACCAATCTCCAGACACATGGCCATTTTTGTGACTGGCGCAGCGCCAAGTGGGAAAGGGTGGTTTTGAGGCTGAAGGCAGCAGGAAAGCCTGCAGCCCCCAGGTCTGTGGGGCTACGCAAGCGGTTCCCAAAGAGCTTTAGAACAAGGCATAGTTTTCCCTACTGGCTCTTTGGGCGTGGGACCCATCTCCAGAGATATGGCCATTTTTGTGCCTGGGGCGGCGCCAAGTGGGAAAGGGTGGTTTTGAGGCTGAAGGCAGCAGGAAAGCCTGCAGCCCCCAGGTCTGTGGGGCTACGCAAGCGGTTCCCAAAGAGCTTTAGAACAAGGCATAGTTTTCCCTGCTGGCTCTTTGGGCGTCGCACCAATCTCCAGAGATATGGCCGTTTTTATGCCTGGCGCGGCGCCAAGTGGGAAAGGGTGGTTTTGAGGCTGAAGGCAGCAGGAAAGCCTGCAGCCCCCAGGTCTGTGGGGCTACGCAAGCGGTTCCCAAAGAGCTCTAGAACAAGCCACAGTTTTCCCTGCTGGCTCTTTGGGCGTGGGACCCATCTCCAGAGATATGGCCATTTTTGTGCCTGGCGCGGCGCCAAGTGGGAAAGGGTAGTTTTGAGGCTGAAGGCAGCAGGAAAGCCTGCAGCCCCCAGGTCTGTGGGGCTACGCAAGCGGTTCCCAAAGAGCTTTAGAACAAGGCATAGTTTTCCCTGCTGGCTCTTTGGGCGTGGGACCAATCTCCAGACATATGGCCATTTTTGTGCCTGGCGCGGCGCCAAGTGGTAAAGAGTTGTTTTGAGGCTGAAGGCAGCAGGAAAGCCTGCTGCCCCCAGGTCATTTGGGCTACGCAAGCGGTTCCCAAAGAGCTTTAGAACAAGGCATAGTTTTCCCTGCTGGCTCTTTGGGCGTCGCACCAATCTCCAGAGATATGGCCATTTTTGTGCCTGGCGCGGCGCCAAGTGGGAAAGGGTGGTTTTGAGGCTGAAGGCAGCAGGAAAGCCTGCAGCCCCCAGGTCTGTGGGGCTACGCAAGCGGTTCCCAAAGAGCTTTAGGACAAGGCCTAGTTTTCCCTGCTGTCTCTTTGAGAGTTTGACCAATCTCCAGCCATATGGCCATTTTTGTGCCTGGCGCGGCACCAAGTGGGAAAGGGTGGTTTTGAGGCTGAAGGCAGCAGGAAAGCCTGCAGCCCCCAGGTCTGTGGGGCTACGCAAGCGGTTCCCAAAGAGCTTTAGAACAAGGCCTAGTTTTCCCTGCTGGCTCTTTGGGCGTGGGACCAATCTCCAGCCATATGGCCATTTTTGTGCCTGGCGCGGTAGCAAGTGGGAAAGGGTGGTTTTGAGGCTGAAGGCAGCAGGAAAGCCTGCAGCCCCCAGGTCTGTGGGGCTACGCAAGCCGTTCCCAAAGAGCTTTAGAACAAGGCCTAGTTTTCCCTGCTGGCTCTTTGGGCGTGGGACCAATCTCCAGCCATATGGCCATTTTTGTGCCTGGCGCGGCGCCAAGTGGGAAAGGGTGGTTTTGAGGCTGAAGGCAGCAGGAAAGCCTGCAGCCCCCAGGTCTGTGGGGCTACGCAAGCCGTTCCCAAAGAGCTTTAGAACAAAGCATAGTTTTCCCTGCTGGCTCTTTGGGCGTGGGACCAATCTCCAGACACATGGCCATTTTTGTGACTGGCGCAGTGCCAAGTGGGAAAGGGTGGTTTTGAGGCTGAAGGCAGCAGGAAAGCCTGCAGCCCCCAGGTCTGTGGGGCTACGCAAGCGGTTCCCAAAGAGCTTTAGAACAAGGCATAGTTTTCCCTACTGGCTCTTTGGGCGTGGGACCCATCTCCAGAGATATGGCCATTTTTGTGCCTGGGGCGGCGCCAAGTGGGAAAGGGTGGTTTTGAGGCTGAAGGCAGCAGGAAAGCCTGCAGCCCCCAGGTCTGTGGGGCTACGCAAGCGGTTCCCAAAGAGCTCTAGAACAAGCCACAGTTTTCCCTGCTGGCTCTTTGGGCGTGGGACCCATCTCCAGAGATATGGCCATTTTTGTGCCTGGCGCGGCGCCAAGTGGGAAAGGGTAGTTTTGAGGCTGAAGGCAGCAGGAAAGCCTGCAGCCCCCAGGTCTGTGGGGCTACGCAAGCGGTTCCCAAAGAGCTTTAGAACAAGGCCTAGTTTTCCCTGCTGGCTCTTTGGGCGTGGGACCAATCTCCAGACATATGGCCATTTTTGTGCCTGGCGCGGCGCCAAGTGGGAAAGGGTGGTTTTGAGGCTGAAGGCAGCAGGAAAGCCTGCAGCCCCCAGGTCTGTGGGGCTACGCAAGCGGTTCCCAAAGAGCTTTAGAACAAGGCATAGTTTTCCCTGCTGGCTCTTTGGGCGTCGCACCAATCTCCAGAGATATGGCCATTTTTGTGCCTGGCGCGGCGCCAAGTGGGAAAGGGTGGTTTTGAGGCTGAAGGCAGCAGGAAAGCCTGCAGCCCCCAGGTCTGTGGGGCTACGCAAGCGGTTCCCAAAGAGCTTTAGGACAAGGCCTAGTTTTCCCTGCTGGCTCTTTTAGAGTGGGACCAATCTCCAGCCATATGGCCATTTTTGTGCCTGGCGCGGCACCAAGTGGGAAAGGGTGGTTTTGAGGCTGAAGGCAGCAGGAAAGCCTGCAGCCCCCAGGTCTGTGGGGCTACGCAAGCCGTTCCCAAAGAGCTTTAGAACAAGGCCTAGTTTTCCCTGCTGGCTCTTTGGGCGTGGGACCAATCTCCAGAGATATGGTCATTTTTGTGCCTGGCGCGGTAGCAAGTGGGAAAGGGTGGTTTTGAGGCTGAAGGCAGCAGGAAAGCCTGCAGCCCCCAGGTCTGTGGGGCTACGCAAGCGGTTCCCAAAGAGCTTTAGAACAAGGCCTAGTTTTCCCTGCTGGCTCTTTGGGCGTGGGACCAATCTCCAGCCATATGGCCATTTTTGTGCCTGGGGCGGCGCCAAGTGGGAAAGGGTGGTTTTGAGGCTGAAGGCAGCAGGAAAGCCTGCAGCCCCCAGGTCTGTGGGGCTACGCAAGCGGTTCCCAAAGAGCTTTATAACAAGGCATAGTTTTCCCTGCTGGCTCTTTGGGCGTCGCACCAATCTCCAGAGATATGGCCGTTTTTATGCCTGGCGCGGCGCCAAGTGGGAAAGGGTGGTTTTGAGGCTGAAGGCAGCAGGAAAGCCTGCAGCCCCCAGGTCTGTGGGGCTACGCAAGCGGTTCCCAAAGAGCTCTAGAACAAGCCACAGTTTTCCCTGCTGGCTCTTTGGGCGTGGGACCCATCTCCAGAGATATGGCCATTTTTGTGCCTGGCGCGGCGCCAAGTGGGAAAGGGTAGTTTTGAGGCTGAAGGCAGCAGGAAAGCCTGCAGCCCCCAGGTCTGTGGGGCTACGCAAGCGGTTCCCAAAGAGCTTTAGAACAAGGCCTAGTTTTCCCTGCTGGCTCTTTGGGCGTGGGACCAATCTCCAGACATATGGCCATTTTTGTGCCTGGCGCGGCGCCAAGTGGGAAAGGGTGGTTTTGAGGCTGAAGGCAGCAGGAAAGCCTGCAGCCCCCAGGTCTGTGGGGCTACGCAAGCGGTTCCCAAAGAGCTTTAGAACAAGGCATAGTTTTCCCTGCTGGCTCTTTGGGCGTCGCACCAATCTCCAGAGATATGGCCATTTTTGTGCCTGGCGCGGCGCCAAGTGGGAAAGGGTGGTTTTGAGGCTGAAGGCAGCAGGAAAGCCTGCAGCCCCCAGGTCTGTGGGGCTACGCAAGCGGTTCCCAAAGAGCTTTAGGACAAGGCCTAGTTTTCCCTGCTGGCTCTTTTAGAGTGGGACCAATCTCCAGCCATATGGCCATTTTTGTGCCTGGCGCGGCACCAAGTGGGAAAGGGTGGTTTTGAGGCTGAAGGCAGCAGGAAAGCCTGCAGCCCCCAGGTCTGTGGGGCTACGCAAGCCGTTCCCAAAGAGCTTTAGAACAAGGCCTAGTTTTCCCTGCTGGCTCTTTGGGCGTGGGACCAATCTCCAGAGATATGGTCATTTTTGTGCCTGGCGCGGTAGCAAGTGGGAAAGGGTGGTTTTGAGGCTGAAGGCAGCAGGAAAGCCTGCAGCCCCCAGGTCTGTGGGGCTACGCAAGCGGTTCCCAAAGAGCTTTAGAACAAGGCCTAGTTTTCCCTGCTGGCTCTTTGGGCGTGGGACCAATCTCCAGCCATATGGCCATTTTTGTGCCTGGGGCGGCGCCAAGTGGGAAAGGGTGGTTTTGAGGCTGAAGGCAGCAGGAAAGCCTGCAGCCCCCAGGTCTGTGGGGCTACGCAAGCGGTTCCCAAAGAGCTTTATAACAAGGCATAGTTTTCCCTGCTGGCTCTTTGGGCGTCGCACCAATCTCCAGAGATATGGCCGTTTTTATGCCTGGCGCGGCGCCAAGTGGGAAAGGGTGGTTTTGAGGCTGAAGGCAGCAGGAAAGCCTGCAGCCCCCAGGTCTGTGGGGCTACGCAAGCGGTTCCCAAAGAGCTCTAGAACAAGCCACAGTTTTCCCTGCTGGCTCTTTGGGCGTGGGACCCATCTCCAGAGATATGGCCATTTTTGTGCCTGGCGCGGCGCCAAGTGGGAAAGGGTAGTTTTGAGGCTGAAGGCAGCAGGAAAGCCTGCAGCCCCCAGGTCTGTGGGGCTACGCAAGCGGTTCCCAAAGAGCTTTAGAACAAGGCCTAGTTTTCCCTGCTGGCTCTTTGGGCGTGGGACCAATCTCCAGCCATATGGCCATTTTTGTGCCTGGCGCGGCGCCAAGTGGGAAAGGGTGGTTTTGAGGCTGAAGGCAGCAGGAAAGCCTGCAGCCCCCAGGTCTGTGGGGCTACGCAAGCGGTTCCCAAAGAGCTTTAGAACAAGGCCTAGTTTTCCCTGCTGGCTCTTTGGGCGTGGGACCAATCTCCAGACACATGGCCATTTTTGTGCCTGGCGTGGCGCCAAGTGGGAAAGGGTGGTTTTGAGGCTGAAGGCAGCAGGAAAGCCTGCAGCCCCCAGGTCTGTGGGGCTACGCAAGCGGTTCCCAAAGAGCTTTAGAACAAGGCATAGTTTTCCCTACTGGCTCTTTGGGCGTGGGACCCATCTCCAGAGATATGGCCATTTTTGTGCCTGGCGTGGCGCCAAGTGGGAAAGGGTGGTTTTGAGGCTGAAGGCAGCAGGAAAGCCTGCAGCCCCCAGGTCTGTGGGGCTACGCACGCAGTTCCCAAAGAGCTTTAGAACAAGGCCTAGTTTTCCCTGCTGGCTCTTTGGGCGTGGGACCCATCTCCAGACACATGGCCATTTTTGTGCCTGTCACGGCGCCAAGTGGGAAAGGGTGGTTTTGAGGCTGAAGGCAGCAGGAAAGCCTGCAGCCCCCAGGTCTCTGGGGCTACGCAACCGGTTCCCAAAGAGCTTTAGAACAAGGCCTAGTTTTCCCTGTTGGCTCTTTGGGCGTGGGACCATTCTCCAGAGATATGGCCATTTTTGTGCCTGGCGTGGCGCCAAGTGGGAAAGGGTGGTTTTGAGGCTGAAGGCAGCAGGAAAGCCTGCAGCCCCCAGGTCTGTGGGGCTACGCAAGCGGTTCCCAAAGAGCTTTAGAACAAGGCATAGTTTTCCCTGCTGGCTCTTTGGGCGTGGGACCAATCTCCAGACACATGGCCATTTTTGTGACTGGCGCAGCGCCAAGTGGGAAAGGGTGGTTTTGAGGCTGAAGGCAGCAGGAAAGCCTGCAGCCCCCAGGTCTGTGGGGCTACGCAAGCGGTTCCCAAAGAGCTTTAGAACAAGGCATAGTTTTCCCTACTGGCTCTTTGGGCGTGGGACCCATCTCCAGAGATATGGCCATTTTTGTGCCTGGGGCGGCGCCAAGTGGGAAAGGGTGGTTTTGAGGCTGAAGGCAGCAGGAAAGCCTGCAGCCCCCAGGTCTGTGGGGCTACGCAAGCGGTTCCCAAAGAGCTTTAGAACAAGGCATAGTTTTCCCTGCTGGCTCTTTGGGCGTCGCACCAATCTCCAGAGATATGGCCGTTTTTATGCCTGGCGCGGCGCCAAGTGGGAAAGGGTGGTTTTGAGGCTGAAGGCAGCAGGAAAGCCTGCAGCCCCCAGGTCTGTGGGGCTACGCAAGCGGTTCCCAAAGAGCTCTAGAACAAGCCACAGTTTTCCCTGCTGGCTCTTTGGGCGTGGGACCCATCTCCAGAGATATGGCCATTTTTGTGCCTGGCGCGGCGCCAAGTGGGAAAGGGTAGTTTTGAGGCTGAAGGCAGCAGGAAAGCCTGCAGCCCCCAGGTCTGTGGGGCTACGCAAGCGGTTCCCAAAGAGCTTTAGAACAAGGCATAGTTTTCCCTGCTGGCTCTTTGGGCGTGGGACCAATCTCCAGACATATGGCCATTTTTGTGCCTGGCGCGGCGCCAAGTGGTAAAGAGTTGTTTTGAGGCTGAAGGCAGCAGGAAAGCCTGCTGCCCCCAGGTCATTTGGGCTACGCAAGCGGTTCCCAAAGAGCTTTAGAACAAGGCATAGTTTTCCCTGCTGGCTCTTTGGGCGTCGCACCAATCTCCAGAGATATGGCCATTTTTGTGCCTGGCGCGGCGCCAAGTGGGAAAGGGTGGTTTTGAGGCTGAAGGCAGCAGGAAAGCCTGCAGCCCCCAGGTCTGTGGGGCTACGCAAGCGGTTCCCAAAGAGCTTTAGGACAAGGCCTAGTTTTCCCTGCTGGCTCTTTGAGAGTTTGACCAATCTCCAGCCATATGGCCATTTTTGTGCCTGGCGCGGCACCAAGTGGGAAAGGGTGGTTTTGAGGCTGAAGGCAGCAGGAAAGCCTGCAGCCCCCAGGTCTGTGGGGCTACGCAAGCGGTTCCCAAAGAGCTTTAGAACAAGGCCTAGTTTTCCCTGCTGGCTCTTTGGGCGTGGGACCAATCTCCAGCCATATGGCCATTTTTGTGCCTGGCGCGGTAGCAAGTGGGAAAGGGTGGTTTTGAGGCTGAAGGCAGCAGGAAAGCCTGCAGCCCCCAGGTCTGTGGGGCTACGCAAGCGGTTCCCAAAGAGCTTTAGAACAAGGCCTAGTTTTCCCTGCTGGCTCTTTGGGCGTGGGACCAATCTCCAGCCATATGGCCATTTTTGTGCCTGGCGCGGCGCCAAGTGGGAAAGGGTGGTTTTGAGGCTGAAGGCAGCAGGAAAGCCTGCAGCCCCCAGGTCTGTGGGGCTACGCAAGCCGTTCCCAAAGAGCTTTAGAACAAAGCATAGTTTTCCCTGCTGGCTCTTTGGGCGTGGGACCAATCTCCAGACACATGGCCATTTTTGTGACTGGCGCAGTGCCAAGTGGGAAAGGGTGGTTTTGAGGCTGAAGGCAGCAGGAAAGCCTGCAGCCCCCAGGTCTGTGGGGCTACGCAAGCGGTTCCCAAAGAGCTTTAGAACAAGGCATAGTTTTCCCTACTGGCTCTTTGGGCGTGGGACCCATCTCCAGAGTTATGGCCATTTTTGTGCCTGGGGCGGCGCCAAGTGGGAAAGGGTGGTTTTGAGGCTGAAGGCAGCAGGAAAGCCTGCAGCCCCCAGGTCTGTGGGGCTACGCACGCAGTTCCCAAAGAGCTTTAGAACAAGGCATAGTTTTCCCTGCTGGCTCTTTGGGCGTGGGACCAATCTCCAGACACATGGCCATTTTTGTGCCTGTCACGGCGCCAAGTGGGAAAGGGTGGTTTTGAGGCTGAAGGCAGCAGGAAAGCCTGCAGCCCCCAGGTCTGTGGGGCTACGCAAGCGGTTCCCAAAGAGCTTTAGGACAAGGCCTAGCTTTCCCTGCTGGCTCTTTGAGAGTGGGACCAATATCCAGCCATATGGCCATTTTTGTGCCTGGCGCGGCACCAAGTGGGAAAGGGTGGTTTTGAGGCTGAAGGCAGCAGGAAAGCCTGCAGCCCCCAGGTCTGTGGGGCTACACAAGCGGTTCCCAAAGAGCTTTAGAACAAGGCATAGTTTTCCCTGCTGGCTCTTTGGGCGTGGGACCATTCTCCAGAGATATGGCCATTTTTGTGCCTGGCGTGGCGCCAAGTGGGAAAGGGTGGTTTTGAGGCTGAAGGCAGCAGGAAAGCCTGCAGCCCCCAGGTCTGTGGGGCTACGCAAGTGGTTCCCAAAGAGCTTTAGAACAAGGCATAGTTTTCCCTGCTGGCTCTTTGGGCGTGGGACCAATCTCCAGACACATGGCCATTTTTGTGACTGGCGCGGCGCCAAGTGGGAAAGGGTGGTTTTGAGGCTGAAGGCAGCAGGAAAGCCTGCAGCCCCCAGGTCTGTGGGGCTACGCAAGCGGTTCCCAAAGAGCTTTAGAACAAGGCATAGTTTTCCCTACTGGCTCTTTGGGCGTGGGACCCATCTCCAGAGATATGGCCATTTTTGTGCCTGGGGCGGCGCCAAGTGGGAAAGGGTGGTTTTGAGGCTGAAGGCAGCAGGAAAGCCTGCAGCCCCCAGGTCTGTGGGGCTACGCACGCAGTTCCCAAAGAGCTTTAGAACAAGGCATAGTTTTCCCTGCTGGCTCTTTGGGCGTGGGACCAATCTCCAGACATATGGCCATTTTTGTGCCTGGGGCGGCCCCAAGTGGGAAAGGGTGGTTTTGAGGCTGAAGGCAGCAGGAAAGCCTGCAGCCCCCAGGTCTGTGGGGCTACGCAAGCGGTTCCCAAAGAGCTTTAGAACAAGGCATAGTTTTCCCTGCTGGCTCTTTGGGCGTGGGACCAATCTCCAGAGATATGGCCGTTTTTATGCCTGGCGCGGCGCCAAGTGGGAAAGGGTGGTTTTGAGGCTGAAGGCAGCAGGAAAGCCTGCAGCCCCCAGGTCTGTGGGGCTACGCAAGCGGTTCCCAAAGAGCTCTAGAACAAGCCACAGTTTTCCCTGCTGGCTCTTTGGGCGTGGGACCCATCTCCAGAGATATGGCCATTTTTGTGCCTGGCGCGGCGCCAAGTGGGAAAGGGTAGTTTTGAGGCTGAAGGCAGCAGGAAAGCCTGCAGCCCCCAGGTCTGTGGGGCTACGCAAGCGGTTCCCAAAGAGCTTTAGAACAAGGCCTAGTTTTCCCTGCTGGCTCTTTGGGCGTGGGACCAATCTCCAGAGATATGGCCATTTTTGTGCCTGGCGCGGCGCCAAGTGGTAAAGAGTGGTTTTGAGGCTGAAGGCAGCAGGAAAGCCTGCAGCCCCCAGGTCTGTGGGGCTACGCAAGCGGTTCCCAAAGAGCTTTAGAACAAGGCATAGTTTTCCCTGCTGGCTCTTTGGGCGTCGCACCAATCTCCAGAGATATGGCCATTTTTGTGCCTGGCGCGGCGCCAAGTGGGAAAGGGTGGTTTTGAGGCTGAAGGCAGCAGGAAAGCCTGCAGCCCCCAGGTCTGTGGGGCTACGCAAGCGGTTCCCAAAGAGCTTTAGGACAAGGCCTAGTTTTCCCTGCTGGCTCTTTTAGAGTGGGACCAATCTCCAGCCATATGGCCATTTTTGTGCCTGGCGCGGCACCAAGTGGGAAAGGGTGGTTTTGAGGCTGAAGGCAGCAGGAAAGCCTGCAGCCCCCAGGTCTGTGGGGCTACGCAAGCCGTTCCCAAAGAGCTTTAGAACAAGGCCTAGTTTTCCCTGCTGGCTCTTTGGGCGTGGGACCAATCTCCAGAGATATGGTCATTTTTGTGCCTGGCGCGGCGCCAAGTGGGAAAGGGTGGTTTTGAGGCTGAAGGCAGCAGGAAAGCCTGCAGCCCCCAGGTCTGTGGGGCTACGCAAGCGGTTCCCAAAGAGCTTTAGAACAAGGCATAGTTTTCCCTGCTGGCTCTTTGGGCGTGGGACCAATCTCCAGACACATGGCCATTTTTGTGACTGGCGCAGCGCCAAGTGGGAAAGGGTGGTTTTGAGGCTGAAGGCAGCAGGAAAGCCTGCAGCCCCCAGGTCATTTGGGCTACGCAAGCGGTTCCCAAAGAGCTTTAGAACAAGGCATAGTTTTCCCTACTGGCTCTTTGGGCGTGGGACCAATCTCCAGAGATATGGCCATTTTTGTGCCTGGCGCGGCGCCAAGTGGGAAAGGGTGGTTTTGAGGCTGAAGGCAGCAGGAAAGCCTGCAGCCCCCAGGTCTGTGGGGCTACGCACGCAGTTCCCAAAGAGCTTTAGAACAAGGCATAGTTTTCCCTGCTGGCTCTTTGGGCGTGGGACCCATCTCCAGACACATGGCCATTTTTGTGCCTGTCACGGCGCCAAGTGGGAAAGGGTGGTTTTGAGGCTGAAGGCAGCAGGAAAGCCTGCAGCCCCCAGGTCTCTGGGGCTACGCAACCGGTTCCCAAAGAGCTTTAGAACAAGGCATAGTTTTCCCTGCTGGCTCTTTGGGCGTGGGACCATTCTCCAGAGATATGGCCATTTTTGTGCCTGGCGTGGCGCCAAGTGGGAAAGGGTGGTTTTGAGGCTGAAGGCAGCAGGAAAGCCTGCAGCCCCCAGGTCTGTGGGGCTACGCAAGCGGTTCCCAAAGAGCTTTAGAACAAGGCATAGTTTTCCCTGCTGGCTCTTTGGGCGTGGGACCAATCTCCAGACACATGGCCATTTTTGTGACTGGCGCAGCGCCAAGTGGGAAAGGGTGGTTTTGAGGCTGAAGGCAGCAGGAAAGCCTGCAGCCCCCAGGTCTGTGGGGCTACGCAAGCGGTTCCCAAAGAGCTTTAGAACAAGGCATAGTTTTCCCTACTGGCTCTTAGGGCGTGGGACCCATCTCCAGAGATATGGCCATTTTTGTGCCTGGGGCGGCGCCAAGTGGGAAAGGGTGGTTTTGAGGCTGAAGGCAGCAGGAAAGCCTGCAGCCCCCAGGTCTGTGGGGCTACGCAAGCGGTTCCCAAAGAGCTCTAGAACAAGCCACAGTTTTCCCTGCTGGCTCTTTGGGCGTGGGACCCATCTCCAGAGATATGGCCATTTTTGTGCCTGGCGCGGCGCCAAGTGGGAAAGGGTAGTTTTGAGGCTGAAGGCAGCAGGAAAGCCTGCAGCCCCCAGGTCTGTGGGGCTACGCAAGCGGTTCCCAAAGAGCTTTAGAACAAGGCATAGTTTTCCCTGCTGGCTCTTTGGGCGTGGGACCAATCTCCAGACATATGGCCATTTTTGTGCCTGGCGCGGCGCCAAGTGGTAAAGAGTGGTTTTGAGGCTGAAGGCAGCAGGAAAGCCTGCTGCCCCCAGGTCTGTGGGGCTACGCAAGCGGTTCCCAAAGAGCTTTAGGACAAGGCCTAGTTTTCCCTGCTGGCTCTTTTAGAGTGGGACCAATCTCCAGCCATATGGCCATTTTTGTGCCTGGCGCGGCACCAAGTGGGAAAGGGTGGTTTTGAGGCTGAAGGCAGCAGGAAAGCCTGCAGCCCCCAGGTCTGTGGGGCTACGCAAGCGGTTCCCAAAGAGCTTTAGAACAAGGCCTAGTTTTCCCTGCTGGCTCTTTGGGCGTGGGACCAATCTCCAGAGATATGGTCATTTTTGTGCCTGGCGCGGCGCCAAGTGGGAAAGGGTGGTTTTGAGGCTGAAGGCAGCAGGAAAGCCTGCAGCCCCCAGGTCTGTGGGGCTACGCAAGCGGTTCCCAAAGAGCTTTAGAACAAGGCCTAGTTTTCCCTGCTGGCTCTTTGGGCGTGGGACCAATCTCCAGCCATATGGCCATTTCTGTGCCTGGCGCGGCGCCAAGTGGGAAAGGGTGGTTTTGAGGCTGAAGGCAGCAGGAAAGCCTGCAGCCCCCAGGTCTGTGGGGCTACGCAAGCGGTTCCCAAAGAAGTTAGAACAAGGCCTAGTTTTCCCTGCTGGCTCTTTGGGCGTGGGACCAATCTCCAGACACATGGCCATTTTTGTGCCTGGCGTGGCGCCAAGTGGGAAAGGGTGGTTTTGAGGCTGAAGGCAGCAGGAAAGCCTGCAGCCCCCAGGTCTCTGGGGCTACGCAACCGGTTCCCAAAGAGCTTTAGAACAAGGCCTAGTTTTCCCTGCTGGCTCTTTGGGCGTGGGACCATTCTCCAGAGATATGGCCATTTTTGTGCCTGGCGTGGCGCCAAGTGGGGAAGGGTGGTTTTGAGGCTGAAGGCAGCAGGAAAGCCTGCAGCCCCCAGGTCTGTGGGGCTACGCAAGCGGTTCCCAAAGAGCTTTAGAACAAGGCATAGTTTTCCCTGCTGGCTCTTTGGGCGTGGGACCAATCTCCAGACACATGGCCATTTTTGTGACTGGCGCAGCGCCAAGTGGGAAAGGGTGGTTTTGAGGCTGAAGGCAGCAGGAAAGCCTGCAGCCCCCAGGTCTGTGGGGCTACGCAAGCGGTTCCCAAAGAGCTTTAGAACAAGGCATAGTTTTCCCTACTGGGTCTTTGGGCGTGGGACCCATCTCCAGAGATATGGCCATTTTTGTGCCTGGCGCGGCGCCAAGTGGGAAAGGGTGGTTTTGAGGCTGAAGGCAGCAGGAAAGCCTGCAGCCCCCAGGTCTGTGGGGCTACGCACGCAGTTCCCAAAGAGCTTTAGAACAAGGCATAATTTTCCCTGCTGGCTCTTTGGGCGTGGGACCCATCTCCAGACACATGGCCATTTTTGTGCCTGTCACGGCGCCAAGTGGGAAAGGGTGGTTTTGAGGCTGAAGGCAGCAGGAAAGCCTGCAGCCCCCAGGTCTCTGGGGCTACGCAACCGGTTCCCAAAGAGCTTTAGAACAAGGCATAGTTTTCCCTGCTGGCTCTTTGGGCGTGGGACCATTCTCCAGAGATATGGCCATTTTTGTGCCTGGCGTGGCGCCAAGTGGGAAAGGGTGGTTTTGAGGCTGAAGGCAGCAGGAAAGCCTGCAGCCCCCAGGTCTGTGGGGCTACGCAAGCGGTTCCCAAAGAGCTTTAGAACAAGGCATAGTTTTCCCTGCTGGCTCTTTGGGCGTGGGACCAATCTCCAGACACATGGCCATTTTTGTGACTGGCGCAGCGCCAAGTGGGAAAGGGTGGTTTTGAGGCTGAAGGCAGCAGGAAAGCCTGCAGCCCCCAGGTCTGTGGGGCTACGCAAGCGGTTCCCAAAGAGCTTTAGAACAAGGCATAGTTTTCCCTACTGGCTCTTAGGGCGTGGGACCCATCTCCAGAGATATGGCCATTTTTGTGCCTGGGGCGGCGCCAAGTGGGAAAGGGTGGTTTTGAGGCTGAAGGCAGCAGGAAAGCCTGCAGCCCCCAGGTCTGTGGGGCTACGCAAGCGGTTCCCAAAGAGCTCTAGAACAAGCCACAGTTTTCCCTGCTGGCTCTTTGGGCGTGGGACCCATCTCCAGAGATATGGCCATTTTTGTGCCTGGCGCGGCGCCAAGTGGGAAAGGGTAGTTTTGAGGCTGAAGGCAGCAGGAAAGCCTGCAGCCCCCAGGTCTGTGGGGCTACGCAAGCGGTTCCCAAAGAGCTTTAGAACAAGGCATAGTTTTCCCTGCTGGCTCTTTGGGCGTGGGACCAATCTCCAGACATATGGCCATTTTTGTGCCTGGCGCGGCGCCAAGTGGTAAAGAGTGGTTTTGAGGCTGAAGGCAGCAGGAAAGCCTGCTGCCCCCAGGTCATTGGGGCTACGCAAGCGGTTCCCAAAGAGCTTTAGGACAAGGCCTAGTTTTCCCTGCTGGCTCTTTTAGAGTGGGACCAATCTCCAGCCATATGGCCATTTTTGTGCCTGGCGCGGCACCAAGTGGGAAAGGGTGGTTTTGAGGCTGAAGGCAGCAGGAAAGCCTGCAGCCCCCAGGTCTGTGGGGCTACGCAAGCCGTTCCCAAAGAGCTTTAGAACAAGGCCTAGTTTTCCCTGCTGGCTCTTTGGGCGTGGGACCAATCTCCAGAGATATGGTCATTTTTGTGCCTGGCGCGGCGCCAAGTGGGAAAGGGTGGTTTTGAGGCTGAAGGCAGCAGGAAAGCCTGCAGCCCCCAGGTCTGTGGGGCTACGCAAGCGGTTCCCAAAGAGCTTTAGAACAAGGCCTAGTTTTCCCTGCTGGCTCTTTGGGCGTGGGACCAATCTCCAGCCATATGGCCATTTCTGTGCCTGGCGCGGCGCCAAGTGGGAAAGGGTGGTTTTGAGGCTGAAGGCAGCAGGAAAGCCTGCAGCCCCCAGGTCTGTGGGGCTACGCAAGCGGTTCCCAAAGAAGTTAGAACAAGGCCTAGTTTTCCCTGCTGGCTCTTTGGGCGTGGGACCAATCTCCAGACACATGGCCATTTTTGTGCCTGGCGTGGCGCCAAGTGGGAAAGGGTGGTTTTGAGGCTGAAGGCAGCAGGAAAGCCTGCAGCCCCCAGGTCTGTGGGGCTACGCAACCGGTTCCCAAAGAGCTTTAGAACAAGGCATAGTTTTCCCTGCTGGCTCTTTGGGCGTGGGACCATTCTCCAGAGATATGGCCATTTTTGTGCCTGGCGTGGCGCCAAGTGGGGAAGGGTGGTTTTGAGGCTGAAGGCAGCAGGAAAGCCTGCAGCCCCCAGGTCTGTGGGGCTACGCAAGCGGTTCCCAAAGAGCTTTAGAACAAGGCATAGTTTTCCCTGCTGGCTCTTTGGGCGTGGGACCAATCTCCAGACACATGGCCATTTTTGTGACTGGCGCAGCGCCAAGTGGGAAAGGGTGGTTTTGAGGCTGAAGGCAGCAGGAAAGCCTGCAGCCCCCAGGTCTGTGGGGCTACGCAAGCGGTTCCCAAAGAGCTTTAGAACAAGGCATAGTTTTCCCTACTGGCTCTTTGGGCGTGGGACCCATCTCCAGAGATATGGCCATTTTTGTGCCTGGCGCGGCGCCAAGTGGGAAAGGGTGGTTTTGAGGCTGAAGGCAGCAGGAAAGCCTGCAGCCCCCAGGTCTGTGGGGCTACGCACGCAGTTCCCAAAGAGCTTTAGAACAAGGCATAGTTTTCCCTGCTGGCTCTTTGGGCGTGGGACCCATCTCCAGACACATGGCCATTTTTGTGCCTGTCACGGCGCCAAGTGGGAAAGGGTGGTTTTGAGGCTGAAGGCAGCAGGAAAGCCTGCAGCCCCCAGGTCTGTGGGGCTACGCAACCGGTTCCCAAAGAGCTTTAGAACAAGGCATAGTTTTCCCTGCTGGCTCTTTGGGCGTGGGACCATTCTCCAGAGATATGGCCATTTTTGTGCCTGGCGTGGCGCCAAGTGGGAAAGGGTGGTTTTGAGGCTGAAGGCAGCAGGAAAGCCTGCAGCCCCCAGGTCTGTGGGGCTACGCAAGCGGTTCCCAAAGAGCTTTAGAACAAGGCATAGTTTTCCCTGCTGGCTCTTTGGGCGTGGGACCAATCTCCAGACACATGGCCATTTTTGTGACTGGCGCAGCGCCAAGTGGGAAAGGGTGGTTTTGAGGCTGAAGGCAGCAGGAAAGCCTGCAGCCCCCAGGTCTGTGGGGCTACGCAAGCGGTTCCCAAAGAGCTTTAGAACAAGGCATAGTTTTCCCTACTGGCTCTTTGGGCGTGGGACCCATCTCCAGAGATATGGCCATTTTTGTGCCTGGGGCGGCGCCAAGTGGGAAAGGGTGGTTTTGAGGCTGAAGGCAGCAGGAAAGCCTGCAGCCCCCAGGTCTGTGGGGCTACGCAAGCGGTTCCCAAAGAGCTCTAGAACAAGCCACAGTTTTCCCTGCTGGCTCTTTGGGCGTGGGACCCATCTCCAGAGATATGGCCATTTTTGTGCCTGGCGCGGCGCCAAGTGGGAAAGGGTAGTTTTGAGGCTGAAGGCAGCAGGAAAGCCTGCAGCCCCCAGGTCTGTGGGGCTACGCAAGCGGTTCCCAAAGAGCTTTAGAACAAGGCATAGTTTTCCCTGCTGGCTCTTTGGGCGTGGGACCAATCTCCAGACATATGGCCATTTTTGTGCCTGGCGCGGCGCCAAGTGGTAAAGAGTGGTTTTGAGGCTGAAGGCAGCAGGAAAGCCTGCTGCCCCCAGGTCATTGGGGCTACGCAAGCGGTTCCCAAAGAGCTTTAGAACAAGGCATAGTTTTCCCTGCTGGCTCTTTGGGCGTCGCACCAATCTCCAGAGATATGGCCATTTTTGTGCCTGGCGCGGCGCCAAGTGGGAAAGGGTGGTTTTGAGGCTGAAGGCAGCAGGAAAGCCTGCAGCCCCCAGGTCTGTGGGGCTACGCAAGCGGTTCCCAAAGAGCTTTAGGACAAGGCCTAGTTTTCCCTGCTGGCTCTTTGAGAGTGGGACCAATCTCCAGCCATATGGCCATTTTTGTGCCTGGCGCGGCACCAAGTGGGAAAGGGTGGTTTTGAGGCTGAAGGCAGCAGGAAAGCCTGCAGCCCCCAGGTCTGTGGGGCTACGCAAGCCGTTCCCAAAGAGCTTTAGAACAAGGCCTAGTTTTCCCTGCTGGCTCTTTGGGCGTGGGACCAATCTCCAGAGATATGGCCATTTTTGTGCCTGGCGCGGTAGCAAGTGGGAAAGGGTGGTTTTGAGGCTGAAGGCAGCAGGAAAGCCTGCAGCCCCCAGGTCTGTGGGGCTACGCAAGCGGTTCCCAAAGAGCTTTAGAACAAGGCCTAGTTTTCCCTGCTGGCTCTTTGGGCGTGGGACCAATCTCCAGCCATATGGCCATTTTTGTGCCTGGCGCGGCGCCAAGTGGGAAAGGGTGGTTTTGAGGCTGAAGGCAGCAGGAAAGCCTGCAGCCCCCAGGTCTGTGGGGCTACGCAAGCGGTTCCCAAAGAAGTTAGAACAAGGCCTAGTTTTCCCTGCTGGCTCTTTGGGCGTGGGACCAATCTCCAGAGATATGGCCATTTTTGTGCCTGGCGCGGCGCCAAGTGGGAAAGGGTGGTTTTGAGGCTGAAGGCAGCAGGAAAGCCTGCAGCCCCCAGGTCTGTGGGGCTACGCAACCGGTTCCCAAAGAGCTTTAGAACAAGGCATAGTTTTCCCTGCTGGCTCTTTGGGCGTGGGACCCATCTCCAGAGATATGGCCATTTTTGTGCCTGGCGCGGCGCCAAGTGGGAAAGGGTGTTTTTGAGGCTGAAGGCAGCAGGAAAGCCTGCAGCCCCCAGGTCTGTGGGGCTACGCACAAAGTTCCCAAAGAGCTTTAGAACAAGGCATAGTTTTCCCTGCTGGCTCTTTGGGCGTGGGACCAATCTCCAGACATATGGCCATTTTTGTGCCTGGCGCGGCGCCAAGTGGGAAAGGGTGTTTTTGAGGCTGAAGGCAGCAGGAAAGCCTGCAGCCCCCAGGTCTGTGGGGCTACGCAAGCGGTTCCCAAAGAGCTTTAGAACAAGGCATAGTTTTCCCTGCTGGCTCTTTGGGCGTGGGACCAATCTCCAGAGATATGGCCATTTTTGTGCCTGGCGCGGCGCCAAGTGGTAAAGAGTGGTTTGAGGCTGAAGGGAGGAGGAAAGCCTGCAGCCCCCAGGTCTGTGGGGCTACGCAAGCGGTTCCCAAAGAGCTTTAGAACAAGCCGCAGTTTCCCCTGCTGGCTTTCTAGGCGTGGGACCCATCTCCAGAGATATGGCCATTTTTGTGCCTGGCGCGGCGCCAAGTGGGAAAGGGTGGTTTTGAGGCTGAAGGCAGCAGGAAAGCCTGCAGCCCCCAGGTCATTTGGGCTACGCAAGCGGTTCCCAAAGAGCTTTAGGACAAGGCCTAGTTTTCCCTGCTGGCTCTTTGAGAGTGGGACCAATCTCCAGCCATATGGCCATTTTTGTGCCTGGCGCGGCACCAAGTGGGAAAGGGTGGTTTTGAGGCTGAAGGCAGCAGGAAAGCCTGCAGCCCCCAGGTCTGTGGGGCTACGCAAGCCGTTCCCAAAGAGCTTTAGAACAAGGCATAGTTTTCCCTGCTGGCTCTTTGGGCGTGGGACCAATCTCCAGAGATATGGTCATTTTTGTGCCTGGCGCGGTAGCAAGTGGGAAAGGGTGGTTTTGAGGCTGAAGGCAGCAGGAAAGCCTGCAGCCCCCAGGTCTGTGGGGCTACGCAAGCGGTTCCCAAAGAGCTTTAGAACAAGGCCTAGTTTTCCCTGCTGGCTCTTTGGGCGTGGGACCAATCTCCAGCCATATTGCCATTTTTGTGCCTGGCGCGACGCCAAGTGGGAAAGGGTGGTTTTGAGGCTGAAGGCAGCAGGAAAGCCTGCAGCCCCCAGGTCTGTGGGGCTACGGAAGCGGTTCCCAAAGAAGTTAGAACAAGGCCTAGTTTTCCCTGCTGGCTCTTTGGGCGTGGGACCAATCTCCAGAGATATGGCCATTTTTGTGCCTGGCGCGGCGCCAAGTGGGAAAGGGTGGTTTTGAGGCTGAAGGCAGCAGGAAAGCCTGCAGCCCCCAGGTCTGTGGGGCTACGCAAGCGGTTCCCAAAGAGCTTTAGAACAAGGCATAGTTTTCCCTGCTGGCTCTTTGGGCGTGGGACCATTCTCCAGAGATATGGCCATTTTTGTGCCTGGCGCGGCGCCAAGTGGTAAAGAGTGGTTTTGAGGCTGAAGGCAGCAGGAAAGCCTGCTGCCCCCAGGTCATTGGGGCTACGCAAGCGGTTCCCAAAGAGCTTTAGAACAAGGCATAGTTTTCCCTGCTGGCTCTTTGGGCGTCGCACCAATCTCCAGAGATATGGCCATTTTTGTGCCTGGCGCGGCGCCAAGTGGGAAAGGGTGGTTTTGAGGCTGAAGGCAGCAGGAAAGCCTGCAGCCCCCAGGTCTGTGGGGCTACGCAAGCGGTTCCCAAAGAGCTTTAGGACAAGGCCTAGTTTTCCCTGCTGGCTCTTTGAGAGTGGGACCAATCTCCAGCCATATGGCCATTTTTGTGCCTGGCGCGGCACCAAGTGGGAAAGGGTGGTTTTGAGGCTGAAGGCAGCAGGAAAGCCTGCAGCCCCCAGGTCTGTGGGGCTACGCAAGCCGTTCCCAAAGAGCTTTAGAACAAGGCCTAGTTTTCCCTGCTGGCTCTTTGGGCGTGGGACCAATCTCCAGAGATATGGCCATTTTTGTGCCTGGCGCGGTAGCAAGTGGGAAAGGGTGGTTTTGAGGCTGAAGGCAGCAGGAAAGCCTGCAGCCCCCAGGTCTGTGGGGCTACGCAAGCGGTTCCCAAAGAGCTTTAGAACAAGGCATAGTTTTCCCTGCTGGCTCTTTGGGCGTGGGACCAATCTCCAGCCATATGGCCATTTTTGTGCCTGGCGCGGCGCCAAGTGGGAAAGGGTGGTTTTGAGGCTGAAGGCAGCAGGAAAGCCTGCAGCCCCCAGGTCTGTGGGGCTACGCAAGCGGTTCCCAAAGAAGTTAGAACAAGGCCTAGTTTTCCCTGCTGGCTCTTTGGGCGTGGGACCAATCTCCAGACACATGGCCATTTTTGTGCCTGGCGCGGCGCCAAGTGGGAAAGGGTGGTTTTGAGGCTGAAGGCAGCAGGAAAGCCTGCAGCCCCCAGGTGTGTGGGGCTACGCAAGCGGTTCCCAAAGAGCTTTAGAACAAGGCATAGTTTTCCCTACTGGCTCTTTGGGCGTGGGACCCATCTCCAGACATATGGCCATTTTTGTGCCTGGCGCGGCGCCAAGTTGGAAAGGGTGTTTTTGAGGCTGAAGGCAGCAGGAAAGCCTGCAGCCCCCAGGTCTGTGGGGCTACGCAAGCGGTTCCCAAAGAGCTTTAGAACAAGGCATAGTTTTCCCTGCTGGCTCTTTGGGCGTGGGACCAATCTCCAGAGATATGGCCATTTTTGTGCCTGGCGCGGCGCCAAGTGGTAAAGAGTGGTTTGAGGCTGAAGGGAGGAGGAAAGCCTGCAGCCCCCAGGTCTGTGGGGCTACGCAAGCGGTTCCCAAAGAGCTTTAGAACAAGCCGCAGTTTCCCCTGCTGGCTTTCTAGGCGTGGGACCCATCTCCAGAGATATGGCCATTTTTGTGCCTGGCGCGGTAGCAAGTGGGAAAGGGTGGTTTTGAGGCTGAAGGCAGCAGGAAAGCCTGCAGCCCCCAGGTCTGTGGGGCTACGCAAGCGGTTCCCAAAGAGCTTTAGAACAAGGCCTAGTTTTCCCTGCTGGCTCTTTGGGCGTGGGACCAATCTCCAGCCAT